>NW_008354396.1:596159-597994 GCF_000622305.1 Nannospalax galili
CTCTCTTCAGCTCCTTAGCCCATCTTTTAATTGGGTTACTTCTTGTCTTGGTTCTCTGTTTTTTGAGTTCTTTATAAATTCTGGTTATTAAACCTCTGTCAGATGTTTTGCTGGTGAAGATTTTCTCCCATTCTGTAGGTTTTCTGTTTGGTTCCCTGGTTGCCTCCTTTGATGTACAGAAACATTTTAGTTTAATGAGGTCCCATTTGTTGACTCTTGATCTTGTTTCCTGAGCAATTGACGTCCATTTTAGAAAATCCTTTCCTACGCTTTTATCTTGTAGGTTTTTGCCAATGTTTTCTTCTAACAGTTTCAGAGTTTCAGGCTTTTCATTGAGGTCTTTGATCCATTTGGAATTGACTTTTGTGCAGGGTGAAAGATAGGGGTTTAGTTTCATTCTGCTACAGGAGGAGATCCAATTTTGCCAGCACCATTTGCTGAACATGCTGTCTTTCTTCCAGTGAATATTTTTGGCCCCTTTGTCAAATATCAGGTGGCTGAAATTGTATGTACTAATATTTTGGTCTTCAATTTTGTTCCATTGATCTACGGGTCTATTTCTGTGCCAGTACCATGCTGTTTTTATGACTATAGCTCTGTAATACAGATTAAAATCTGGTATAGTAGCTGGGTGTGGTGGTGCATGCCTTTAATCCCAGCACTCAGGAGGCAGAGGCAAGTGAATCTCTGAAAGTTCTAGGCCAGCCTGATCTCCTTAGCAAATCTAGGCCACCTGGGGCTACAGGAAGACCCTGTCTCAAAAAGACCAAAAAAGAAAAAAAAAAAATCTGGTATAATAATCCCCCTGACATTGCTCTTAATGCTCAGGGTTTCTTTCGATATCTGAGGTCTTTTGCACTTCTATAAGACTCTTAGGATAGTTTTTTCAAATTCTGTGAAAAATGTCATGGGGATTTTGATTGGCATTGCGTTGAATCTCTAAATGGCTTTTTGGTAGGATGGTCATTTTCACAATATTAATTCTTCCAATCCATGAGCATGGGAGGTCCTTCCATCTTCTGATGTCTTCCTCAGTCTCTTTTTTTAAGGAGTTAAAATTTCCATTGTAGAGGTGTTTAATGTCTTCAGTCAGGTTTATTCAAAGATATTTTATTTTTTGAAGCTATTGTAAAAGGGAGTGTTTCCATGTGCTCTTTCTCTGATTGCTTGTTATTTGTATACAGAAAGGCTACAGACTTTTGTAGGTTAATTTCATAACCAGCCACATTCCTGAACGTGCTTATAATTTCTAGGAGCTCACTCTTGGAATTTTTGGCATCTCTTAGATATAATATCATATCATCTACAAAAAGGGATAATTTGATCTCTTCTTTTCCAATTATTACTCCTTTAATTTCCTTCTCTTGTCTTATTGCTCTTGCAAGAGTTTCAAACACTATGTTAAAGAGAAGTGGAAATAGTGGACAGTCTTGTCTGGTTCCTGATTTCAATGGGAATGCTTCCAGTTTTCCTACATTTAGAATGATGTTGGCTTTGGGTTTTTTTATATATGATTTTAATTATGTTGAGGTATGTTCCCTCCAGTCCAATTCCCTCTAGGACTTTGGTCAAAAATGCATATTGAATTTTGTCAAAGGCCTTCTCTGCATCTATTGAGGTGACCATGTGGTTCTTCTCTTTGGGCCCATTTATATGATTTATGATGTTTATTGCCTTACATATATTGAAACATCCCTGCATCTCTGGGATAAAGCCGACTTGATCATGGTGGATGATCTTTTTGATGTGTCTGTATGCAGTTTGCAAGTATCTTGCTGAGAATATGTGCATCTATGTTCATTAAGGATATGGGTCTATAGTTTTCTTTTTTGGTT
>NW_008354396.1:598239-599809 GCF_000622305.1 Nannospalax galili
TTCCCATGCTTTTAGATATCTGTCCATTTCTTTTAGGTTTTCAAATTTAGTAGCATATAGGTTTTTAAAGTATTCCCCTATAATGTTTTGTATCTTTCTGGTGACTGTTGTGATGTTTTCTGTTTCATCTCTTATTTTGTTGATTTGGAGGTGCTCTTTCTTTCCTTTGGTTAACTGGGCTAGCAATCTGTCAAATCTTGTTTATCTTCTCAAGGAACCAGCTCTTGGATTGGTTGATTCCTTGTATTGTTTTCTTTGTTTCGATTTCACTAATTTCTGCCATGATTTTTGTTATTTCTTCTCATCTGCTGGGTTTATGTTTCATTTGTTGTTGCTTTTCAAGTGTCTTGATTTGCAATGTTAAGTCATTTATTTGTGTTCTTTCTGATTTTTAAATGTAGGCACTTATAGCTATGAACTTAGCTATAAGGATAGCTTTCAGCATGTCCCAGAGCTTTTGCTGGGTTGTATTGTCCTTTTCATTTAGTTCCAAGAATACTTTTATTTCTTTCTTAATTTCTCTTTTGACCCATTCATGTTCAGGAGTGTGCTGTTTAACTTCCATGTGTTCATATGGTGATTAGGGCTTCTTCCGGTGTTGATTGTAAGCTTTATTGCTTTGTGGTCTGATAGAACACATGGAATTATTTCAATCTTTTTGTATTTCTTGAGGTTTGTTTTGTGCCCCAGTATATGGTCGATTTTGGAGAAGGTTCCATGGGGTGCTGAATAGAAAGTATGTCCTTTGGTGCTTGGGTGGACTACTTAGTAAATGTCTGTTAAGTCCATTTGATATATGGTGTTGTTTAATTCAGATGTCACTCTTTTAATTCTCTGCCCTGTTCAGCTGTCTAATGGAGACAGTGGGGTATTGAAGACCCTTACAACTAATGAGTTGGGATTAATCTGGGTAATAAAGTCATGTAGTATTTTTTTTTAATGAAGTTGGGTCTACCAGAGTTTGGTGAAAATTTGTTCAGGATTATAATATCTTCTGGGTTTATTGTTCCTTTGTTCAGAATAAAGTGGCCCTCTTTTATTTCTTCTGATTAATTTTAGTTTAAAGTATATTTTATCAAATATTAGAATTATAACACCTGCTTTTTTCTTAGTACCATTCATGTGGTACATTTTTTTCCATCCTTTCACCTTAAGATAGTGCCTGTCATTGAAAGTGAGATGAGTGTTTTCTAGACAGCAGGGGTCCTGCACATATGATCTCACAGCAATTGTGACAGCATGCCCCAGACCTGTGCAAGCTCGTCAGACAAAATTCCAGCATAGAGGAAGGGGATGGATGGAAGAAACCTTAGCCCTGCCTGAGGAACTATTGAAAATTGATAGTTGCAGGGAGGAGAGAGTCAGTTTTCCTTAAGTGTGTCTTTCTGCACTCCTTGGGTATAGTCATTCCTTTCTTCGGCTCTTTGTATTGCTTACAGATATCTCTGAAGTGCTGGTTTTCTGGACAAGAATTCCTTCAGACTATTTTTGTCATGGAAGATTTTTCTTTCCCCTTTGACTATAATAGACATTTTGGCTGGGTATAGTAATCTGGGTTGGCATCTGTGGT
>NW_008354396.1:600489-601672 GCF_000622305.1 Nannospalax galili
CATGTTTATAATTGTTCTTTTGAGTTCCATGTCCTGCATTATCTCTAGGGGGTTCTCATTGTACTCCTCTCGTACTCCTCTAGAGGACTATTGGTATATGTTATTTTGGTTTTTCATGTTATTATTTTTTCTCTGTGATTTTGACATGTGGATTTCTTTTGTAATTCCTGATTCTTGTGTGAGACTCAAGCTTCAAGTTTAGGTCTGCTTCTTTTTTGTCAAATTTATGTGTCTTTGTGGTTTACTTTTTGGGCATGAAAAGCTGGTTCATCTAAGCTTCCGGTTCTCTCTTTTGATTTTATATTGGAGTGGTGGGATTGCTTTTGTCTTCCCACAGAGACCCAAGTCAGATGAGGATCAGATGTTCTCGGGTTTTCTCCTAAGGTCTGGATCCCTCCAGGAAAGATTTTGGCCTCAGGAATTTGTGGGTTGTACTGGCCTGGGAGCAGGGCCCAGGAAAGATGCTGGTCTTGGGCAGCTGGTGGCCGTGCCACCCAGAAATGCAAAGGGAGATGGGGGTGAGAAGAGGCCCCAAGGACTCCTGGGGACTGTGGGGAGGAACTGGGTTGGTCTGGATGCAAAGGATCAGGAAACCCAGAGGTTAGCCCTGAGGTCCAGGAAAGAGGCTGGCGGGTTGTGCAGCCCAGGGAAGCTGAGGGAGGTGAGGGCAGGTGCAATATTTTTATAATTAAAAGATGTGTAACAGCCCAGATAGAAGTAGAAAGAAGCCAAAATAATGAATAAACATTACCTTTGTGTATCAGAAGTTTTCTGTTGTGTTTTGTCTTTTTGAGACAGGGTCATCATGTAGCCCCCACTGACCTGGAACTTGCTATGTGGACCAGACTGACTTGAACTCATAGAGGTCCACCTCCCATTGCCTCCTGATTCCTGGGATTAAAGGCACATGCCACCACTCCTGGCTTAAAAAAAATTTTTTTTCCCCAATAATCCCTGAAAGGCAACCATGAGTTTATGCCTCTTGGTTCATTGAGATGGTTAGTAAAATCAATTCAAGTATTCCTTTTCCATCCCTAGATGTCATCACTAGCACAATCAGAGAATCTCCAAAAGTCTCTACAGTTGCAAGCGAAGCTACTAAGAACAACAGCCACATTTATATCACCAGTGAGTCATTTGTCTTTTACTCTTTTAATGTCTTTTTCATTCAGCAAATTTTTTT
>NW_008354396.1:602732-604378 GCF_000622305.1 Nannospalax galili
GGAGAGATGGCTCAGCGGTTAAGAGCACTGGCTGCTCTTGCAGAGGACCTGGGTTCAATTCCCAGCACCCATATGGCAGCTAACAAGCATCCATAACTCCAGTTACAAGAGATCTGACACCCTCTTCTGACCTCTGAGGGTATTGCACAACATGGGTGCACCTACACGCATGCGGGAAATACACTCATATACATAAAATTAAAACATAAAATATTTTTAAAATACAAACTGTTTTCATAACTAATATTTTTTCAGTGATAAGGCTTGAACTCAGGGTGTCATGCATGCTCTGTCATTGAGCTGTACTCCAAACCATTTGAAATTAATATTTTTTATTTTTAATAACTACATGATTAGAAGAAGCATTTCATTACAGCTTTAACATATTTAGTAACACACTCCAGAGCAAGTAGAGGAAATCCTATGTCTGTCATATCTCTAGACAAATGAAATTTCTTACTGTATTATAAATATGGATCCTTATATTTCCAGAGAAGGAGACAGTACACCACTCATCAAAGAAGCTTCTTGAAACAAATGGAGACTTCTACAGAGTTTCACAACTGTTCACACACAGAAAGACTCATTGTTTTTGTTACTAACACTGAGATGTTGGCACATGCATCTCTAATTTGTATGTATCTGATTATTACTAGTCATAATCGGTTGCACTTGGATGCTTGGCACCTGTGTATGTCTGTAGAATTATTGGGTAGATTTCAATGGTGACGTTTATCACCTATACTAATTAACATAATGTAAATTTCCATGCATCCTCCTCAAATATAATATATATTTTTTAAATGGTTGATTTTTTTTTGTGTGTTTACGTGTGTATATCACACAGAAAATCCCAAATCATCTTATACAACTATACACCCACGTCCCAGGTGGCACCCTCCCATAGCCTCCCTCCCCCACTAGAGCCCTTATACTCTGATATCCCTGCTACTGCCCGCTCTGTTGTTGGCACCCCAGCCATTCCCCACTACTTGTCCACCTGGTGAATCTAGTCAGCCTATCTAGAGGTCTTTGTTTTAGGAGGTCAGCTGTTCCTCATCTAGCAGCAATCAGTTGTCAATATTCCTTTAGATAAGATTGGGGTCTGCTGTTTATTTTCACAGTTCTATGCTTGGTTACTATTTGGGAGTCACTTGGCCACCCAGGCCAACAACTCAAAAGAAAGTATCGCCTATCTGGCATTCTTGCTGGTTATGTAGCCTTTAGCTATGCATATGGACTCTTAAAATTTTTTATTGGCCCTTTAATCTTTGATTATACTTTCCTTTTGGGTGCTTAAGGCCATACAGTTGGCCCAGATAAACCAATTTACTTTTATTCTTAAGGACATTTGAGGATCTGTTCCTCAGGGGTCACATGGGCTTGGGAGGAGCCCCTGGCTCCTTTTATTATCAGCTCTGCCTATGTGAAGGTAAGTCAAAGGTCCTGCTCGACCATGGTTGGCTTCACTTGGAAGAATGAAAGAAATGTTTCCTCTGTGTTGACCCTCCTGTTTATAGACTGTTTATAGTCCATCTCGTGGAACCTCCTCAGCTCCTTGATCAAGAGGACAGGTGGCCCACCACAATGACAGGACATTTTGAGAGATGCTCATAGTCCCCTGGAACTACTCAACCATCAGGGCA
>NW_008354396.1:605085-605983 GCF_000622305.1 Nannospalax galili
GAACTCCATCATATAAATGAACTACATTTTCATTATCCACTCATCAATTAAGGGACATTTAGGTTGCTTCCATCTCTTAGCTATTGTGAAAAGAGCAGCAACAAACATGGACGTACAAGTGTCTCTACAATAGGATGACTTCTTTGGGTATATGCCAAGGAGTGGTATAACTGGGTAAATGGAAGGTTCATTTGTAGTTTTTGAGAGTTCTCCACACTGCTTTCCATAGGGGTTGAACAAGTTTTCAGCCCCACCAGTGGTGGATGAGTGTTCCCCTTTTCCCACATCCTCTCCAACATTTGGTATCATTTGTTTTCTTGATCTTAGCCAGTCTGACTGGGATAAGATGAAATATTAAAGTGGTATTTTTTTATTTGCATTTCCCTAATTATTAGTGATGTTGAGCATCTTTGAAGATGCTTCATAGCCAGCCACCTTTACTTCTTCTTTTGAGAACTATCTCTTCAGCTCCTTAGCTCATCTTTTAAATGGGTTGCTTCTTGTCTTGATTCTCTTTTTTTTGAGTTCATTGTATAGTCTGGATATTAAACCTCTGTCAGATGTGTTGCTGGTGAATATTTTTTCCTATTCTGTGGGTTTTCTGTTGGCTTCCCTCGTTGCCTCCTTTGATGTACAGAATCTTTTTAGTTTTAAAGAAGTCCCATATGTTAATTCTGGACCTTGTTTCCTGAGCAAGTGATGTCTGGTGTAGAAAATCCTTTCCTACACCTATATCTTGTAGGTGTCTGCCAATGTATTCTTCTAACAGTTTCAGAGTTTCAGGCTTTACATTGAGGTCTTTTATCCATTTGGAATGGACTTTTGTGCAGGGTGAAAGATAGGGGTTTAGTTTCATTCTTCTACAAGTGGAGATCCAGTTTTGCCAGCACCATTTGCT
>NW_008354396.1:606186-607624 GCF_000622305.1 Nannospalax galili
AGGGTTGTTTTTGCTACTGAGGTCTTTTGTGCTTCCATATGAATCCTAGGTTGTTTTTTTTCCAATGCTGTGAAAAATGTCGTGGGGATTTTGAGTGGCATTGCATTGAATCTATATATGACTCTTGGTAGGATGGTCATTTTCACAATATTAATTCTTCCAATCCATGAGCATGGGAGGTCCTTCCATCTTCTGATGTCTTCCTCAATCTCTTTCTTTAAAGAGTTAACATTTTCATTGTAGAGGTCTTTAATGTCTTTGGTCGGGTTTATTCAGATATATATTTGCAGCTATTGTGAAGAGGAGTGTTTCCATTTACTCTTTTTCTGGTTGCTTGTTATTGGTATACAGAAAGGCTACAGACTTGTGTAGGTTAATTTTGTAACCTGCCACTGTCCTGAATGTGTCAATAATTTCTAGGAGTTTTCTGGTGGAATTTTTGGCATCTATTAGATATCATCATATCATCTGTAAAATTGATAATTTTATCTCTTCTTTTCCAATTATTACTCCTTTAATTTCCTGCTCTTGTCTTATTGCTCTTGCAAGAGTTTCAAGCACTATGTTAAACAGAAGTGATGATAGTGGACAGCCTTGTCTGGTTCCTGATTTCAATGAGAATGCTTCCAGTTTTTCTCCATTTAGAATGATGTTGGCTTTGTTTTTTTCATATATATGGCTTTAATTATGTTGAGGTATTGTTGTATCCAGTCCAATTCCCTCTAGGACTTTGAACATAAATGCATGTCGAATTTTGTCAAAGACCTCCTCTGCATCTATAGAGATGACCATGTTGTTCTTGTCTTTGAACCCCTTTATATGATTTATGATGTTTATTGACTTCCATATATTGAACCATCCCTGCATCTCTGGGATAAAGCCAACTTGATCATGGTGGATGATCTTTTTGATGTGTATCTCTATGCAGTTTGCAAGTATCTTGTTGAGAATTTTTGCATCTATGTTCATTAAGGATATGGGTCTATAGTTTTCTTTTATGGTTATCTCTTTACCTAGCTTGGGTATTAGCGTGAAGCTGGCTTCATAGAAGTAATTTGGAAGTTCTCCCTCCATTTCTATCTTTTCAATAAATTAAGAAGTATTGGATGTAGATCTTTTTTAAATGTCTGATAGAATTCTGCTGTAAATCCATCTGGTCCTGGGCTTTTTTTAGTCGGGAGGTTTTGTATTACTGTTTCAATTTCTTTTTGTAATATGTGTCTGTTTAACCTGCTAATCTCTTCTTGGTTTAGTTTTGGTGATTCCAATGCTTTTAGGTACCTGTCCATTTCTTTTAGGTTTTCAAATTTAGAAACATATAGGTTTTTATATTATTCCCTTATAATATTCTGGATCTCTTTGGTGCCTGTTGTGATGTTTTCCCTTTCATCTCTGATTTTGTTGATTTGGAGGTGCTCTTTCTTTCTTTTGGTTAACT
>NW_008354396.1:609922-619502 GCF_000622305.1 Nannospalax galili
CCTGTCATTTTTATTTCTGTTCACATTCTTGATATAGCTGTACTTTTCCACAGTTATACCTTCATTGAATTTCCTTCCATAATCCCTTGGGTATAGTCATTCCTTTCTTCAGCTCTTTGTATTGCTTCCAGAACTCTCTGAAGGGCTGGTTTTTTGGACATGAATTCTTTCAGCCTATTTTTGTAACAGAAGATTTTTCTTTCCCTTTTGAGTATAGTAGACATTTTGGCTGGGTATAGTAATCTGGTTTGGCATCTGTGGTCATTTAAACCTGGGAATACTTTGGTCCAGGCTCTTCTGGCTTTCATAATTTGCATTGAAAAGTCAGCTGTAATCCTAATGGGTTTTCCTTTATATATGACTTGTTGTTTTTCTTTTGCAGCTTTCAGTATTGTCTCTTTGTTCTGCCCATTTAGCATTTTTACTATGACATGCCATGAAGAGTTTCTTTTCTGGTACTCTCTGTTTGGTGCTCTATATGCTTCTTGTATTTGTATGGGCATGTCTTTCTTTAATTTTGGGAAATTTTCTTCAGTGATTCTGTTGAATATCTGGTCCATGCCATTATCTTGGGATTCATCTCCTTCTTGTAAGCCTATGATTCATAAGTTTGTTCTTTTTATGGTGTCATACAATTCCTGCATATTCTATTCTTATGCTCTCTTAAAATTTTCATAATCTTTGCTTTAGTGGTCTAGTTCATCCACTTTATCTTCTAGTCTTGATATTCTGTTCTCCATTTCATTCATACTATTGGTGAGGCTTTCTCCTGTCATTTCTAATTGGCTTACTGAGTGTTTCGCCTCCTTCTTTATTTCAGCCTGAGTGTTCTTCAATATTTCTAGCTCTTTTCTGAATTCATCCAGAAGTTTATCCCTATCTTCCTTCAGCTCTCTGATTACCTTGTTTGTGTGTTCTTTAAATTCACTGAATTCTTTTATCATATTCATCATTGTTCTTTTGAGTTCCATGTCCTGCATTGTCTCTAGGACGTTCTCATTGTGCTCCTCTAGAGGATTACTGGTATTTGGTGGGGATATGTCATTTTGGTTTTTCATGTTATTATTTTTTCTCTGTGATTTTGACATGTGAATTTCTTTTGTAGTTTCTGACTCTTGTGTGATACTCGGGCCTTCAGGTTTAGTTCTGCTTTGGCCTCAGGAATTTGCGGGTTGGACTGGCCTGGGAGCAGGGCCCAGGAAAGATGCTGGTCTTGGGCAGCTGGTGGCCATGCCACCCAGAGATGCAAAGGGAGGTGGGAGTGAGAAGAGGCCCCAAGGACTCCTGGGGATTGCAGGGAGGAACTGGGTTGGTCTGGATGCAAAGGATCAGGAAGCAAAGGATCCTGATGCAAAGGGTCAGGAAGCCCAGAGGTCAGCCCTGAGATCCAGGAAAGAGGCTGGCAGGGGTTGTGCAGCCCAGGGATGCAGAGAGAGTTGAGGGTGGGACTAGGCCCGAGGGCTCTGGGGAGAGAGGCTGGAGGATAAGTTATGCACAGCAGGGAATCAGAGGGATTTGAGGGCGGGGTCAGGCCCAGAGGTCTCTTGGGGACCCCAGAAGGAACTGGGTCAGTCTGGATGGTTACCCCCGTGTCTGGGGCACCAAGACAAGGAATGGGACAGGTCCCAGGCTAGGAGGGGGCGTGGTGAATGGGGTTGGGGGAGTCAAGGCGACTAGGGCCCCATTGATTTACCCTGGAGAGAGGTCTGTGGGTCGTGCAGGTCCAGGGAAGCAGAGGGAGGTGAGCGAAATTAATATTTTAAGTCTATTTTTTTACTCTTTTTTAATTTTGCTGTATGAAAAGCAGTAATTAAAACTGGAAAATAATAGAAACACAAGCCTTATCACCACCTGCAAGCAACAATCAGGGGGAAAAAACAACCTAGATTATGTTTGCCCAAATGATCTAGATAAAAATAAATATTTAAAATGGCAGGGCGTGTATAATAGCTCAGTGATAGATTGCTTACTTAAGCGTGTAGCATGTGCAAGGCCCTAAATCTGATTCCTAGCACTGGAAAAAAAACAAAAACAAAAAACTAAAGTTAAATCAGTGCAACTGGGAGTGTAGCTCAGTAGAGCAGTAAACCTTGGATGTAATCTTCAGTACCACATAAACCAGGCATGGTGCTACATACTTACAATCACAGCACTCAGAAATAGAAGCAGGAAGATCAGGAGTTCAAGGTCATCTAAGCAAGCCTAGAATATATGAAACATTGTCTTGAAGAAGAATCTAGACAGTAACAACACTGTGTAGTGTTGTTAGAAAGTAAGAAAAGCTTAAAATAATTTATCCATCTAACATTAAGAAGTAAATTGAATGAACTATGTTAGAGTTATTGGAGAACTAACCAGCCATAAAATAGAATGAAATGAACCTATGTGCATTGCTATGGAAAGGATTCTAAGTTTATTCTAAAGTAGGCCTGTAATAGAAAAATAATTATATACTCATTTGCAATATAAGGAATATATTTATGATACATATGTATATATGTAATATATGCATATATATAAAGTACAGGTGTTTACATAGTCATAGAAAATTATTGATAGGATATTTAATCAACTATTAAATTATCATTTCTCATAAGAAGGTATGCTCTCAAAGCATGACCACAGTTAAAGAATACCCTACCACTTTGGGGGAACATGTTGAAAAGGAGGAATAATTTTTGCTTTTGTTTTGTGGAGCTGGGCATCAAATGTGGAGCCATATGTACACTGAGCAATCATTCTATCACTGTGCTACACTGAGCTATAGTAATCCTTTTTATTTCCAAATGCCAAAGTTTGGCATTAAAGTTCATCTCTCTTTATGTCTTTTCAGGTATCGTAGTTAATAAACCCAGAGATGGAATGTCCTGGCCAGTGGTTATAGCAATTTTGCTCTGTTTCTGCATAATATTGTTTGGACTTGGAGTAAGAAAATGGTGTCAGTACCAAAAAGAAATGTGAGTATACTACCATGCTATGAAGGAACTGATTGTTCTCATCATAAAATATTTACGTGTTACAAAATATAACCCCACATAATTTAGTGAACAAGCGAGTGTTCCTGAAGCTCAGAGGGACCATGCAGCTTCCCAGAATCATACAGTGGGGACTCAAGGCACAACTCCTGACTCGACACCCCCACTGGCATGCTGAGCTGTAACACTCATCAGATACAACAGGCCAGTGGGCATGGGACGAGTAGGCCTCACATAATCACAAAGCTAAAATTCATTTTTCTTTTAATCTTCATTTTTTTTCATTTTCATGTACCTTTGAACTGACTGGATTTAGCTAGGCCCAGATGCTCAGGTGTGAAGTGAGTGAGAAAGGGTAATTTGAAGAGATTTCCAGCTGCTCTTCATCAGGCTGGGTTTTGACTGTTCTTTGCCCTTTTTCCCAAGAGGAAAAAAAAGAGTTGCTTCCCTTTTCATCCTGAAATATTTTCCTAATTCCTTCTCCATACAGCAGTCTGAAGTGACAAGTTCAACCTCCCATTTCTGATCCAACTACTCGGATCAGTCTGGATAAGGTTGTGATTACAGGAGACCCCATAATACACAGAGTTGAGGTCTACGTGTTTCATATACTAGCCGATAAAATGATCAGCATTATACGACATATTCTTTCCAGAACATCTTTGAAGCCTTTATAAAGGTATTTCCAACCTACAGCCCACAGACCACAGGCATCCCAGAAAAGCTACAGCTATGGCCCAATACATGTGCAGATGGTAACATCATATTCAATTTCAAAAGACTGGATACTCCTACTCCATAACCATCTGCAGCAAGTATTTTATGTGAATTAAACACTAAATCAAATCGATATTCATATATTCTGGGTATTTTTTTAATCTAGGGACTATGGGCCACTATATGACTTTAAGAATTCATAATCTTTCTGAAAAAAAAACAAAAATACAAGTTTCTTAGACTCAGATCCATCATTTGATATATTCTTAAGCTTCTAAAACATCCACAAACCAGGTAATAACAATTAGGGATGGGGCTGGGAGAGATGGCTGAGGTTAAGAGCACTGGCTTACTCTTACAGAGGACCCAGGTTTGGTTCCCAGCACTCACATGGCAACCGTCCATAAGTCTGGTTCCAGGGGACCCAACGACCTCTTCTGACCTCTGCAGGCATTGCGCAACATAGGTGCACTTACATACATGCAAGCAATACACTCATACACAGGAAATAAAAAAACTAAAATATTTATTAAAAGATGACTAGGGATCCCAGGGATAGAGACATGACTCACCATTTGAGGGCACTTGTTATTCTTCCAGAGGACCCAAGTTCAGTTTCCGGCATCCATGACAGGTGGCTCACAACTGCCATTAACTCTGGCTCCAGGAGATCTGACACCCTCTTCTGGCTTCAAAGGGCACCTGCACACACATCTGGAACACATACACAAAAATGCATACCGGAAATAAAAATAAATGTAAAAACAGAATTAGGAATCATTATATTAAAATGAACAAATGAAAGTCAGGTGTGGTCACACATGCCTTTAATCCCAGAACTTGGGAGGCAGAAGCAGGCAGATCTCTGTGAATTTGAGGCCAGCATGGTCTTTATCGTGAGTTCCAGATCAGCTGGGCCTACAGGGAGACCCTGTCTCAAAAAGAGCAATAAAAATAAAAATAAAATAAAATGAACAAATGTGAATATGAAATTTTTATTTTTAAATTGTTCTCTGTTCAAATAGCTGTGTTATACAGAGATAAGAAAGTCTCCCTTCCCTTTCTCTCCTCCCTTGACCCACTGGCCCTCTAAATTAAGATGCTATGGATTACAAGGACATAGAGATTGTTTAGTCATAAACATAAAAAGGCTCACAGATATGTTCCTGTTTTCTACTATCAAAATATTTTGAGCATTTGCCCAGCAAAGTTCTGTGCTGACCTGGATACTTAAGACAGAAATGAATCATTTTAACATGAAATAGAACTTTATAGAAAGATAGCTTCAAGAATGTTCACTAATTCAAACAAAGTGGATTCAGGCATTATCCAGCCAACCAATCGAGGGGTTGATCCTCACTGCTTATGCATATAAGCTAGGGCAGAGTTAGCAAAGCTGCTGTTTGAGCAACTTCAGTTTTTAGCTCTTGAATTTTATGTATCTGTCTCGGGGGGAATATTCTCACCCATGTAAGAATAAAGCTCTCTCCATTAGGAGACAGTTGCCATGGAGATTATGGGTTCTGGTTATAAGACTTCAATTTTTGGCCTGGTTCTCTTAAGTAAATGCCTTAACACCTCTAAGTCTCAGTGTTATCTGCTGAAAAGTAACTATAATACTCAGTTTCTAAGAACCAAATAAATGATGCTGGGACAAAAAGACTTTGAAAATTATAGTATCATATAAATATTATTTAATGATATGATCAAGTATAAGGCTAAACCAGCAAAAAATTCTAAGAAAATAAAGGGTGTATCTCTTCCTCACCTATCTAACTTTCATAATATATACCACCTCACATTCTTAGCATTGAAAGAGCAATGTTTTATTCTTAGCATGGAAAGACCCCCACCTTTCAAGCCACCACCACCTCCCATCAAGTACACATGCATGCAAGAGCCCATCGGAAGTGATCTACCTTGCCATGAGATGGAGGCACTTTAATCCTTTGAGACTTTACCAAAGAGCGAAACTGTACTGGAGTCCAGTTGAAAAGTAGATATTTTACTTAATTAATGTAATCATCCACAAGCAAAGCTTCTGCTGCAACTGAAATGAATGTTGGAAATAAATGGTTCTCCCGATGCTTTGCCTGTGTTATCTGCACACGCCTGGAATGTAGTGAGAGCGCTCACACCCAATGCAAGTTTTTAGAGAGTCGTTTCCCTATAAAAGAAGTACACACTGGGCTGCAGTCAAAAAATTTTCACTTTTTCCATTTTCATTTAACACTCTGGTTGAAGGGGCATAGTGATGTCAAGCATATTCCCTGCTCTGGTGACCTTTCTTGCTGCTGAGACCAAATATCTGACAAGAATAGCCAGGCTTGGTGGAGCACGCCTTTAGTCCCAGCACTTGGGAGGCAGAGGCAGGCGGATCTCTGTGAGTTCAAAGCCAGCCTGGTCTACATAGTGAGTTCCAGGACAGCTGGGGCTACAGGGAGAGCCTGTCTCAAAAAAACCAAAAAAAAAAAAAAAAGAATAAGGGAACAAGGACTTATTTTGGCTCACAGTCTGAGGGATATGGTACATCTTGATGGGGAAGGTGTGGCAGCAGGAACATGTGGCAAGATTATTACATGACACTGATAAGGAAGCAGGGCCAGCCTATAGCCCCCGAGCCCCTCCTCTATGCTCCTACATCTGCCAGCCAAGTCCCATGTTCAAAAGTTTCCACAGCTTCCCAAAACAGTGCCACTAGCTGAGTATCAGTTGTATAAATGTGAGCTGAGGGGGGCATTTTACCATAACATGTCCATATGAAATCTTCCTCTGTACATTTTCATCATCCTAAACTGCTTGCCAAAATTGTGTTCTTTCTGGATATTTGTCATACAGCCTAAGAAAACTATGTAAGAAAATGTCAAAGCTGTAGCAATAGTTCCAAACATTGGGGAAATGGAAGTCTTAAATTCTGTCATTCATTTTCACTGAAAGAAAATGGCTTATTCTGTACAAGAACCACATGTCTGCTCCCACTTCACCTTTTTCCTGGTCATGTTGAGCCAGGCTCTTACCACATGGACAGGAATGCAGAACAAACTAGCAGCCCATTATATAAAAGATTTCTCTGGTCCCTAAGAGCTCTGTGTGATTTTACTCTTAGCTTTGCCCTTGTGTGTGTACGTGTGTGTGTGTGTGTGTGTGTGTGTGTGTGTGTGTTTTTTCTTAGCTTTGTCCTTGTGTGTGTGTGTGTGTGTGTGTGTGTGTGTGTGTGTGTGTGTGTGTTCATACACATAGGCATTCATGCATCAACCTGCTAACAGATTCTTACATAAGTACACAGGCACTCAAACCCCAATCCAATTCATTTAATTCCCATTATTCTTGCTTTCATTGGAGACATTCCTGTTCATCCAACCTGCTCATTTTGATCTATCTTGAAACAGAAAAAGAATCAGAACTGAAGAATTAGGCCTGTCCCTACTACCCTTTTCCAAAATACCTCAAGCAGAATTTACAAATGACGGAGGAAAATTTCTAGTTAGTCAGACATGTTCAATGTTTCTTGTTACCTCAAAGTCTCTCACACTCTTTGCCTCAGGAGGGAAGAACAGATGTTCTTGACAGACACAATGATCAGCAAATTCTATGTGCACTTTAGTCCCCAAGGGAATCTTATTTACTCATAGACATTATACTTAGCCTTGACTGCACATGAAAACAGCTTTTAGTTTATGCTTTTAATACCATGGGTGTCCCATGCCCAGTTGAATAAATCAGCTTCTCTGAGGAGTGAGGTGCCAGCATTAACTCTCTTGTTTTATTCCTGTGGTCACTGAAAGCTTGAGAACTGCTGATCTGGTTCAAGTCGTTGCTCACATACAGCTCCAAATCTTGGTCACATACTTTGCTCTTGTGGTGACCAGCTCCAGGATGGCCCCCAGTGATTCCTCCTTCCTGAAATTCATGCCCTATCCAGGCATGTGCAATTTGTGACACTCCCCTCCCCCCAGGCCACATTCATCACAAGATAACTATGAATGTGGCCCAACATATTTATAGACCTCAGTATCATGTCACAGTGAAAAAGACTGGACACCTCTGTATTGTCCCAACACTGAATGCAACTGACTTGTATAAACCAGGGTCAGTGTTAAAGTGAGGCACCCAAACTGCAAAACTGAGTGAGATGGCCACATTCAGTGTAATTCAGCTACATAATTTTGAGTGATTGCCTGACCTAACCCTGGTCTATCCAATCAGATACTGCAGAAATGGCCAGGGTGTCATTTCTAAGACTAGATTATAAAAAAATATTAGAGCTCTCACCCACATCTCTCTGTGATCACTGGCTCTGGAAGAAGCCTGGTCTCAGGCCATAATGGCATACATGTAGCCCTACTGATATCTGCCTGTCAAGGAACTGGGGTCTCTGCTAACAAAACACAGCAACTCACCAGTCCTGTAAGCAAACCATGCTAGAACTACATCCTCTAGTCTTCAGATGACTACAACTTCAACTGATTCTATATCTCATTAGAACCACAACTACCTGGTGGGCTTTTTCTAAATTCCTGACCTACTGGCACTCTAAGAGAATAAACGCTTATTGTTTAACACCATCAAGTTGAGGAATTTTGCCACATTGCAATAGATAAGTGGCATAGCTTAATATACGGAAAAAAAAAAAAACATGGTGTTTGCCTGCTTTAATTATTTTCAATTTCTTATTGGTTTGCAATCAACACTTGCCTCATATATGTAATTGTTGGCCACGGGGTAATTATTTTCCTTTAATACAACTTAATCATTGGTAATTTGTTTAAAAGTTTTGTGAGGGCTGGAGAGATGCAGCTGCAGTTAAGAGCACTGGATGCTCTTGCAGAAGACCCCAGTTTGATTGTCAGAACTCACATGGCAACTAACAACCATCTGCAACTCCAGTTCTAGGGGATTTGACACCCTCTTCTGACCTCTGCAGGCATTGTACAGCACAGGTGCACTTTCACACATGCAGGCAAAACACTCATACACATAAAATAAAAATAATCAATAATAGATTAAAAATAAGCTCACCTCCCTCTGCTTCCCTGGGCCTGCAGGACCCACAGGCCTCTCTCTGACCCACAGGCCTCTCTTTCCCGGGTAGGTTGGTTGCACCCTCCACGCCTTGACTCCCCCAGCCTTGTTCACCCTCACATCTCCCCCACAGGTGTCTCCTCCTAGCCTGGGTTCTGTCCCATTTCTTGTCTTGGTGCCCAGACACCTAGGGAACCACGACTGCTGCCTGATCCTTTGTATCCAGACCAACCCAGTTCCTCCTGGGGTCCCCAGGAGCCATCTGGGCCTGGCCCCGCCCTCACCTCCCTCTGCTTCATGGGTCTACACAACCTACCAACCTCTTTCCTGGACGCTGACCTTTCCTCTTCCTGGTCCTTTGCATCCAGACCGACCGAGATCCTCACTGCAGTCCCCAGGGACCCTTGGGGCCACCTCCTGCCTCCATCTTCCTTTGCATCTCTGAGTGGAACCACCACCAGCTGCCTGAAACCAGCATCTTCCTGGGCCCTGATCACAGGCAAGTCCAACCCCCAAATTCCTGAGGTCAAAATCTTTCCTAGAAGGATCCAGACCTTAGGAGAAAGCCTGAGATTTAATAATAATAACAACAAAAACAACAACCAAAATAACATATCCCGATCAAATACCAATAGTACTCTAGAGGAGTACAATCAGAACCCCCTAGAGATAATGCAGGATATGGAACTCAAAATGATAAAAGAATTCAGCAAATTTAAAGAACACACAAACAAAGAAATCAAAGAACTGAAGGAAGATAGGGATAAACTTCTGAACAAATACAGAAAAGAGCTAGAAATATTGAAGACTACTTGGGCTGAAATGAAGAAGGAGGTGAAACACTCAGTAAGCCAATTAGAAATGAC
>NW_008354396.1:619941-620369 GCF_000622305.1 Nannospalax galili
AAGAAAGAGATTGAGGAAGACATCAGAAGATGGAAGGACTTCCCATGCTCATGGATTGGAAGAATTAATATTGTGAAAATGACAATCCTACCAATAGATTCAACACAATCTCTATCAAAATCCCCATGACATTTTTCACAGAATTGGAAAAAAAAATCCTAAGGTGCATATGGAAGCACAAAAGACCTTAGATAGCCAAAGCAACCCTAAGCACTAAGAGCAATGCCAGGGAGATTACTATACCAGATTTTAAGCTGTATTACAGAGCTATAATCATAAAAACAACATGGTACTGGCACAAAAATAGACCCATACATCAATGGAACAAAATTGAAGACCCAAATATGAGTAAACACAATTTCAGCCAACTGATATTTGACAAAGGGGCCAAGAATATTCACTGGAGGAAAGACAGCATGATGCTGGCA
>NW_008354396.1:620704-622749 GCF_000622305.1 Nannospalax galili
ATGGGATGTGGGGAAAGGGGAACACTCATCCGCTGCTGGTGGGGCTGCAAACTGGTTCAGCCCCTATGGAAATCAGTGTGGAGAACTCTTAAAAAACTACAAATGAACCTACCATTTGACCCAGTTATACCACTCCTTGGAATATACCCAAAGAACTCACCCTATTGCAGAGACACTTATACATCCATCTTTGTTGCTATTTTCACAATAGTTAAGAGATGGAAGCAACCTAAGTGTCCCTCAATTGATGAATAGATAATGAAAATGTGGTTCATTTATACGATGGAGTTTTACTCAGCAACAAAGAAAGATGAAATCATGAAATTTACAGGTCAATGGGTGGAACTACAAATTGTTATACTAAGTGAAGTAACACAGACTCATAAAAAAGAAAAATCGACATATGTTCTTCCTCATATGTGGCCCCTAGAACCAAATCCTGATAAGTGACTATGTATCCAGACATAACTACAGGAACCAGGATAATTGAAAGGAACCAGGGAGGTAAAGGAAAAGAAAAAACCTGAAAGAGAAGAACAGTAGGAAACAGGCGTTAATAAGGGAGATATGGATAAAAAGTGGGTTAGTTTAAGGGAGGGTGGAGGGAAGGGTATACAAGGAACTTTGGGGATAAAGGGAAAGAAGGAGCTCAAGAGAGGTAGGACCATAGGAGAAGGGTATTACTAAGGAAGAACGGGGGGAAATGGGGGACATTAATTGGGAAAACCATGTTGGAGGGGTGAGACAATGCGAGAGATAAATAATGCCTAGCTAGTTTTGAAAACCAGAGAAAACCATATTACTCCTACAACCTACTGACAAATTATACATAGCAGATCAAGAAATATATGTCTAGGTAAGGTTTATCTGAGAACAGCTGGTCTTTGCCCAAGATTTGTCTACATGACACAGAGATAAATAATGCCTAGCTAGTTTTAAAAACCAGAGGGAACCATGTTACTCCAATAACCTACTGACAAATTATACATGGCAGATCAAGAAATATATGTCTAGGTAAGGTTTACCTGAGAACAGTTGGTCTTTGCCCAAGTATCTACATGCCACACAGTAATTAATAGTACCAGACTGGTGGAACTAACCTTGGATGTTTAACAGACATACTTTGAGGCTTATACTAATTTGGTCAGACAGACCTAAAGGACAGTGTTTGCTCATTGCCCTCCTAGGTCGACTAGTTCCAGGGGACTATGAGCACCTCTCAAAATGTCCTGTCATTGTGGTGGGCCACCTGTCTCTTGATCAAGAGGAGACCCCATGAGATGGACTTGAACCAGTGTCCAGTCTACAAAGAGGAGGGTCAACAAAGAGGAAATATTTCTGCCATGCTTTCAATTTAAACCAACCATGGTTGAACAGGACCTTTGACTTATCTTCACATAGGCAGAACTGGTAAAAGAAAGGAGCCAGGGGTTCCTCCCAAGCCCATGTGACCCCAAGGAACAGATACTCAAATGACCTTAAAAGTTAATTGGTTTATCTGGACCAATTGTATGGCCTTAAACACCTAAAAAGAAAGTATAAGCAAGGATTAAAGGGGCCAATAAAATTTTTTAAGAGTCCATATGTATAGCTAAAGGCTGCATAATAAGCAAGAATGCCAGATAGGCAATACCTTCTTTGGAGTTGTTGGCCAGAGTGGCCAAAGGGACTCCCAGATAGTAGCCCAGCATAGAACAGGGAAAATTAACAGCAGACCCCAATCTTATCTAAAGGAATATTGACAAATGATTGCTGCTAGATGAGGTACAGCTGACCCTCCTAAAACAAAGACCTCTAGATAGGCTGACTAGATTCACCAGAAGGGCAAGTAGTGGGGAATGACTGGGGGTGCTGACAACACAGCAGACAGTAGCAGGGATATCAGAGTATAAGGGCTGTAGTGGGGGGAGGGAGGCTATGGGAGGGTGCCATCTGGGAAATGGGTTTATAGTTGAATAAGATGGTTTGTGACATTCTGTGTGATATACCCACACAAAAAAAAAAATCAACAAATTTTTTTAAAATGTATTATATTTGAGGAGGAA
>NW_008354396.1:623771-634712 GCF_000622305.1 Nannospalax galili
TTAGCTCAGAAAATTGTTATTGAATATGTCAACGCTGTTGTAATGAAATGCCTCTTCTAAGCATGTGGTTATTAAACAAATAATTAAAAAAATAATTGTTCCCTTAGTATTATATATAAGTCTATACATTCACAACAGTCTCATTCAATAAATACTGTGGATAGACATAATGTCAATACAAACTAGCTTCAAAACCAAGACTGATTACCTTAACGAAATTCTAATCAGATGCATATAAAAGAAACTCTTTTTTATTGTTATTTTTATTTTATGTATATGAGTGTTATGCCTGTATGCAGGTAAGTGCAGCCATGTTGTGCAATGCCTGCGGAGGACAGAAGAGGCTGTTGGATCCCCTGGAACTGGAGTTACAGACAGTTGTTAGCTGCCATGTGGGTGCTGGGATTCGATCCTGGGTTCTCTGCAAGAACAGTCAGTGTTCTTAACCACTGAGCCATCCCAGACCATAAAAGAAACTCTTAAAAACCAGCAGTACTTTACACATACATCCATATACATATATATATGTATATACATACAGATATATATGAGAATCTCAAAAATGGCTGTGCTGAACAAAGTCATACACACTGATGCCAGACATTCATTTGAAGAAAGCCAGACATTCATTTGAAGAAAGCATTTTCAGAAATATCGTTTACATTTTAAACATAGTAAAGATTTATAATTCTGGAAAACAGAATTATATATTTCATTTGCACCCAAAGTTAATCATAGCCAGAAGTTACAGTATGATTAAAACAAGCTAATGCTTACAAAATTTTAATTAAAGACAATTCCATGAAATGAGAGGGTAAAGAATGGGATGGTGAGAAGTATTTAGTCTTAATAAGGCAATACAGAATCAATCTATTATTAAAGACCAGTTAAGGTTGACAATACCAAAAGCAAAAAGTAGAGTATAAGAAAATAGTTTTCAGGAGTATGATTCAGTTACAGCTGTCTACAGTTAACCCTTTCCCATAGTAGTATGCGGGAACTTAGAATGAGAGGTGAAACACAAGGGCACAGCACACAGGGTCAGAGGAGCCAGCATGCCTAGTCAGCAGAGTTGGTGGTCTGTGACAGCACAGCTCAGGCCCAGGGTGGTCCTTTGCTTCCTATGAGAAAGAAGGGGGAGAGAAAGACTGAGAACATCTCACTGTCCAGAGTCTAAGAAGACACACTGTAGCGAACAGTTATGAGCTAATTCTCAGAGATGTCTAGAAGTTGTTGACTGTATGAATAAAAGTTACAAGATAAACATAATAATGTCTATTAAGTAGTTATTCTGAACACATTGTAGTTGTTCCATTTTGTCTCAGGCTGTTCTAGAGGCAAGAGATTGGCTCAGGCCATCTTTGGGATCACTTCTTACAACGTATTCCAGAAGAAGCCATGTGCTACTCGCTCTAACCCAGGTGTCCTGTAGCCAGAGAAGCAAAAGCACTGCTGCCAGGTGGCCATCTCCAGGAGCCTGGGGGGAGCTCTTCCAGACCTCCATGCAAACCAACCTAAGATTCCTGGCTTCATTTGCTGATGGGAGTTTTATCAATAGCTAGTAACTTAAAGGCAGTTCAATGCAGACTTAAACATGAGAGTTAAAGGCAAGAGTTGCTCCAAGAGAGAAAAGTACAGAGCCATATCTAAGTTAGCAGAGTTTCCAGGGACAAAATGCACCCCTCACCAAACAGGCCACATCTGCCTGCATACAGAGCTATGTTGCAGTAAACAGAGAACAAAGAACAAGGCCAAAAGGATGAGACAGGAAAACCAGTCCCAGGATTCATCTCCGGCTCTGAGGATGAGTTAACATATTAAATCAAACCTATAACCAACTGGAGTTTAATTTTTTTTTCAAATCCTTTACAGGCCTTTAGAGGTCTGAAAGCAGCACAAACCAGACCAGGAATGTCGAAACCAATATACTTCCAAGCGAGCAAACCAAAGAAATACTTTCAAACAAACACTATGAAAGCAAACCCAAACCAAAAAGTATGTAACAATAAGGTCCTTAAACAACCAGTTCAGATACTGTTTTGTATAAATAAGTAGCACTTAAAAGTTTTGTGACATGTAATAGACCTAGAAACATTGTCACAATAGATTTAAAGATGTTTAGGGTACCCAAATTTATAAGGCCTTTGAATGTACTATCAAAATATCCTTATTTATAAATCTCCACATATATCTTAATCAGGCATACCAAAATAAAGCAGAAAAAAAACCGGTAATTTTGAATACAATAAAGGAATAAAAGAATAACTGAAGTGGCCAATTTGTTTTGACAGAAACATACAAAGACAATAATCACAGATCACAGACATGCATGACAGAATTACTTGAGATCTCAACACATGAGACGTAACGTGACATAATTACATGAAATACCAAACAGCACATGGAAAACTATTATCACAGACACACATGACATAATTCCACTAAAACTAGGTGCACCCAAAACATAAAAATCAAGAAGTTTGATTAGATGGTCCTTTGCGTATAGGCACTCATCTTTTAAGATCTGGATCAGAGGAAAACATTTCCTCCATAATCTCCTCATAGCTGTGAGGCAGTTCTCCCTCCTCTTCTAGTGAGTATGAGGCTGGGTTTTAGGGTTCAGTTAGCCTCCATCCAGACTCAGGGATTCTTACCCAGTATGACCTGATATCAAGTCACTCAATTTCACATAAGTTTTAACTTGGAGGGTTTTATCTTAATGCCATAATTTCTTGCATGGCCTAGTTTAAGGTTTTCCAGCATCACCTGGAGGACAGTCTGGGTCTGACACTTGGACTGGTAGGAACATATCTGAAATTTTATATGTGCCTGGGATGTATGTAATGTGTGCATAGGAGGGAGTGGAGAGTGTTAGTCTCCCTCATTCAGATGCCTTCCTGTCCGGCCACCTCTCAGTGACTTAAGAGATCTTACCTTAGGGCCACAAGTATAATCCCTGTGCTCTGTCACCAATGGTGAGTGCCCACTTAGGTTACACGACCTCAGCAGAACCACAGGGTGAGGCCCAGATTCCATGGCCTTGCAGAGCTGTGGAACCATTACTTTCACTCTCACATTCACACACAATCATTCAGAGTTTAAGACAGTTGTTCCCTAGTTATTCCCACTAAATTCCTGTTCTGCCTAAAACAGGGCCAGGACCTTGGGATCATGTCAAGGTTTAGTTGTGGCCTAGTTTGCTGCCTGATTCCTGATTCCCATTTTACCTTAAATGGGGCCAGCACCTCCGAATCACGTCAACATTTAGTTATGGTCCCTTTCATTCCTGACTGGAAGCCAGTGCCATCTTGGAATCACATCTAGACTTTGTATGCAGCCTCCTGTGGGGGATCAGCCTGAACATAATCTACCTGTCTGACCTGGGACCTACTGCCTGGTCTGGACATCCATTCTGGGTCTCCATCTCGCTTCACCTGATGAGAGGCTCTGATCTGGGGCTATGCAGCTCTCTCTGGCCTCCTGGAAGGACACCCCGAGAGGAAATTCTTCAGGGGTGTGCACTTCTCTGTTCCAGGGGCCAAGGAGGCTGTAGGGTCCAGGAGCAGCAGCCTCTAAACCAATGAGGGTATGGAAACTTATTGTTGCTGGGGCCCCCAGTGTTAGGGAAAGAGGAATTTACTGCTTGAATTTACTTGTTTGAATTTACTGCTTGTAACCAATTAACTCAACTGGAGACACAGGCATCCGGAGATAGGGGCAAGCGCTACAGCCCCCCTGTAACCTGACCTGTCTGGTCTGTGTCATGTCTGTAGGCATGTCCGCTTACACAAGATAACAAGGAAGGGCTGTGCCAGGCACATACCACTCATCTCTCCCCGATTGGGACACTTGAAGGGAGTTGTAACATTTTTCTTGAAGTTATTAGTTTGTGAAATGCTTGCTTTGAAACTATTGGTTGTATAAACGTGGGCTTTTGTGTAACAGTTGTGGAAGCCTATATAATCTTTACCTAAAATTGTCTCAGGGTCGATTGCTCTAACCAGACCTGCATGTCTTGGAAGGACGGTCAGCCCCAGCTAGCTGGTTTAATAAAACTCTGCTTGATTTTTGGAGACCAACAGCCGAAATCAGGTGAGGAGAGGAAGTTTAATTTGACGCTAGTAGAACTGTCACCAAGAATAAAGGAGTCAGACCCCTTGTTCAAGTTTGGGGAGGGGGGCTTTTATACTCATGTGGGAAAATGCAAACAAAAGACAAAACAGCACATAGGTGACAAGTAAAAGGTACATGTGATAATTAAGCAAGGTAACATATAGCCACAAAGGTTACAGGAATGGGAAAACTTTGGAAAACAAAGACTTCCATCCTGGGCAACCACAGGGGGCAGAATGGGAGACTCCTGCTCACCTCCCCATACCTGTCTCTTAAGAGTTTTCCTTGTTGCAAAGTTCTTAATTACCATCACATTGCAAGAGGGCTTTCCACCTCCACAATATAACCACTAAAACTGAATGAAAACTGGAACAGATTAACGCATTTGTATTTCAGATAAATACCATAATCACAATGAAAGAGAAGGAAAAAGATCTGGTCCAAGTAGTTATGAATACAATATTAGTTATGTGATCTCATTTTAATGTAGAATAAAGGCAGGATGGAAATGGAAAAACTGTAAACAAATCTGAAATCCTTTATAATACAGGGGTTTTTTTGTTTGAAACTACTCTGTAAGTATAATAGAATTGAGTAAATATGTAAATATTTGTCTTTGGGAGTGCATGTTCTTACTTTAATAACCATAATGATTAAGGATAAAAAGATAGGAAAGACCACTGTGTGAATTCAGAAATAAATTCAGCCTAGAGTCAGTATAAACTCATTACTTCCTCCATAAGGTATGTGAGTACGTGTATTTACATGGATGAGTTTCCTTCCTGGGTTAACACACTTGGAAGCCCATGATGTCCATCTCTCTCTCTCCTGCTGCTGCTGTTAACCTTGGTCAAGTCATGCATGTTTGTGCATACACATGTGTGTTGTATATATGCCTTTTATTTCAAAATGTGTCCTCTAAATGGACAAAGTAAAGATACTGAAGGAGAAATGTTCATATTTGGAATCTAGAATTTTGGTCTCTGATATAATTTCTTTTTCTTTTAGTTTTTAAACATTGATTTATTTAGTGTATGTGCTTGCATATGTGTAAGCCTATGTGTGTGGAGGTCAGAGAGCAACTTGTGGGGGAGTCTGTCCTCTCCTTCTACCACATGAGTCCCAGGGATCAAACTTGGGTCATCAGGATTGGTGGCAAGTATCTTTATCCACTAAACCATCTCTCCAGTCCTCTAATATAATTTCTTGCTGCAAGGATCTCTAATTTCTCAGAGACATGTCTAATTAAAGATAAGTGAGTATAAATAAGCCTGGAATTTATTATATCAAAAAATAAGAACATAGTAAAAAAAATGTTGGAGTATATCAAAGATGTTGGAGTATATGCAAAAGCAGCTTGACAGGACTTTCACCAGATATTTGAACACCCACATAACTGAGCACAGCAATAGATTTTTACATCATGGAGTCTTTTACCAATCAGCTAGCTGGGGTTCTTTTGCTCTGTTTAGGTAGAAATTGTGTATAAGCAAAGTGTGGCTTTCTTGGTGTCAGTGCAATGTTAAAGGTCCATGGGCTGAACTAATGGACCTAGAGGTCTGAAAACTAGTGACATTTGACAGTACTTAGTCCTTAGTCAAAAATACCTTTAGGAAGAGTTGAGTCCCTCTGAGACTTGTCACAAACCAGATAACAGCAATATATGTAAGTAGATGGCGTTCAGGGGTCCCTCATCTACAGCAGAACCCTGAGAGTAGACTGGGAAATACAGAAAGAGTGCTAGAATTAGGAGGTTATCAGTTTGTAATCATCATAATAAAAATGTGATAACTCTAGAGTCATTCATGGACACTGAACCCAGGAGAAAATCTGAATAAAGACTAGGATATTTGTGTGTTTTCTGCATGCCTGTAGATGCTTAATAGTTACAACAGGGGATAAAGAAACAGGATTATTGGAGAAATTAAACAGCAACCTGACCAAGTATTCATAGTTACTGTCACCAGTGAGGGACAAAGGGACACTGTGCTCTTCCATCTATCTGTGCTGGGTAATACACATAACCTATGAAATATTAAGACTGAGAAAAAAAAATGAACTGAACTAGTCACAAAGTAACAACAAATAAACAACAGGAAAAATATCAGATTAAAAAAGGAAAGTGTATTTGTTTTATCTTTGCTATGACAAAACAGCTGAGAGAAACAAAGTAAGGATTTATTTTGGTTCACCATTTCATAGGCTGTAGTCAGAGTTCTTGGCTCCAGTGACTCTGGGCCCAAGTGAGGTGGTATTTCCTGGCAATGGAAGCACATGGCAAATGTGAAACCCTCCTCTGTGGCCCCCTGCCCCTCTTTAGGAATAATGGCTCTTTCTCGCTTCTGTAAACCGCTTGATTGCTAGGCTGAGAGGACAAACTGCACTGACCCCATTTTGACTAGTTGCTTCAGGCAAGCCTGGACCTATCCAGGCATGTCATAACCTCCACCTACTACCCCCACCCCAGGAGGCTATAAATCAAGCAGGCCCAGGCATATAGCAGCCTTATAAGGTAAGAACAGAGACTTCTGGCCTCACACATAACAGTCAGCACATTCCATAGTTCTGAGGGTAGCACCCACCAATGAGAAACCGCCAGGACTGCATCCCTTGTAACCAATCAATTCAAAAGTGTGTTGGCGAGCACGGGCTCCTCGGACCAATCAAGATGTAACTCTGTTATTCCCCTCCTGCCTTGGTCTAAAACCTATAAAAGGCTTTCTCCCTCTGCAATTGGGGCTCTCAGCACAGATTCATTGCGTTGGTGAGGTTTGAGAGCCCAAGCTTAAGCCCAAATAAAGACTCTTTGTTCTTGCATGCCCTCTGGATTCCGTGGCTATTCTTGGGGGTCCATTCTCTGGGCACAACAGCAAAGACCGCTCCCCTCATGGTGACAGGAAGCAAAGGAGGAGGAGGAGTCTGATATGAGGTATCCCAAGCATCTACCCCTCTCAGCTAAGAAACATCCTGAAGTTTCTAGAATGTCCAAAAATAACACCATCAGTTGGAGACCTAAGCTTTAACACAGGAGCCCATGGAAGACATTTCTTATTCAAAGCAGAACAGAAGGGGAGTATACTTTTCAAAAATGTCATGGTCTAAAAGACAAAGAAAGGATCTAAAAATATTTTAGACTAAAAAAACTAAAGAGATGTGATAATTGCAATGCCTGACTCCAGATTGGGTCTTATACTAGAAGAAGGGAAAATACTATAAGGAACATTGCTAGATCACTGAAAAAAATTGTAACATGTTAAAGACTCAAGAAAAATATTGCTAACTCTGCCATGTATAAGAGTACTGATATTCTTAGGAAATATCAGATGGGTAAAGTTTGCATATGTATATGCCTGTATATACATGTATATACATATTCACACCAAGCGAAGGGATGAAAATGATGAAGTAGAGAGGATAAATTATTAAAAATCAGTACTGGAGAGATGGCTCAGCAGTTAAGAGTACTGACTGTTCTTTCAAAGGAACAGGGTTTGGCTCCCAGCACCTACATGGCAGCTAACAACCATCTGCAGCGCCAGTTCCTGGGATCCAACACCCTCTTTTGGCCTCTTTGGGCACTACACGCATATGGTGCACTTATGTACATGCAAGTAAAACATTCATACACAAAATACAAAAGTAAATAAGATATTTTTCAATATTTAAAAAAATCTAGGAATAAGAAAAGTTTGCCTCCCTTTTTTTTTTTTTTTTTTTTTTTTTTTTTTTTTTTTAAAAAAAAAAAAAAAAATCCCAGCTGTCCTAGAACTTACTATGTAGACCAGGCTGGCCTTGAACTCACAGAGATCCGCCTGCCTCTGCCTCCCAAGTGCTAGGACTATAGGCGTGCGCCACCACACCTGGCTGTTTTCATTTTTTAATCTTGTTTTAAGTTTGAAATTATTTTCAAATAGAAACTTTGTTTTGCTTTGTTTCATCCTGAGATAGAGGTCTTGTCATGAAAAAATCAGAGACCAATAACCAAAGTCAGGTGAGGAAATGGAGTTTAATAATTTTACCCTACGGGACTGCTCCAGAGATCCTTCCATAAGGGACAGCCACTCCGACCAGTTTTGGGGAGCTCTTATATTCATATGTGAGGAAATGCAAGCAAAAGGCAAGACAGCACATAGGTGACAATTAAGTAAAAAGGTACATGTGATAATTAAGCAAGGTAACATATGGCTGCAAAGGTTACAGGAATGGGAAAACTTTGGAAATGGGGGATGGGGACTCCTGCTCACCTCCCCCATACCTATCTCTTGTTTCTATCTCTTGTCTCAGAGTTTTTAAAGTTCTTAATTACCATTACTTTGCAAAAGCTTTCCATTTCCCTAATAGTCTCACAATGGAGCCCAGGCTGGCCACAAATTTGTAATATCCCTGTGTCTGCTTCTCAAGTCCAAAAACAAAGCTTAAGACAAAGTACCCAAGCAAGAACCTAAGAGATGCTTATTGACTCAAAACCAGCCTATTTTCCCAACATTGCAGTTTTCTGTATGTTTCTTTTAGCTGTTCTCTAAGTGAGTTTTCACTTTTTTCTGAGCACTGCTTGATCAGAAAGTTCAGAAGGAAATAAATGAAGTTTTATCACTGTTTTTGTTTTATTCTGGGTCTTGTTCTGCCCTAGGTACTGGCTGGGATCCACCAAAACTTCAATCAAATTCTTTCCTTCTTAAGGAAATGAATGGAGTCCTTTGATTTTCTCCAAACTCCAGGACAGGCTTATCCTCTCCCTATTAAACCATCTCATATCAAAGGAGGCTCTGTCTGTTCAGACTTCACCCAAGAGTGAGACCTCACTTCCTCCACCAAACCCCAGGGCTGTGTTTTTTGTTGCTACCTTAGTGGGAACTATGGAAACAAAGCACAGTCTACCCTGAAGCAAGACCCCACAGACACAGAGCACAGTGCCGGTAGGGTACAGGTCTGAGTTTCCAGAGTCCCCAAGTGGAGGTGGGACAGCAGGCTCCCCAGTTATTGTCCTTTCTCCTCCTAATGACCTTTATCCGTCACCTGCAAATTCTGGTACACAGCTTCACTGATATTTAGTTATTCAATAAATATTTAACACGCAAGGCTGGCAGTGTTGCTTAGTGGGTAAAGTGCTTGTGAGGCATGCAAAGCCCTGAGTTTGATCCCCAGCATCTCATAAACTGGGAGTAGTGGTGCTCCCTGCAATCCCAGCTGCCAAATTATGTTTTTCTGATTGCATAGATTTATCTGCAACGTGAGTAATGATTGCTTGCTCTGTCATTCTATCCTTTTTTGCCAAATGCGAATTTGGTCTTTCACAGACTTGGTCTCAAATATTTAGGACACAAAAATCCCCAGGGAAGCACATTGAAAAGATGGGGAAAAGAACTGATCCACCTCAGAGGATCTGGTCAGGGCTGGCAGCTGAGCCCGGAACCTCAGGAACCTGTCTTTTCGCCTCCCACTTGTTCCTAGCTGCTAGGGATTTAGGGCCTGATGGGGTAATTTAAACTGAAAGGAAATCTGTGTGTCGGAAGTGTGCTTTTAGTGCCAGCAGGTGGCTCCCTAGCATCTGAAATCATGGCTTTGCTACACAGCTCAGTTGTTTGTTTGTTTGTTTGTTTTTTCAAGGGGGTCCTGGAGGGTGGGTCTGGCTGCAAAGATATGGTAGTAAGAAACTGATATGAAAATAAATGTTAGGACCCTCATTCATGAGTAGCTCCTTCCCCCAAATGCCGTAGTTACACTGTTATTGCTAAAGGAATTTTTCTTTATAACAGGAAAAACTTGATGCATCATACATTTAAAAAGCACAGGGGCTTAAAGGGTCTTTCTTAAACACTGAATTTCCAATTTAACCAGCCACTGACACATCCACCCTTGCCTCGGTACAGGATCTCAGTGGTAGAGCACAACTACCAGATGGGCTAGAGGTAAGAGCTGATTACTACTTCCTGGTTAAGCTACTGCTCTCTTAGGCAGTTTCTCAAGAGATCAGCACGTGCTGCATACAACCAGGGATTGAGTCATAACAATGACAAAACAATGGCCTTTGGCTTTAGGCCTGGTAACAAAGTAACTGGACTCCATCCTCTCACTCTGCCTCCTGGTCATGCCTGTGGCCCTTGTTATGGAGGAGGTGGAAATCTTTTGCCACTTGATGGTAATTAAGAACTTTACAACAATGAAAACTCTTAGAGAAAGGTATGGGGAGGTGAGCAGGAGTCTCCCATCCTACCCCTGTGGTTGCCCAGGATGGAAGTCTTTGTTTTCCAAAGTTTTCCCATTCCTGTAACCTTTGTGGCCCTATGTTACCTTGCTTAATTATCACATGTACCTTTCACTTAATTGTCACCTATGTGCTGTTTTGCCTTTTGTTTACATTCCCCCACACATGAGTATAAAAGCCCCCCAAAATTTGTCAAATTAAACTTCCTCTCCTCACCTGACTTAGGCTGTTGGTCTCTGATTTTTCTATAACAAAATGTTCTCAAGACCTGTGTGTTTCTGCACTTCCCTTTGTGGTCCTGAAGGTTCCCAGGAGCTACAATGAAGATATTCTTCCTGGAAGTCCTCAGCACCAATCCACATTGGAGTCTCTGGTCCTTCTTACAGCTTTTTTTGGTTTGAGCTAGAGAAAGGAGGTTACTAATGACTAGGAACAAACTCTGCTGATGGGAAACCACCAAACAAAGCAGTTCAGGGAGCCTCAGTTGGGGAATTTCCTCTATTGGACTGGCCTGTGGCCATGTCTGAGGGGCATCTTCTTGATGAGTGATGTGGGAGGGCCCAGCCCACTCTGGGTGGTGCCACCCCTGGGCAGGTGGGCCTGTGTTGCATAAGAAAGCAGGC
>NW_008354396.1:634833-635887 GCF_000622305.1 Nannospalax galili
CAAGCTGAATAAACCCTTTCCTCCCCAAGTTGGTATTGGTCAGAGTGTTTTGTCACAGCAACGAAGAGAACAAACCAGAACAGAAATTGGTACCAGAGAGTGGTGTATTGCTGTGACAGACCTGACCTTGGTGTTTTGGGGAGGACTGTGGAAGTGTTTGGAACTTTGGGCTGGAAAAGCCATTGCGTGCTCAGAGTTTGTTGCAGTGGAGCTTGGAACAGTTATGCTGAAAGTTGTAGATGATGGAGGCCTGGCTTGTGAAGATTCAAAGGGAAGAATCGGGCACACCTAAGCAAAACCAAAGTCCAGCAAAATAGCTTGAGGCTGGACATCTGGGATTCACTCACGATCTTCTGGGCTCCAAAGGGTACTGGCAGCTCCACTGCTCTGACTCTAGCGTCCACAGCACACCCAGCTCATCTCGCAGACCCAGGCCAGCTCCATTACATACTTACTGCTGTCCTTGGTGGTCATCCCATGGTCCCGGCATTTCCAAAAAGCTGGGGTCTCCACAGAAACTGAGGCTGCACCTTCACCAATGGCTTCTTCTTGCCTCTCCGGGTGCAAAGCCTCAGATTCTATCCATGACCCCTTCAATCCTGGGGTCTTCCCTGCAACTGAATCTGCACTTTCACCTATGGACTTTCCTGGCCTCTCAGAGTGCCAAGCCCCAGCTGCTCTCTGTGACCCCTTCACGCTTTCAACATCAGAACCATGCAGGAGACTCTTACACATTACCAAGTCCTGCTTCCAGCTTGGAATAGAGGTGTGGGTCCCCTCTGTGTGCTGACCCTGAGGAAATACCTCCCAGAAGACTCCACCACAGTGATGCTGGTCTCTTGTTACTTACGGCTGATTTTTCAGCCCCAGCTAACCAGCATCAATTGTCCCAGTAAAGCAAAGGTTTTGCTTCAGGTTCCGGTCTCTTCTTAATCACAGCTGATTCTTCAGCTCCAGCTGATCAGAACCCACGGATTCTCAATCTAAAATCTCACGCAAACAGCCCTGATGGTCTCCGTTTCCCTTTGAAGCTTCACAAGCCAGGCCTCCATCG
>NW_008354396.1:635911-640788 GCF_000622305.1 Nannospalax galili
TGACAGCCCTGATAGTCTCCGCTTCCCTTTGAAGCTTCATACCCCATTTCATCTTTTACAATTTGAATCCTCATTTCAGTCCCTTGCCCTCTCCCCATCCACCCTACCCTCAGGCAGCGTGTGTGTGTGTGTGTGTGTGTGTGTGTGTGTGTGTGTGTTTATAATGAATGAGACACCATTGTGTAACTCAAAGCATCATATAGCATCACTCATCTCCAAACAATGTGCCCTGAACAAACATACCTGGACTCTGATTCTGTTTGGAATCTGTGCATTTTGCAACTAACATACAGCCTGGGATTAGAAACACCTCCAGCCCCAACATCACTAAGACAAAATATTTCCTTTGAGGATCTTTGGGTACATTCAATCAAGTAAAATTTAGGCCAGCTTATCCTGCCAAACAAATATCCCTGAATGCTAACCTATTTAGACACCTTCCCTGAGACCTTTATTTATCATTTACAGCATGAATTCAAACAAAGCAAACCAGTTTCAAAAAACAGATACTTCAAGATATAATTTAGTCTTTAAGGAGGGGGAAAGTGCTGTGTAGTCAGCTTTTTAGGAATCTAGTAAGTTCCTTACTGAATGTTAGAGGAAAAACGAATTCAGAAAACATAATTTGCAGATGTATCTATAGGAACAGGTTTGGTTTACATAATAAATATGGATGAAGAGTTTTATGAGGCTTTAAAGTCATTTAAGAGGTTTGACTGGCTGCTTACCAGGTCCTGGAATCACAGGTCCTTGGAAGAATGAGTGAAGCAGGCCAAAGAGTTAGGGAAAACCATGCACTTCCTGCCGTGCTCTTGCATGCTCCCCGCACCCTTCTTTACTTGGCTCATTGCTTTCAATCATCTACCTGGAAGACTTTGTCTCCTCCACAACTCCTCACTCTTCCATAATAATCTTCCTAAAGTGCAGTATCATTTTATTTCCCTTCTCTAAAACCTACAGTGGTCTCTTTTGTCTAAAGAAAAAGAGAAAAGAAAAAGGCTAACTCCTTCACATATTTTGGTCATAAACAGCCTTTGTCCATTTATGATAATAATAGCCTTTACCTATTTATGATAATAATAGGTAGCACAGAGTAGGAAGCCCTTGGTGTAATAGTGGAGAGACTTAGAGTCACAGCTCTGCCCCTAACTAGCTGTGCCATCTTCAACAGGATTACACACCTCTAAACCCAGGAGTAGCAATAGTCCTAACTCCTCCAGTGGCTGTGAAGATGTATGCCCCATCTTCCTCACCTGCCATCCTAGTGTGTAAAGTGATGGAGTTCTATTCCCATCTTCCCCACCTGCCATCCTAAAGTGTCTTCTCCTATCTAACACTCACTATCATAGCTTTGCTCATATTTTCTCACACCCCTTTCTATACCACAGCTCCACCCACCCCATGTTCTAGGAGCAGCTCTAATCAGAATTCAAGCTCTAGCCCAATGTCTTCTGCTCCATCTCTTGGCCCTTCTCCTCTCAAATCCTGTGCCTCTTTATTGTGTCCTCAGAGGCCTGGGCCATCCCTTCATTCTGTGTCACCTCACAATTTACAAATCACAAATTTTTCTTTTCTACTGGATTATATACTGTCTGAGGGCTATTTAACTTTCCACTCCTGGAATCTGTCAGAATGGTTTGGTCGCAGTGAGCACTCTATTTGGTTGTAATTAATCATTAACATTAACTTAAAAATTTCATTCCCCTTATTATTTTTCTATTCCCTTGATAATATTTATAATTCATTACCATGAAAATGTTCACTACTCAAATTCCAAATATTAACTTGCTTGAAGATTATTTTCCTAAATGTAGTATAGTTTATTTGTTTGTTTCTTGATTTATTTATTTTGAGCTAAGGTCTTATATTGTAGCTCAGCCTGGGCTGGAGTTCACTATGTAGCCTGTGTTTGTCTCAAACCCTTGCTTCTCCTGCCTTCCCCCACCCCCCCACCAAAGCTGGGGTTATACCAGGAGTCACATTTTGGAGATCATGGATGCTTTCTTAATATGTTCAGTCCTTCTGAGGCAGCATAAAAGATATTAAAATGTAAAGGGAGATGGGAAGGAAAAAGAGCTGCTCCTTCATCCCTGCTTACTAAGAAGAAAACTTCACAAACTGGGTGTGGTGGCCTATACCTGAAATACTAGTATGTGGGAGGCAGAGGCTGGAGTATCAGCAGGCTCAGGAGTCCAAGACTGTACTTAGCTGAATAGCAAGTTCCAGACTATTGAAAAAATGGACCCCAAGAAATTAGAATTTCCCTAGGAATCTCTGGAGGCCCTGGGGGCAACTAGAGGAGAAACCTATCTCTGGGATAAAGATTTACAACTTAATCAGGTGACCTTGCAAGAGAAATGTGGAGCTGAGACAATGGGGTTGGGGTGGAGGGGCCACACTTTTTCTGGACTGCTTACCAGCAAGTATCTCTTCTGTTTAAACCATACCCTCATGTTAGGACCCAAAAAAATAGCCTTGAGGAGTTGCCAGAGCATTGAATAAATTTCCTTTCTTTACTTTTCTCTGCTGATTTGGCTCATCTAATTGACTTATTTGAGGACAGTGGTAGCACCTGGCTTGTTGGGGCACAGTCTGTGACCCTATGTCCAGTAGCAAAATTAGAACCATATTTAACGTCAAAACATGTATTGACATCTGCAATGGTTAATTTTAATTTTTAACCTGACACAAACTAGATAATCACCTGGGAAGGGAGTCACTTGACAATGAGGAATTGTCTAGTTTAGATTGCTTGTGGACATGCCTGTGGGGGATTACCCACTATGGGTGGTAACATTCCCTAGGAAGGGAATTCTGTGTTGAAAGAGAAAGCAAGCTGCATGAATTCGTTGCTCTCTGCTCTTGACTATGGATGTAATATGACCTATTCTCTCAAACTCCTGAAGCTGTGACTTCCCTGCTACTGAGGACTGTAATCTGAAATCCTGGGCCAAAATAAACCCTTTCTCTTATAAATTGATAAATACCCCTAAATTACAGCAACATGAACTGAAACTCCCTTGTGGCATAAGCATAGTAAGGATTTCTTTGACCTTTTTGATCTACGTTTTTAATCTTATCAGAAACTACATTATAAACTCCTTAACTAAACAAAAGTTCTAGCTGGGCATGATGGTTTATACCTGTGATCCCAGAACTTGGGTGACCAAGGCAGAAGTATTATCTTAAGTTCAAGGCCAGCGTAGGCTACCTAGTAAATTCCACAAAGGCCTGAGCCTTCAGTATGAGACAGGTATTAAGACAGTCTCCATAAAACCAAATCAGGGCTCAGTGGATAAAGTACTTGCTGTGCAAATGTGAAGACCATAGTTCAGATCCATAGAACCCACATAAAAAGCCAGGCAAGTGTGGCAGTCACCTGGAATCCCAGCACTAGGGAGGCAGAGACAATAGATCTCCAGGGCAAGCTGGCTGGACTAGCTAGAACTGGTGAACTCAGGTCCAGCAAGAGACCATGACTCAATGAAGAGAGTAATCAAAGAAGATACGGATGTCAACTCACATGCATTGTACACACCTACACACAGCTGTGCTTACACACATATGAATTACACATACACATGCAAAAACAAAAACAAAAAGAAGCAAGAGAAATCCTTTAAGTAAATATACCAAAACAGTTTTCCTTGATTTTTTAAACCCATTGAGCAGCATAACTTCAAAAGCCACCAAAATTCAGTGGATGTGCCGGCTCATGCATCTACTAACAGTAGCACTCAGGAGTTTGATGCAGGAAGACTGTCAGGAATTGAGGACCAGCCTGAGCTCTAGAATGGGACCCTAACTAAATAAAAGCCACTAAGTGTAACTCGCTTTCTTTTTAAGAAAATTATTTTATTTATTATTTCTATTTTATGTATTTGAGTGTATTGCCTGCATGTATGTAAGTGCACCCATGTTGTACAGTGCCCACGGAGGTCAGAAGAGCGTGCTGGATCTCCTGAAGCTAGAGTTATGGATGGCTGTTAGCTACCATGTGGGTGCTGGGAATCAAACCTGGATCCTCTGTAAGAACAGTCAGTGCTCTTAACTGCTGAGCTATCGCTCCAGTCCCCATAGCTCTTTCTTGAGGAGCGCATACCCATACTTTTGTGTTTATAGCTGTCTTTGTCCTAAATACTTATGTCTCTTTTCTTCTCACTTTGTTTTGTTTTTTTGAGAGAGGGTCTTACTTAATATGGTCCAGACCGAACTCAAACTTGTGATACTCCTTCCTTAGTCTATCAAATGCTGGGGTCATGCATATAAGCCACTATGCCCAGCTTTTTCCCCTTCTCTTAATGTTGGTACTTAAATCTATATTTAAATGTTTTTATTTTATTTCTTAGAGAGTATCTTATGTATCCCATGGTATCCTCAGATTCACTAAGTACCTGAGGCTGATCTTGAACTTATAATCCTCTGGCTTGGCTTCCTTCTCTGGAATGCTGGATTTACAGACATACACACCACCATGCCCAGTTTGTGTGGTGCTGGGGACAGAACCCAAGGCTATGTACATTCTAGGCAAACATCTATCAAATAAGCTGCATGCCAGCTCTATTCAAATCTTTTCTTAATCAATTCCAACTTTGCTTGGTATTGACTTTTCCTGAAATTCTTTTCTACAACACTAATCAAGAATCCCTGCTTCACCTAAGTAGAGGTCTCTGAACAGAACTCCTCAACTCTTGTTGCTGCCATGGCTTCCATTAACAGGAAGAAATACAGAAGAAAGATTTTGCAACTAACATAACATTTCATTCACAGTTGAGTTTAAGGAGTACATTTTCTTTGTCTTCCATAACATTTCTTGGCTGGGAATTAAATATGTACATATATGTTCAATGGACATTTCAAAAACAAAAGAAAGACTT
>NW_008354396.1:640900-641475 GCF_000622305.1 Nannospalax galili
TACTTTCTTTTAATTAGCTGTCAAACAACACTCCTCCATGGTACATGGTAATATTATGCAGTAAAGCAGGTTTAAATGCATGTTAAGAATAGCTTAGAAGTAGAAATGTTAATGTCAAAAGGAATAAATGTACAGCAGGATCTATGCCCATGGAAAAGTTGCATGGAATTACAGGGATGCAGTGGAGTCATTTGGTGACTAAATGTCAGCTGACCTACAGCCTCTGGGGCTCTTCTTGGCTGAATCCCAGTTATTATGCAGTAAAGCAGGTTTAAATGCATGTTAAGAATAGCTTAGAAGTAGAAATGTTAATGTCAAAAGGAATAAATGTACAGCAGGATCTATGCCCATGGAAAAGTTGCATGGAATTACAGGGATGCAGTGGAGTCATTTGGTGACTAAATGTCAGCTGACCTACAGCCTCTGGGGCTCTTCTTGGCTGAATCCCAGTTAGCCAGTTTTCTTCTCCCCTAAGGCCATCCTGAGTCACTCAGGAGCCCTTCCTACCATCAAGGCCATGGCACCTTTTTAAATTTATTTATTTATTTATTTATTTATTTATTTATTTATTTATT
>NW_008354396.1:641505-776302 GCF_000622305.1 Nannospalax galili
TTTTGAGAAAGCATCTCCTTTAAGCCCCAGCTGTCCTAGAACTCACTATGTAGACCAGGCTGGCCTTGAACTCACAGAGATCCGCCTGCTCTGCCTCCCAAGTGCTGGGATTAAAGGCATGCACCATCACGCCCAGCTGGCACCTTTTTTTAAAAGTTATTTTTATTTTATGTGTATGAATGTATTGCCTGCATGTGAGTAAGTGCACCCATGTCGTGCAATGCCCATGGAGGTCAGAAGAGGGCGATAGATTCCCTGGAACTGGAATTTCAGATGATTGTTAGCCACCACGTGGGTGCTGGGAACCGAACCCAGTTCTTTTTCAAGAGCAGCCCAAGTGCTCTTAACCACTGAGCAATCTCTCCAGCTCCCCTCCCATGGCACTTTTTAAAAATTTACCTGTTTATCAAGATGTTACTCATGTCAGGGCTGATGAGGGGGCTTAGTGGGTAAAGGTGCTTGCTGCCAAGCTTGATGACCTGAGTTTATTCCCAAGAAACCACATGCTGAAAGGAGAGAACCCTGCAAGTCATCCTCTGTCCTCGACAAGCCTGCTGTGGCCAGTTAGTGTCCACACAGACACACAGATACACACACACATAAATAAATGTAATTTTAAAAATCAAAGCACTCATGTTAGATCATATAGTTCTCTACTAGGGATAAATTCTATTTGAAGGAGTAAGAAACACTGCAGAGAGCAGACATGTGTGTCTGTGCGCCTAAGAATTGGCTAGAGGGCCTCATTTCGAACCGAGACTTGCAAACAGTGCTACCACGTGACCTGCATCAGGCCTGTTTCATCGATTAAAGAGCGGCATACCAGCAACCCTCCCTGCCTTGTGGGAACACTGTGAAGAGCAGCAGATGGGACAAAGAAGGTTCCAAAGAACAGCAATACAAACCGTGAAGCATCTTTACTCCCTCCTCTGTAAAGTGGAGATTGCAGCACAGACCTACTGCAGGAGTGTGTGGGTAAATCGTCAGGATGCAGTTTCAAACACAAGCTGTCCCCGGTGTTGCCATTCAAATATAAGATATATCATCGTTCTCAGCTTCTCTAGCCCTCCTATTTCTGCTGCTTCTGTGGTTTATGGAAAATATAGCAATTGTCACAGCATGTGAGTGTATGGAGGTGGAAGTGACGAGAGGATGGAAAGAAACATTTGTGTTCCCGTTCGAACGTCTTTGTGAAAAGATCTGTCTGAACAACTACAGGTCAAAGAGTGCAAATTTGCGCTTCTCCAATAGCTGTCCTACAGGGCGGCCTGAGGAGCCTGGGGCAAGGGAGGCGTGGGAGCTGGATGCTGGGGCCGCCCATACGGCGTCAGCCAATCGGAACGCGCCCGCCAGCGGCCAATCACATCCCGACTAGCTTGGCAAATCTGCCTAGCAGTGCGGGGCGGGGCTGTAGGAGTCCGTGTGCCGCCGGGTACTCTTCTGAGAGCCTTTCAGGAAACCACAGGGCAGGGGGCAGAGAAGCCAGGGAGCGGGCAGTAGGCAGGCCCAGCTTGTGTACCAGCTAAGGGACGTCCACCGAAGCATCCATGAACTAGAGATGGTGCGCCTGGGCGCGTACGTGTGTGCGACCCGCTGGCATGTCTCTATGCCCCGTGGGCACCTGTCCTGTGAGTAGCTACGGGTGTGGCTGCTCCTGGATGCTGCGGAGATTTTAAAGGTTTATATCTATGGGCCTGCCTCCCCCATCTTTGGAAGGGAGCTAAGAAGTTTAAGGGAGCGGGGACTGAACAGATTAAAGCACTAGACCTCTGAGGCTGGGCGGAGAAGGTGGGACTGCCGGCACTGCGGGTAGGGAAGCACCGATTTGACCTATCTCCCAGCCAGAAAGGCATCTTGGAAAGACTGGCGTGACCCCAGAGGCCCTGAAATGTCTAGGAAGTCCGAGCAGTGATGATCACAGAGTGAGTGCCACTGGGCTGAGCCTGGCTGATTCGTGGACAACAGGGATGCTAGCATTTAGAAAGGCCAGGAGGAAACTCAGGATGGGGACCATCTGTTCTCCCAATCCCAGCGGGACAAAGACGGCCTCGGAGGTCTGCAATGCCGACTGGATGGCCTCGCTTCCCCCTCACCTCCACAACGTCCCCCTTTCCAATCTGGCAATCCCAGGTATTCCTCTATGACTGCTTGTTCACACTGTGTTTAATTCTGTCATTTTAGTGTTTGTTAATGGTTTGGTTGTTTTTCTTTTTTGTTGATAAAATAATTGTCAATGAGTCCTTTTATTTCCAAATCAAAAACTTAACACGGAAACGGCTTCTTTACAGAGATTTAAGTATACTGCATCACCAACGAAAGGGACTCGGGAAAATGGAATCACCGCACTGTTGGTTTTTGTTGGTTTTACTTGCTTATACTTGATAGCCTCATTCTAAGAATATTAACCTTAATGTTGGGCCCTGGATGTGTGAAGGGTGCATTTACCTGGACCACTCAAGGATAACGAATAAAAAGTCATTAAGAATCTTAACTCTGGGTCAAAATTAAAACTGAAAAATATTTCTTTTCTCTTTTACCTGACCTTGCATATTGGGAGCGGGGTGGGGGGGGGAAGGCTACATATTAGAAAATAGGTTAAAATTCAGGGCTGGGTAAGAAGACACATATTTTTGTTGTTGGGAAAGCCAGAAATAATGAAGACAAGCTGTCATCACAGGCAGTCACTAGGTGTGATGAAGTAATGGTGTTTGAAGCATTGTCTATATATACACAGGTGTCTGCCTGACTGATCTAGAACTGTAGCCTTGAAAAGCACCTTTGTTCCTGCCATCTTCTCTCTGCCAGGGGCTTTTTAGCTTGATATCACTCTCATTCAGCTAGTTAATCTTTCCACTGAGAAGGTTGGTAAAGCATGGTTATCTTGGGAAGGATTTCCCAGACCACAGTGAGCCTGGTCTGGTGAGCTGAGCAAGGTCCTACCACACGGAGATACTTAGAAAGCACTGAAGGAGCAAGGGATGGACTGCTGCCAGTCCCTCGTCTTGCTTGGGCACCTAACAATTGAAGCTCACCTCTAGACTATCAGACAAACTCAGAAGCCTTGCTTTTTGTTACCTGAAAAGATGACCTCATGCCCCATCTTTGCTTTCTATGCACGAGGAAGAATAGTGCTGGCTTCAAATGCAGTTTTTCCTTGATCATCTCTTTGATTGGAGTTCTTCCGGGCTCACTGTCCTCATGGACCCTTGCTGCTGTTGAACAAGGGAAAGGCTGCTGAATTTTGTTATGGTTGTGATCCTTCCTGTTTTACTGGCCATTGACTGCATCTCTTTGGGAAATGCCAGATGGCCATGCTTCGGAGCATATCTTTTCCATGTTTAATTGATGCCTGTGGAGTCATCACTGAAGTGATGCATGGGGCACTTTTAACATTAGTCATTTGCCTTCAGGCTCTCCAATGGAATTATTTCTGGAGTGATATGGCAGGTAGCTAGTGTTTGCAAACAGAATGGCATCTTAGGCAGGCCCTACATGACCCTGTCATTCAGGGCATGTCCGGGGGTAGGTTGGCCTTCCTCCTTCTTTGTACTTGGGACAGTTCAAACTGTAGTTCTGTTGGTGCTTGGCTGTGAATTCTGACTCTGTGACTCTAGAAAGAATCTGGGTGTTTGTTCTTGACCTGTGGTATACCTCATAGCTACTAGAATTGTCAGTGACTGAGACCTGCTCTTGTAACTGGAAACTCTATTAGCCACTGTGAAGCACTCAGGAATTTGTTCATCCTGCTTTATGAAGTTAGGTCTTCCTGCTAAGCAAAAAGAGAAAAAAGAATGGCCTTGACTCCTCTGAAGGTGCTGCAGTCACCTCCATGAAGTAGAAGAGGCATGCATATGCATATCAGCTCATAAAGGAAAAAATCACACATTAAGTGTCAGCTATTCATGCTCTCCCCACTGCTGGCTATCTTTGCTGTACCCTGTACTTTCATGTTCCCAAGATAAGGCTTCACAGTCAGGTTCAGACTAGCCTTGATGAGAGATTACAAAATGTGGACGGCACTCAGGAAGGAGGGGCTATCTTTAGCCTCTTCTGCTGTATAATTGGCACTTTCACCATAATATTCCCTCTCTCTTTCCCTCTCTCCTCTCCCATCTCCCCCTCCTCTCATTCTTTGTTTTTCTTTTTCTTTGAGACAGGGTCCTGCTGTGTATGTAGCTCAGGCTGGCCTCAGCCTTGAAATTCTCCTGCTTCAGCTTTCTAAGTGCTGGGATTACAGTCATGGGTCACCATGCCTGGCTATAATTGCTCATTACTGAGCTACACCCTGAAACATCCACTGCCATCACCTCAAGGACTTACACTTTTTATGAAATAAATAGCATATTAATATCTTCATTTTAGAAATAAGGAAATTAGGGGTTGGGAATGTAGCTCAGTGGGAGTACATGTGTAGCATTCATGAAGCCCTGGGTTCAATCCCCAGCAACACACAAATGGCACATACTATAAGCAGATAGATTAGGAGTTCAAGGTCATCCTTAGCTACATAGTGAATTTGAAGACTGTCTCAAAAAAAAGAAAGGAGGAAATTATTGTTCAGAAAATTAGTTTTCTCAAGATTACACAGGTGCTTAGTGGCAAAACCAGTATTTAAACCTTTATGTAACTACTAAGCTCACTCGCTGGCCCTGTGCCCTTGAGGAGCCTTGGGAAATGCAGAGAAGTAGACATGATGCCTGGCTGAAACTAGATTTCACAGACCACAGTAAGTGAAAGAATTTTTCAAACTGGGTGTTGTTTTTGTTTTCTGCTTGCTTGTTTGAGACAAGATCTCACATCGTCTAGGCTGGGCCTAGGACTCCTGATCCTTCTGCATCTACCTCTCAGGTGCTAGGATTGCAGGCCTGTACTGCCACACCTGGCTTAAACTAGGTAGTTTTTTTATGAGAAAATATATATCACTGTGAAGATTAGATAGATATATAGAGAAAGCTATCTAGATAGATGTCTGCAAAGTGTTCATATGAATGATAGATTAAAAAATAGCCTTGTTGGGAGCCCCATATCTGCAATAAACGAGGCTGCAGCTACTAAAAAAAATATATATATAGCCTTGTTTATACCTGGAGTCCAGTAAGATTTAAGTTCAGGTTTAGTACTTTGAGCTTCTGTGTCTGAGTACACATGTGCTCATATAGGATCTGAGTCATCTGTAAGGCTGGGCCAAATCGGTCAGGAGGGGACTACACCAGCAGTGATATGGAAAGGTCAGGGGAAAGGTGGGGGAATCTAGCGTTGTTCATAGATCAGGGATGGAGTAAACTGTCAGATGTGGGTGCACCAGCTGCATGTGCCTAGGACTGATGGGAGACAACATGTGTGGGTGTGTGCTCTCCACAGAGCCCTGGAGGATTACTTTACTTCTGCAACTGTTATCACCACCTGTTAGTCACCAAGGTCACTCAAATAAACTGAAAATGCCTTGGAAGGAGTTGTGGGATAATTCTCGCTCCTGACTATATCTAATCATTTCCTATCTAAAAGGTAAAAGATCTGCAAATTACAAATGTTAGATTTTTAAATTAAAGTTTACCCTACAAATATTTTCACTAATGTTACAGAGAATATATTTTCTATGGATAAATGAACTGAGAGGGCAAATATTTTTCTATAATATGTACTGTTTTCCTTTTCCTTTCTTTTTTGGGGGGTGGGTTGCTTTGTTTCCTTAGGTAGGGCCTCACTCTGTAGTGCAGAGAGCTCACTATATAAGCTCAGGCTGGCCTCAAATTTGTCTAAATCCTTCAGCCTCTGCCTCTTAAGCGCTGGGATTACAAGTGTGAGCCACAAAACCAGGCTGTGTGTGGCTTTTCAGTGGATTCTTTTTCTCTGTTACTGCTCTGCCTTTTACTTTCTTAGTTTTTGAAATGATGTTCTTTCTTCTTAAATAAAGGTAAGATATCTGGTCTGTTGGAAGACTTTTGAACTTAAGAGTTTTGAAATATGTTGATCTTGGATGTGGGATTCTGAAATAGCAGTGCTTTCATTCGTGATTCAAATACTGAGTTAAAAGCTGGGCATGGTGACTCACATGTAATAATCCCAGTCCTTGGGAAGTTGAGGCAGGAGGATTGCTGCAAGCTCTAAGCCAGTCTGGGCTACATAGTAAGTTTGGATCCAGCAGCAGAGTAAGACCCATTTCCAAAAAGGAAACAAAATAAAAAGCATGTTGAATGAACATAATCCTTTCCAGATAAAAAAATTATTAGATTAATTTGGGAAATTTGTCTTGTTTTCTGTTCTTTGTTCAAATATAGAAATGTTAGAAAGAATTGTTGAATCCTTTTTAGTCTAAAAGCCATTTTTATGGCGTTTTAAAACAAGAAATGTATTTTGCTTCAAACAAGGACACAACTGGGCAAAATGAAACAGGATCCAACTCTAGCCTCTAAAGGGGGCTTTGAATTGGTTGATCTACATCAATTTTTACTTCATCATATGCTGAGTGCATTTTAAGAAAGCTCCACACTCAGGTCTGTGGGAAATCAAACCTCACTGTTTAAATGACTTGTAATCTAGCTGTGTCTACAGATCCTCTCGCCCTATATAGTTAAGAACAGTGATAAATGTTAAAACAGATATAAATAATGTGTTACAGAGATGCACAGAATAGAACAATTAATCCCAACTTTTATTCTCAACTTTGTAGAGAAAATGGCATTTGACCTAGATTTGCAGAGGCTTTCAAAGTGAAATATATAATTAAGCTAAATAATGATGTAAAGGATCAGAGAGCACCCTTCCTGCCCCTCATACCCGTCAGTACCGTCATCATAACACTTCTCAACATTGTACACACACACACACACACACACACACACACACACACACATCTTTATAACCTCAAATCCTAGTAGATGGTAGCAGTTCACTGACTGATGCCTCTTTAAGTGACTAATGCAGAAACCAGCAGAGTAAAAATGCTGCAGTATCTTACAGTCAGCATTTTCCTTTGTGGTGGGTTGTTTGTTTTTGTTTTTAGTGTTCTAGACAGGAACTCACTGTAGCCCAGACTGGTCTTGAACTCACTATATAGTCCAGTCTGGCTTCAATTTGAAGCTATCCTCCTGCCTCAGTCTCCTGGAGCTGGCTCATTTTCCATTGTGGTGAGGGCAATATTGAAGAGATTGCTTAGGTTACCTTTCGTAAATAGCCAGTGAGGCCATAGAAGATTTTTCTAACCATTCCTTATGGTGATGCACTATATTGAAGCCCTAGATAAGGCTCGTCACAAACGACCTAGGAAATAAGACTTCTGAAGCAGATGAGATGGGTGCAAGAGTTAGAGAAAGAACTAGGAACGATTTTTGATCCACCATCCTTTCTGCCTATTCTTCCCTTGTTAGCTTAGAACATTTCATCTTCCCTGGCTGGCTGCTGCCTTGCCCTGTTCCAGTTTCTCCTTCCCCTTTTCACCTTCCTCCCACTGACCTGGCCTGCCCCTGCCTTACCTTCTTTCTCCAGGACCAGCCTTTCTTGGGTGCCTGTCACTGCTCCAGTTCCCAGATGGCTCTGTCTTCTCAGGTTGCTGGTTTTTACCTCCTTCTCTTCTTTCCTATACTTCTGGAATCCTGTTCATGACCACTTGGTGATTTCTGTAACTTTTCTCCCTGTAGGCCAGCATTCCCTTCTAACATGGATGTCATGGAGACAATAATGACTGGGAATGGAAAGGTTCAGGATGAAGGGGCTGTTGCTCAAATCTAGAAATCAGATCAGGTCTGGTGCATATGAAAGAGAACCAGGGACAATCGTGAAGATACACAAAACAGGCTGTATAACAAGACTGAGTTGACTCTACTTTGAGGAGCCCATGAGCTGTGAGTTGGCCCCAGAAATAATCCATTCTTCTGGAAGACTTGAGGCTGGGGAAAACCAAGGACTAAGCTCAGTCTACTAGAGCTGACTCAAGGGAGGGAGGGAGGGGAGGGGAGGGAGTGAACGAGAGATGGAGAGAGCAGGGGAAAGACAGAGAAGGGAGGAGGGAAAGGAAGGGGAAAGAAGGAAGGAGGAGGGAGGGAAGGAAGGAGGGAGGGAGGGAGGAAAAGGTACCAACTGGTTGAACAGGAATGCTTTTTGGTTTTGTTTTGTTTTAGTAGTGTTCTGGAGACCCAGGGTCTCATACACAATAAGGAATCACTTTACCACTGAGCTATATCCCACAAGACACTGTCTTAAAACATCAAAGGCTGAGAGAGTACAGCTCAGCATTAAAATGTTTGCCTAGAATGCACAGGTCCTGGGTATCATTCCCAATGGCACCACAAAATAAATATAAACAAATAAATAAGAGCAGGATCATGGATGTGTTGAGAGTATGAATCCTCAGCTACACTGCCTGGATTTACCCCTTACAAGCAGTGTGACCTTGAACAAGTTAAAGCATACTGCCTTTTTTGCTTAGTGCAAGAATAAATCTATCTGGTGTACTTTCGGGTACAAAATGAGCACCATACAATTATTATTATGCGTCTTTTTAAAACCAACTGCAATATTCAAAACCTGGATTATAAAAATAGAGGCATGAGATGCAATCCATATGCTCTGGTAATTTACAATCTAGTTAAGAAGCCCACTATTCAATTAAGCCCTGAGAGTGTCTGATCAGATTACTACAACTGGATAGGCCACACCCTGGGAGGTTAAGTTAAGGGAAGGATAGAAGACATGGATGGTTGCCCAGCTGTGAGCACCAAGAGTCTTAAACATAGTCTGAAGGCAGCTGATCAGGAGGGCTGGGAAAATCTCCTTTTGTTATTTACTCTGTCCTGTCCACCCATCCCAAATTCAGCTGTTGGACTTGGTCATCTGTGGGCATCCAAAGACTTGGTGCTCTGGGACATGCCAGGCTGCTCTCATTTCCCTAACACTCACCCTCCTGACCTACTTGCCTTGCTTCTGGTTCTAGAGTGAGAGTGTTCCTGTGAAGGAGCCTTTAAACATATTTTCCTCCTCCCCCAGCTATAGGAGTTGATTTACCATCCTTGCACAAAGATGCTTCATCCTCAGATGCACCAACACGCAGGCACCAACTTTGCCCCACCCTCACATGTGCACACTTATCTGTGATCTTGGTCATGCCTTCAGGGAAACCAAATTCTAATGCCTCTCATTGCTTACCTTTTATGAACATCATGTGAACCTTCCATTGGCATTGCAGTGGCTTTTCCCTGCACCCTCCTCTGTCAGACATGCTTCTGAAGCCTGAGATCTGGTTTCTAACATGTGGTCTGACCTGACCTCCACTAGATGTGACACGCCACCCACCTTCCAGCCTCTTGGAGCTTCTGAGCACAGGCACACTAAAGGCATGGTCAGTGTAGTGCTTCAGCGTCCTGTAACTTGGCGTCTGGGAAAAATCTCAGAGCATTTTGCAGGCGCTGACTGGCCCTACTTAAAATTTCAAACCAGGCTTCCGGAGAAGAGATTATTTATAGACATTGTAATAACTGGGTGTGTTTGTGTGTGTGCGAAAAGAATTTGAGCACACATCAAGCAACAAATTTAGGTGAGGAAGATCTGTGACTAAATCTGTGCATTTACACATGTGATTAATTTAAGCTGGAGTCCCAACACCTTTTCCACTCATGATGTTAAAAGTTCCAGGACTTTAAAGATAACACCAGTTGAAATGCTGGCACAGATAGGGGAAACCTCATAAGGCCCCACTCTTAGGTGAAGAGCTATAGGCCATCAATGGCTGCCGAAAGAGGGAGAGTATGAAACTCTCATTTTTTTTAAAACTGCACATCTTTAGATTGTATTTCTGAACCACCTGAGGATCCAACAATGCAGGGGTACATTTGCAGATCTCAAGATAACACTGAGAAAATGGGTTGGGTCGCAGATGCCAGCATTGCTTCCTAAGGGGGACTTCTAAGTTATGTCAACTCTGACACATAGTCAGTCTTTTATGGATACATTATCTACCCAGGAATTGAAATTTTCCAAGAGAATAACTCCTTTCAATTTACATTTATTATAGAACTGTCAGATATTAAATAGCACTTCTCAGACAATATTCTATCAGTATTATTTTTTTTCTGTAGAGATCCAACAATGTAGAAATAAATGAAAATAATGGAGCCAGATGGGAGTCAGAAGCAGGTGAATTGCTACAAATTTTAGGTCACCTTAGACTGCATAGTGAGTTACAAGCCAACCTGGATGAGAGAGGGAGAGAGAGAGAGAGAGAGAGAGAGAGAGAGAGAGAGAGAGAGAGAGATTTAGCCCATGATGTGTTTGGAGCATAGCAGTAGTCTGCAGTAGTCTGCATTAATGGTGGTACTAAAATATTCTAGACCCTGTCAGACCAAAATGAATATTTTATGAACATGTATCATTTGAAGTCTTATCTGCTAAAAGCCATGTTCTTAAAGGGCAATTGAAAACATGAAAAAAATCATCCAAACAGAAACAGGTGAATGTGAAAACTGTTCCTATCCATCTTTCCTAGAGTCAGATTTAGATCCTAGCAGTAAGTGCTCATGTCAAGACTCATAAAAATTCCATGAGCATGTTATATTAATTTAGATCAGAGCACCATTCCTTATTTAACTCTTTTGCCTTTTTTGGTTTTCATTGCCTATATAGAAAAATTGTATAATTTAAAGGAAAATTATCAATTTAAAAGGCATTTATTTTGTGTCAGGTATTATATTAGATAAGATGATTACAGAAAGAAATATTCTTCTCCCCATTCTTCATGAAATGATTATCTTAGAGAAAAGCTAAAATTCAAACATGAGAGAGAAGAATGCATAGGACCCTAACACTCAGGAAGCCAACACCTGGTTTTGTTCCCAAGAGAAAGAAAGCTAGGTAGATCGGAATTCCAAGAAGCGACTGTCAGTGGCAGTGGACAGGGCCAGGAACAGTTACACACAACAGCCTTCTTTATAGAGGCCTCTACTCAGATAAAGCCAGATTCTTGAGTTTGCCACAGAAAAGAATTTTAGGGTGAGTTGGTACAAAATAAAGTTGGAGTTTATTCTATTTTACTTTCTCATTCTGGGTGGTGACTGAGTCAGGCCTTGAACTTGCTATATAGCTAAAGACTGGCTTTGAATTCATGATCTTCCTGTTCCACTTCCCAAGTGCCAGGATTAAAGGAGCATGGCTGGCACACCCCGCTGGAGTTCATTAAAAAGGGATTTTTAAGGAATGAGAGATGGCTCAGTGGTTAAGAGCACCTGCTGCTCTTGTAGAGGATTTGAGTTCAGTTCCCAGCACCCACATTGGGCAGCTCACACATGCCTATAACTCTAGCACCAGGGGATCCCACATCTTCTGCCTCTGGACACTTACACTCATGTGCACATGCTTATACATACATAAACATATAAAATAAAAGTTATAAAAATAAATCTTTCAAAAAAGAGACTCTGCTGGGCATGGTGGCACACATACCTTAAATCCCAGCATTTGGGAGACAAAGCCAGGTGAACTCTGAGAGACTGAGCCCAACCTGGTCTACATAGCAAGTGAGTTCCAGGCCAGTTGGGGCTATAGGGAGACCCTGTTTCAAAAAACAACAACAACAAAAGATTTTAACATATATTTAAGCATGAGGTTAATATGAACGGGAAAGCACCCTTGGACGTAGGCTTCTCAAGAGTCATAATTAATGTCTTTACAATAGCCAAATATGTTATTTTGGTGGTTCTTGGAGTTGCTAAGGAATTTAAATGAGATCATAGCATGGTTCCTGAGGGGCATAGGATTACAGATGATGCCTTAAAACCATAGGTCACAAGGGATACACAAAGGAATTAAGATGTGTCTTTGTTGGGGGCTGGAGGGATGGCTCAGCGGTTAAGAACACTGGTTGTTCTTGCAGAAGACCCGGGTTCGAATCCCAGCACCCACATAGCAGCTAACAACTGTCTGTAACTCAAGTCCCAGGGGATCCGACAGCCTCTTCTGACCTCCGAGGGCATTGCATGACATGGGTTCACTTACCCTACATGCATGCAGGACATGCATACACATAAAATAAAAATAAATAAGATTAAAAAAAAAACTCTTTAAGATGTGTTTTGCTGTAATCACAGCAAAGTTTCTAAGTTTTGTTTGTGAGATTCTCAGAAAATTTCAGAATTACATTGGGAAGGAGAAAGGTCATACTCAAAAGTCATATGTACTTAGGCTACTTTAACATTCTTATTTAAAAATACATCTATATATTGTCTTTACATAAGCAACTTTCCAAGCAATTATTAGTTATGGTAGAACTCTTTTATTCTACTTTTCTGCTTGTTAGAAGTAGAGGGATGTATGTCAGCAATGCAAGAAAGACTGAGGAGTAGAAGGTGATGGTGATCTTGAAGAAACCCAGAGGATCTGGTGTGGTCAGAATAGATTTCATTTAAATAAAGGAATGGAGGTGAGACTTCAACAGTAGACAGGAGCTAGATCCTAGGGAGCTTCATCTGTCATGTCAAAAGTGAATGCTTCTCTAAAATCAGCCACTGGAAGTGTTGTTCAGGGAATGGGGAAGCCCACAAAATAACTTCACAAGGAAGAAATAAAAACAGCCCATCAGTTATCAGAAATAGCAAAGGGCAAGAAAAGCAGCTCAGAATTTCCTTACTCTCTGTTCAACCTGTGTGTTAACTACCTGCCACAGGGCAATCTCTTTCCCAGGCACTGGTGATTCAAGTACTAGCAATGCAGACCATGGTCCTGGCCTTCAAACAGCTAGATGGAAAAAATGCACATTTCATGAATCTGTCACAATACAATATGCCACATAATATGCAGGAGGTTCAGGCTGCATCTGGAAGAGCATACTACCGGTAGGGGCATCCTAAAAAAAATCGAAGTCCAGAGAGGCCTCCTGCAGGGAGTGATAGTAGCCTAAACACAGAAGAATATGTAAGAATCAGTTCTCAGCATTAAGAGGAGTGGGATAACAAATGCTCTAGGAGGGGAGGAATGAGGGTGAAGAGCTTGAAGAAAAACAATAGCCTTTTAATGGACCTAAACAGTTCATTATAGGGAAGTGGTAGTAGGTATGGTGGTGGGATGATTAAAGGTCCAATAATCCTTGTTAAAGAGATTAATTTCCCTTAACAAGAAGAGTGTGAAGGGGCGCTGGGGATACAGCTCAGTTGGTAGAGTGCTTGGTGAGCATGCAGAAAGCTTCAGTACAATGTGAAAACAGAGTGTGATGGTGTGTGTCTCTAATCTCACCACTTGGGAGGCAGTGGCAGGTGGATCAGTTGAAGGCCAGCCTAATCTGTGTAGTGAGTTTGGACCAGCTTGGGCAAGATGAGACTCTGTCTCAAAAAGGGAAGGGGCATGAGGAGTGAAGGGTTTTAAGCAGGCGAGTGCAAGATCAGCCTTGTGTCACTCTGGCTGGGAACTAGTGACAGCTGTAACCAGGGGGCAAGTTGGGAAGTCATCCAAGTAGGAGACAGCCTGACCTGAGACAGAAAGGAAGGAACAGTGCGGAAAATGGAAAAGGGACAGACTCTGGAGACATGTAGGAGGAAATGTCAGCAGAACACAGGACCTGGTGATTAACTGGAGGGTGAAACAGAAACAGAATTGGCTTGGGTAAAGAAGAGGAAGGGGCAGAATACCAGTACAGCAGGAGCACCAGTGCGGGCACTACAGGAAGCAGATTTGCTTAGTCTGGATCATGCTGAGCTTCAGGTATTTGGGAAACATTCAGAATTGGGAGATGGCATGGTGGAGATGTTTTCAGACCTTAATTACATTTCACAATTACCCGTCTCCCATTACCTGCCACTGCTGTTATTTCCAGCACCAGATGATTCCAGCTTAAATCTGGTGCCTTCTTTTTTTTCCTTTCTTAAAGTCTTTCGAGACAATTCTTGTGCATCCATCTCAGGCTGGACTGGAGCTCACGATGTAGCCAGGGTGGACCTTCCTGCCTCCACCTCTTGAGTGGTGATACCAGGCCCAGTTTTATACAGTGCTGGGGATCCAACCCTGAGCTTCTTACTTGCTAGGCAAATGCTGTTACTGAGTCATGCTCTCAACTCCTGATTTTTTTTAATGTACAAATTCTGTTTAAATTCAGTAAAGATCTTATTTTAAGAAGTCCTGAATTTCTAGTGCTAGAGTCCTTCTCCTGTGTGCTGGTTGTGTCTTCTGCCCATTCTTCTGAGTCCTGTTATTCCTGTTGAATTGTTTCCTCAACCATGTTTTGCAGCATGGGATGGGGCATACACTCTGTGCACCACATAGAGCCCTCTGTGAAATGGAAATATTGGCAGTCATTGAATAGTAAAATACTTAGCTTAATAGAACCTTTGCTCCTGCCCTGAGCATTTTCCTTGTTGCCCACAGTATTATTCTTTCTTTTGTGTTAAAAAATAAAGTGGTGTTAAAGAAAACAGGATTACCTCAGCATTGGAAAGGCTCCCAGAGGACAGCCCCTCTGTGAGGGGTTATTCTACTAGAGGGAATGTCATGCGCTTGGAAACAGAGTGGATAGGTATGAACAGAACAGAGGAAGAATTTCTTTTAAGTAAATTATCTACATGGTATTTGTGTGTGGGGATTGGGGTCTATCAGACATTTTCAGAACAGAAAAAATTTTAGGAAAGAAAATAGGTACTCATCCTATGGAGAGAGTTTTAAGTGCCTCTCAGACGTCACATTGAAACCCCTGAAACCTCCATAAATCATAGGACATGGGGGCTGATTTGGAACCTGGCTGGGGCGATGGCATACCCATGCACCCTGCAGAGCATGGGAAGGGGAGAGTTGGTGCATTTTTGTGTCTCTTTGGACAGCTCAGGGAAGGACTATGAACTGTGGGGAAATGCTTGTAGCCAGAGAAGCATTTGCTTTACACATAAATATTTCATTTGACAATCGCTAGGTCTGGAAAGCACCCTGGAAACCTCTCCTTTACTCAAAGTCCCTTCTAGCCAGGCAGTAGTAGACCAGGACCCCAACCACATTTACAGAAAGTGGAAGTCCCCTTGGCTTTTCTACACATAAAAAAGACTAAGTTGATTCACGCCCTTTGCTTCCAGGTTTCAGTTTTACACATTGCTTTGGTGAGTTACGAATTCAATAGGCAACTGATTAAAAATTAAATTGGCCACATGGGTCTCTCAGATTTTGCTGGCAGTATGATGGTTATTATTAACACTCTCGCACATGGCTCATGAAAAATAATCAAGCCTGAGAGGTGAAGTTTATCCATGGGGTAGCAATAAGGTATAAAGACGCAGTTCTTTGATTTGACTACCTAAAGGCTTACCTGACCCTAAATCTTGGACTCTGTTGGCATCTGTGAACATCTAAAGGTGCTTAGCCTTTTCATATTAATATGAAGCCATGTGCTCTACAAATGCTGCATTTCTCCAAGATTTGTCCTCTTCAAGGACCTGACAGGTGTGTGATGTGGGAGGCCCAGGAGATGTTATTAGAAGATAATTCAAGATACAAATTTCAGAGGTCTACTCTCTGGGACTTTTCACTTGTTCAGTGCAGGGTTTTCAACACAGCTGCTGTTTTAGTTGTCCTTTCTGGTTTATTTTTGTCCTCCATGTCTTCTGGCATATTCTTCTTCATTGACCCAGAGAGCTCAAGCTAGGAGGGCCAATGGAGATAAATGGGACAAGGTGTTCACAAGAGCCGGGGTGAAAAGGTGAAGAGAGAACAGAGGAGACAGATGGACTCAAGAGAAACTTGGAAAAGGATCCGAGGACCTAGCTTCGCTGGCCTGAAGCACTTCTCTAAGCATCTGTTCCTTCAGGGAGTCATGTTTGCTCTTCCTTGATCCTCATGTACTTGCACCTTAGAGAGTGTGGAGGTACAGGTGTGAATTGGACTTGACCCTGTCCTGACAGACTTACAGTCAGGTGATGGGGAGAGATATGGAGATTCTTACCACTCAGTGTCCTTGGTTCATCAAGGATGTGCTAAGTGCCACCAGGGCACAGAAGGGGGGAAGAACAGCTACCCTGCGGACTGGAGTCAGATGACTCCTGCTAATGACCTTGAGCTGGCTCGTATAGAAGTAGTTAGGATGGAAAGACCAAGTACAATAAAATAGCCCCAAGAATTGTAAGGAGTTTTTTAAAGCAAATCCTTTGCTCTATTCACTAACCATGAGGCCACTTTCTCATATCTAACTTTGTAAATTACTGCATTCTCAACTCAGGCCACTGACAGATATAAACTTATGATTTATTCATATCAATTTTTTAGAAATTAAACACATGGGTTGTGATACAATATACTTTTCTATAAAACCTGCCCTTGCCAGGCATGATGGCTTAAGTCTATAATGCCAGCTTCCTTGGGAGGCAGAGCCAGACGGATAGCCAAGTTCAAAATCAGCCCAGTCTACATAGCAAGTTCCAGGCTGGCCCAAACTACAGAGTGAGACCCTGTTGCAAAAACCCAAAACACAGAACAAAACCAGACTGCCCTATCAACCCTAGTCCCAGCACTTAGTGGCTGAAGCAAGAGGTTTACAAGTTTGAGGTCAGTCTGTACTACACAGTGAGACTTCTGTCTTGACCCATTCCCCCCAAAACAAAACAAATAAAAACCCTGCTCTCAACATGGCCATTTAAAAATCCATATTCATTGTTATATCTGTTCTTAATATTTTGTCTTCTCTATCTTTATTTGATTTTTTTAATTGACATATAATAATTGTACTCTTTATTGGGCACAGTGTGATGCATTAGGATATACATTATGTATACATGTATACATTATGATATGTGTATATATTGTTTCTATCTTTAGGCTTTTTAAATTTTTTATTTATGAGTGTGGGGTGGTGTTTACATAGGCCTCAGCTGGCAGAAAATCAGAAAACAACTCCGTGGAGTCCATTTTCTCCTTCCACCTTTATGTGGATTCAGATTCCAGAGATCTAATTCAGACTTCCGGGCTTGCTGCACAAGTGCCTTTACCTACTGATCCAAGTTGATGGCCTATTTTCTTGTTTGTTTGTTTTTATTTGCTGAGAAGTATAGTATGGAGAAGTCACTCAGCATATAGTTTCTGCTGCTAGTGCATATGGGATCAACCTAGCACTTACTTGATCTTGAGTAAAAAGCTTAACCTTTTTGTGCCTTAGTTTTCTCATCTGTAAAATGGAGATAATTATAGTGTCCATCCCACAAATGCCAGGTTAGAGGACATGCAGTCCAGAAGGCCACCCTCACTCTGATAACACAAGATCACTTTGATGTTTGATAATCTGCTAGGGCTCATAGAACACTCTGACAGCTATACAGTCCAGTTGATGTTTATTGCCCTGAAAGGCTAAAGAGTGCAAGCACCTGCCAGAAGAGGCACGCAGGGTTCCAAAGTTCCAAATGAGAAGTGTTCAGTTGCTCTTTTTCCATAGGGTCATGGACAGCGTTCCTGCCCAGAGATTAATTTGTCACTATGTACGATGCATTGCTAGTCAGGGAAGGACACCTAGCCTCCTGTGTCCACATGGCCTGACATGGCTGACCTTAGTATCTAACTCTTTCAAAGACCCTAGCTTAAGTCATATCTTCAGACTTTCCCATAGGCCAAGACTAGAGTTCTCTTTGGGTTAGGTTAAATTATTTTGCTTGTTTGCTGGGGAGCAAAGTCTTGCTATGTAGTCTTGACTGGTCTGTATTTTGCTTTGTAGCCTAGGCTGGCTCAAAATTGTAGCAACAGTCCTCCCACTCTGCATTCTAAGTGCTGGAATTACAGGTATACATCACTACACCTGACCTTTGTTATGCTTTGATTTGATTTTGTTGTTGTTCTGTTTCTTGAGACAGAATCTCATATAGACCAAGCTGGCTTTGAACTCCTGATCTTCCTGTTCTTATGGAGTTCAGGACCATTGGGAAAGACTACCCAGACTCAAAAAGTTCCAAATCTGCTGAGTTAAGCTTTTGCAATTAAAAAATAAAAATCCTCAGGGCAGGTGAGCTGGTATCTTGGCGGCTACCTTGCAGAGGTGAATGGTGGGAAGAAAGAAAGAAAGGCATGAAGCCTTGCAGGTTTACAGCCTGCCTGCATGGGAGGTCAGACACGTGGCTGACTAGCAGCCACATACATGGCTAGGAGAAGAAATACAAGATGCTAGGGGCAGCCCAAAGCCTGAAAGAAAGCATGTTTAGTAAGAAAGGCATGAAGAAGAAAAAGGAAAATTACGCCTTCTGAAGGATGCAGAGAGACGGACAGACTTACAGAGACCTACATGACTGTGGCTCACCCAAAGTTCTGAGCTAGTAAACAGGATTCCAGGCAAGAAAACCTTGCTATCTCATTAACGCACTAGGTATTCCGCCCATCTATTTAGCATGATCCGCCTTCCTAGGGGTGGTCCTATGACCAGATGATTGACCAGTTAAACTTACACAAAATGGAGGGGCTCAGGGTATTACACTGCCTCTACCTAATAAGTGCTGGACAAATAGGCAAGGGCCACCATCCGCTTAAGTGAGACTGAATTATTTATGATATAAAAGATAAAAAGGAAATAAGATTATCTGGGCATGGTGATGCATGTCTGTAATTCTAGAGCTCAGGAAGCTGAGGCAGGAATAGTGCCATAAATTTGAGACCAGTCAGTGAATACTAGTATTGCTAGTATGTATAGCAATACCACATCTCAAAAAATTAAATAAAAATTAAGCAAGAGGATAAAAGCAATGTTATTAGAATGCTATCCAGCACAAAACAAATGTGATATTTCATATACCACTATCCTTTCTGATTGCCTAGTGTCATAGTAGATACTATAGCAGGTTTTTAAAGTGAGCAATTTATGTATCTTGTAGGCTATCCAGCAGTTGGAATAAGGCCAACAAAAGCAGAATGTGGTGAATGCTTCCTAACACAACAGCCAGCTGTGCTAGGGAACTTTAAGAAGGAAGGTTGCTTCTGCTTAGAGTTTGTTAAAGCAAAGCTTCACAGAAGAGGGCACCTGCGAGCAGGATTGTAAAAGGAAGCGGGGAGGAAGGGCATTCCCAACAGAAGGAAGCAAATGAACAAAATTAGAAATGGGGACACAGGGCACCTTCAGGGAACAAAGAAGGTCCTTTATAGCTAGCTGCAAAAGTGACAGGTGAAAGAAATAGGGAAAATCTTGCAGAGTAGACTCTAGCCTGGGCAAAGAGGTTCAGCATCGTGCCGAGCACTTGATGCTTTGTTTTGTATTCTATATGGAGTCCCAGATGTCTAAGGAAAACCCTCAAATGAATACTGTTTCTTTTGTGACCTCAAAAGGAACTGCTCTTTTCTCTCCCATAACACCCGACCAGCCAGAACCCAACTTCACTTAGCCAGTTAGGATTCATCCGGTAAGAAACAGCTCAGGAACTACTCTGTGCACCTCCCTTTCAGGTAGGATCGGCATATCCGCTGGAAATTTTTCCTATTTCTCTACCATACACAGCTGTGTTTTGGTATCTCAGTATATAGTTGGTGTCTGGTTCAAAATAGGCAATTTATGGAAAAAGTAGAGGGAGGGAGAAATGGAGGAGGAGAAAGACATGGAATCTTGAAATATCTACAGAGAACTGAGGCATAAAGGATAGCTATTTCTAGGTGCCTTAAGGAGAAACTAGGACATGTAAAAAGCAAGTCTTGATGTTTAGGGAAAGAGAAAAGCTTGTAACTGCATGGCAGTCTTACGATGCCTAAGACTTACATATGAAAATATATAAAATTAACAGAAACAGGAATAACCTACATATTAGTGCTAATATAAGATTAACTAGGTTTCTTATATTGCTTTACTTGGCTTATATAAACATAGTTAATCCTTACAACAATCCAGGGATATAGATATATTTATCCCCAATATACAGATTAAGAAATTGAGGCACAGGACTGGAGAGATGGCTCAGTGGTTAAGAACACTTGCTGTTCTTCCAAGAGGACCTGGGTTCAATTCCCATCACCCACATGGTGGCTAGCAATGGTCTATAACTCCAATTCCAAGGGTTCCAATACCCACTTCTAGCCTCTGTGGATGCTGTAACAACACAAGTGCATTTAAATCCATGCAAGCAAAGCATTCACACACATAAAATAAAAATAATACAAATTTGGGCCTGGAGAGATGCCTCAATGGTTAAGAGCACTGACTGCTCTTTCAGAGGACCTGGGTTTGATTCCCAGCACCCACATGGTGGTTACAAACTGTCCTTAACTCCAGTTCCAAGGGAATCCGAAGCTCTCTTCTGACCTCTGTGGCATTGCACAGCATGGGTGTACTCACATACATGCAGGCAATACACTCATACACATAAGATAAAAATAGTAAAATAAAATATTAAAAATAATAATAATGTCGAGCGTGGTGGCCCACACCTTTGATCCCAGCACTTGGAGGCAGAGGCAGGCAGATCTCTGTGAGTTCAAGGCCAGCCTGGTCTACATAGTAAGTTCCTGGACAGCTGGGGCTACAGGGAGACCCTGTCTCAAAAAGAACAAATAAATAAATAAATAAAATAATAATAATAATACTAAAAATTTAAAAACAGAAATTGAGGCAGAAAGAGATTAAACATTACAAAAAAAAATTCAGTACTAGAGTTGTGAAAACTAGTTCTTGTCCAATTCGTTTTATTGAATTTAAATAAACGGGATTTATGGAGCAGGAGACTGACCCAGTAATGGGCTGAAACTTCAGTTCTTTTTGTTGGTTGTAATAGAGAGTAATTTTCCTTTTGTCTGAGGCCATCTGATTCCATGCCAGCCCTTTAGTGCATGGCACCCATGAGGGTGACTGTGTATGAAGGGCCACTTGCTGACCTATTCACCTGAACAAGTTACTTTTTTTTTTTTTTTCAGAATCAGACATCAAAGGGAACTTTTATTGACTCAGAACCAAAGCAACCTAGTGGTTTAAGTGGTCCATGCAGTAATCACCCAGCAAGGATTCAGGGCAGGAAAAACATTTCTGCTCTATACTGAAAGACCAGCATGAAGAATTAGGGACAGAATGCAGTCTTCAAGGGTGAGGTGTGCTTTCCCTCACTTTCCCTGCTGAGGAGGATGTACAGCCTTCCTTGAATCCCATCATTGCATGTAATTTAGACTGCTGCTTATTGGATTTTCCCCCTCCTTTTCCCCCTTCTGTCTGTCAGAGCGCTTAGCTTAGCCCTTCATTTAAAGGAAGGAAAGAAGACCCTGACTTGTCTCAGAGGAGGTCTTTAGAGACTTGTTTCTCTGCTGTCTTGGCCACTATTCAGCTTGTCAAATGAATCTTAGAATAACCCAGTAAAACATTCAACCAACCTAGACGACTAGGAAGCTGTGTGGTTTTTGTTTTTTCTTCAGAGTCCCCAATAATTTCACTTAAGAAATGCCCCCACAAAGCCATGGAAGCCCAGCCCTTGACGTAAAGGGAACTATCACAATGTGAAGAACTGGGCTTCCCACCACTGCAGTCAGGGTGCTGTGGAGCCACTGCCAACAGACTGGAAAGCACTCACTGTGGGTCTGTGGGAAGGGAAAAATTTTCTCCAGCAATTTGACAAGATTCTCAAATGAACCTAAAATAAATACAGTGTTTGTGGAATGATTTGCTCTTTTGCAAATATGATCAGTTAAATCTACAAGCAAATTTTCTCTTTAAATGTATGTTAAATCTACAAGTTAAATCTACAAGCAAATTTTCTGTTTAAATATAGTGTGAAAGAAACTATATCTGTTTAAGAGATGTATCTTCTATGTGAGTGTGTGCCTGCATATGTTAATGCACACCATGTGGATGCAGGTACTAGAGGAGACCAAAAAAGGTATCAGATCCCCTGGAACTACAGTTACAGGGGGTTGTCAGCTGTCTTATGTGGGTGCCGAGAACTGAACCAAGGTCTTCTAGAGAGAGTTAAGCAGTCTTAACCAGTGATGAGTCATCTCTCCCGCCTCCAAATTATGTCCTTGTAATGATAAATAGGGTCATAAATTTCTTTAATGGGCAGCTAGTAAGCAGAAGTAGCCAGTTCTTGAGAGAAGACCCTAAGGCTCATGTCCCTACCATCCTAAGTTTATAAATGGGGAAGCTGAGCTCCAGGGATGAATATGTAAGCCCAAATGCCAATAAGTACTCAGCAGAAAAGCATTGCATCAAGGCTGTGAGCAATGGAACTCAAAGAAAAAGTTTCCTTAACTGAGAGAAGGTTGGAGAGTGCCCTCGTGTGTCCCTACACAGAAATTCTTGAGCCTTTTCAAAATTTAGAATAGCTTTCAACTCTTCATCACTGTTTTTGCACTGGGGTGAAGGCCAGGCATTTAGCTCTAAAGGCAAGTTTCTGGATGTTATCAGAAGTAATTGAGAATCAGTCCTCTCAAGACCAGATCTGCAAATAACAGAGGCCTCCCCTGTCTCCAGTATAAGAGGCAAAGCCTCTGCCATGTACAACCTGGGACCTGAGGGGAGGTCTGTGGGGAATGTAGTCAGAGAAGGCTGAAACTGCTGCCCAGCATCAGGAAGTCCTCCATGCCCTACTGTGCTCCACCATCAGCCTTTCACCATAGGGAAGCAGAACCATGACTCATGGTAGGGGTCCAAAGCTTCAGGCTCATATGAGGGGACCAGAGCTCCAGCTCACAGGAGAGGACCACAATTCCAATTCACAGGAGCGCCACAGCTCTAGTTCACAAGACCGGACCTCAGTCACAGTTCACAGGAGGGGATCACAACACTGGCTCAAGGGAGGGAACCACAGCTCCAACAGTCTTCCCACCTCCCCTGAGGTCCAGCTGTGGTCCTCACTGTCCACGTGCTCCCAGGTATCGAGGCCTTGATGTTGGACTGCTCCCATTACCAGGCACCAAGATGTTTTCCATTATTTTTCTATTACTCTTCTACAGCCCCAGTATGGCTTCACTATTACCCTAATTGAACTTCCAAGAAATAGAAAGTACTGTAATAACTAAACTGATATAATTCTCAAACTAAAAATATGTAATCATATCTTGTATAAATTTGAAATTCTATGTCTACTGTAATTTTTGAATATCGTTTACTGACAAAACTGTACTACCAGGCATCAATAATTATGTGAAATTTGTCACTGCTCTATAAGTTTTCCACTCCCTTTCCAGATTCTCCACCTGTACAAAGTCCTTCAATGTAATCACAATGCTAATCGAATATTTTAAAAAAGAAGCAACTGAGTGGCACATTTGGCTTGCTTAGTAAGGAAATAGAAGCAACTGTATTTATCATCCTTACAGAATCTTTGTGTGGTCTCAGTTCTCACAGACATGGCAGCCAATGGAATCTCTGCAACTCTGAAGCAGTATATAAGCCAGTCTGAGCCTCAGTTTCCACATCTATAAAATGCACATATAATCACTGCCCTTCAGTGTTATGGCAGAGATCAAATGAGATGATGTAATCAGAGTGTCCAAGCCTGTCTTTGGTAGTAAGCACTCTACAAAACTGAAAGTTAAATTTAATTGTTTTCAGAGCAGAGCCCATGTGAGGGACCACCATCGAGTTAGTGTTGAAGCTTCAGTGCAAGAAGTGGTGATGTAAGAATGTCTTACAGTTCTTGTATGAAGGTCTTCCATGAACACTGTGGTCAAGGAGAGGTACTTTTTATAGGTCTGTGTGCTGAATAGCTGATTTCTCTATAGTAAATTTCTCTTTCAAGTGGGGAAATATCAGTGGAGTTGACCATGTGGCCTTCCCACAGAAAGAACGACTGATTTGTGGCACTAAGTTCTGAGCAGAGTCTGAAGGACTGGGGTTGGAGGCGAGTAGTAGAGGATTGACCTACCATGTACAGGCTCAGAGTTCCATGGCACCACAAAAAGAAATGAAATTTTAAAAGCCCCTGTTATATATTAAAATATGGAAAATTAGATCCAATTTACAGCATCGATCCAGTTTTTTAAAGTTCTTTTTGAAAACCTTTTTGTTTGAGAAGCTAGCCATATTAAAATCAATAAAATCAGATGACAAGCAAAGCTGAGTGGATTCATCCTTTTGCTTTAGTTTTCTTCATGAAGTTCTGTGACCTAAGCTTTCTCAGCTAAAGCATTCAGCAAAATTTCAGTAATATGAAGTCTTTCCCCCCCCCCCAGTGGACGTTCAAAGGCTCCCCTCCCCCCGTAACTCTCACAGCTAGCCTCATATGCGTGGGGGGGAAATATCATTATTTATGATACAAGGAAACTTGACCTTTAAATGTCAATGCAAGGCAGAGTCTGGCCATTCCCGCTGTCTCTTCCACCTGCTGATCAGAAAACTGAGGGAAATAGCTCAACAGTGTATAAATTGGGAAGAGAGAGGTGGGGAGGAACACATCAGCAACCAGGGAAACAACCAGGGACAATGAGGGATGAGTTGAGCTGGCTCCCATTATCTAAATTCTTATTCTGGGTAGCATAATTGCAGGAAGATGTATGTAGATTACTGCAGATAAAAGACTGCTCCAAACTGGAAAGTCTTGCCCCTTACCCCAGAACTTGCTCACCATTTCTGGTAATCTATTACCTTTCAATATGGCAAGTGCAGCCCTTGAGGCCATACATTTATTATTTATCAGAAATTCCTCATTGGCTAGCTACATCTGTGGCCATGGAACCTCAGCGCCCTGAGCATGCCAAGTCCGATGCATTCCACATATCGAAGTGCTTGTCAGGGCAATGAGAGGCTTCAGCTGGAGTCTCTCTGTGGTCATAAATCTGCTGTTAACTGCTGAAAAGAAGTCTCTGCCTCTCACTTGAAAGTCTATTTGTGTAGGTTATAACTGAATAATACATTTTTCTTGGTGCTGTGGTCACTTTAGCAGTAATTGCCAAATGGTATTTCTGGTAGTTGTCTGATTTCTTACTTTTTGTCTTTGTACCTTTATGTCATGCATCATTTTTGTCCTTAGGATGCTTCTCAAATCTATATATGTTTTTTATGATGCTTTATATTGCTAGCCCTTGTAAAAGTAAGGTTTTACTTGCAAACCTTGTAAAACAGGGTCTCACTATGTAGCCCTGGCTAACCTGAAACTTGCCATGTAGACCAGGCTGGCTTTGAACTACCAGAGATCTGCTTGCCTCCACCTCTCAAGTCCTGGAAGTCATGTGCCACCGTACCTAGCTATTTTTATTATTTTTAATTATGCATATGTGTGTGTGTATGTGTGTGTGTGTGGAGGTGTGTGTGTGTGTATGTGAGTGTGTGCCTGTAGAGACCAAAAGATGGTGTCAGATCCCCCTGGGGAGTTACAGGAAACTGGAATTATAGGTTTCTGTGAGCCACCTGATGTGCGTGCTGGAAATGGAACTCAAGTCCTCTATGAGAGCAGCAAGTTCTCTGAACCACTAAGCTATCTCTTCAGCCCCATAAGATTTTCATGCTGGTATACTAAAAACATTAATTGTTCATAAAGGGGTCTTTTAAAGGAGCCCATGTCAGTCACAGAAGCGTCCTTCTTGTACTTTTCCACAATGTCTCCCCTTTGTGTCACCACATTCTTCTTGTACTAGATCTACTGCTTTGGGACTCTGGTCCAGGTCCAATGAGCTGGCGGGGGATGTTCTCACAGAGCAGAGCTGCTGGTGGACAGTGGCCTCAAAACAGAGTTGGACTGAGATACATGTATGTGTCAAATAGATTAGTGAGGGGCTACCCGTTCACACTGTCACTTTAAAAATGTCCCTGATTTTGTGAGAAAGGTAGGAGTGACATTGTACTACATCCTTGGGAAATCTCCATTGGCCAGCATCCTCTTGGAGTCTCATTTGGCCCCATGGCCCCCCAGCATATCCTCCTATACCCTCAGTTCCAGCCTTCTGAGCCTCCACCTTTCTGCTTATCCCCCTCCTCAGCAGAGTGGCTGAGATCTTTCCAAACTGCTCCCTCCACACTTGCATACCCCACCCAACGATAAATGCCATTCAAGTATGTCAAACCCTCCATACTAGAGATGAATATTTCAGTTGTGCATAGCAAACAGAAGAGCCCAGAGTTCAAGGATTACAAATGAGTTGTTTTGCCTTACCAAATGTTCATATTCAAGATAAGAAGGTGTCTGTGTGTCATTTTCTCCATAAGTGTGAAAAAGAGCTTTTAAGTTTTATCAATACACCCACTAAGCCACTGGTGAAAATATGCATCTGCCAGCCCAAGACTTGCATTTTGTCCCAGGCATTCTTCAATATCCTGGTCTCTGCCATCGCTGCCTTTCCACATGTCCATTCATGGAAGCCCTGAAACCCCACCGAGCTGGCAGCTGTCACAAGTCAGGAAGATGCTGGGAAAAGCAATGAGCTGGCAAGAGCCTCCAGGAGAAGTTAGGGTCGCACAGGAGGGAGTCCAGCTGGGACAGTGTCATCTGAAGGACCAGGGGGGATGTGCCTTAGTCCTTCTGACCACCTGAGTCTGAGACTAGAGATGCGGGCTGAGGGGTGAGTCATTCCTTTACGGCTGTTCTGAAAGCTTACCCTGGCTGACTTGCTACACGCAGAGACACATTTATATAGGAATTTGTAAATCTAAGCAGTGTTTCCTTCCAACCTTAGAGTTTTGAACAGTGGAGGTGCGGAGCTGAGAATGAAAACCGGGCCTCGTGCATGCTAAGCAGGCACTCTGCTGACTAGCTGTATCCCTGAATGGGAACTTTTTACTACTTTCACTTTAATACATTTGAAAAATTCTGGAATTTCTTCAAAGTCACAGGCCATTAAACTATTAGCACTTTTAGTGTTTGAGGACCTACACCTCATTTTATTTCTTGTAGTACTGAGGATCAAACTCACAACCTTGTACATATGAAGGCAAATGCTTTGCCACCGAGCTACATATCTAGCCCTTAGATTCTAAAAACTGGATCTCATTAGTAATCCAGGCTGACCTTGAAGTCCCAAATCTTCCTGCCTCAGCCTCGTAAGTGCTGGGATTCTAGGCATGCCCCTTTACGCACAACATGAGATTTCTTAATAGAAATTCTTTAAGGGCACACTCTTCTAGTCCCTGTATAAATTAAACATGAAACCCAAGTAACCAGGCCATATCCCTGAAATTTGGACCATTAGTGTGAGGAGGAATTGGTATCTAGGTAAGCCTCTTAATTCTGACCCCAGTTCCATTTAGCTTCTGTTCTCTGCTTCTTTAAGGGACAGGAGCAAATTATTTGTCATTCTTGGCTTAGATCCCTAAATGCCTTTTCTTTGCATATTATGGCACTGTCTTGTCCTCTGCTGTTTACATAGAACATTACCAGACCCCACTTTGCTTTTACTGCTAGCTGGAAGCTAGTGTCTTGTCACCAGCCTCATGTGAATGATCTGGCTTACCTATGATAAAATATCAGCAAGGGCTCTGGGTCTGTGTTTGGGTACTTTTTTAGATAGGAAAGCCTCCTTAAAACTAATCTTAATTTTCCCAGAACATAGAATTTGTATATTCCATATTAATGTAGAAAAAAATGCATTTGGCATTCATTGTAATTTTATGTAGCACCAGCTCCAGTGGGGAGTATGTTTTTGTTTAGTTTGGTGGTGGTTTTTTTTGTTTTTTGTTTTCTTCAAACTGCCTCTTTTATTCTGGTCTCATATGACAAAGCATAGGCTAATATCTAGAGAAAGAACATGTAGACCACCCATTACATGAACTATCATTCAGACTGAAGACACATAGCCAAGCCCTAAGTCAGCACTGGGACTGCACCTGATAGAAATGCATGAGCATCCACTCAGTTTTCAGCCCCAGTTTACACTGGGATGGCCCATCTTAGTTTCAGTAGAAATAATATGATTAAGTTCTGTTCAACTTCCATTTCTGTTACTGTGATAAAACACCCTGACCAAAAGAACTTCAGGGAGAAAAGGTTTCATTCAGTTTACAGTTCCAGGTTACAGTCAATCACTGAGCAGAAGTCAAGGCAGGATCTCAAGTATTTAGCCATATCACATCCACAGTCAAGAGCTGAGAGAAATAAATGGATGCATCCTTGTTTGCCTGTACTGCTCAGCTAGCTTTCTCTACTCTTAAACAGTCCAGGGTGGATTCTAGGTTGTATCAAGTTGACAGTTAAAACTAACTAGTACAAGTTCCAATAAAAATGTAGAATTTATATGGAATTTAATGACTAAGAAAATGAGCTTACACTAATATTTATCTTTGAAAAATGCTTGCAGAATAATTGTTAGTATGTCTTAGAAGCTTTGCATACATAGATGCCATTAGTAAAATATTTCTGTGACATCTATTTTATTTTAATCCTTTAAAACATTTTTCCCACATAAATAGAAGTGGTTTCACTCTCCTTAAATGAAAGTTTTTTTGTTTTTCTGGATCTCATTTCACATTGGCCAATTTTTATTATCAGCCTTTATGCACAGACATATATGTAGACATTATGGTAGCTGAAAGGATATTAGTTCCAAATACCTCCATAGGTGTCCTGTGCTAGCTAAGCATTTCCCATAACAACTAACAAACTTTGCTTTACTGGGGATTTCCATCTGGATCAAAACTCTCCTTGCAGGTGTGAGCCAGCAAAAGCTTTTCAGTGGCAGGTACATCTGGGTGAGTAGGTCCAGGATGCTTTGCTCTTCCATCATCTCAATGGTATATTATCATTGGTACTCTCAAATTTCCTTATTATTGAGTGAAAATTTCTTCTACAAAAGCAAAAAGGCTGTGAATAAGACAGGGAAACTTGGAGCTGGAGAGATGGCTCAGAGGTTAAGAACACTGACTGTTCCTGCAGAAGACCTAGGTTCGAATCCAGCACCCACATGGCAGCTAACGACTGTAACTCCAGTTCCAGGGGATCTGATGGCCTCTTCTGTCCTCTGTGGGCATTGCATGACACAGGTGTACTTACCTACATGCAGGCAATACATGCATACACATAAAATAAAAATAATAAATAAAATTTTAAAAAATGACAGGAAAACTCAAGAGTCTCAAAAAACTCAAACATGCAAAGGAAATAGGAAGCAAGATGACTAAAACTACCAAGCACGGGTTCCTAAGAACTACTTGATAATATTTGCAATGTGTAAAAATTACAGAAAAACTAAAAGTACACAGATCTCAGTTTGCATGAAAAATATATTAGGAGAAATTCTTTGTGAATCATTATATAGATGTTTGAGGGTTTGGGTTAAATGTGCAAAACTTTTAGGTTTTATTTTTAATATATTAGGAAGGGATTGTGGGCTTTAAACAATGGCTTATATAGATTTTTTTAAGTCTCCAAAAATGTTTTTAACAGCTGCTTAGATTTTTTTCTTGTATTTATTTTTCTATATAATCACTTGAAGATGTCTAATCCCATCATGCTAAAAATAAAAATTTCAGAACCTCCTGGGAAACTTCACTCCCTACTGTCAACACTGGGTAGTCACTATGTTGTTGACAATTGGTGACATTAAGACCAGACTGCAAATTACTAACATGTTTAGTTCAGTTTTAAGAATTTAGTGCCAATTTAGGCTTAAATTATATAATACTGTAATCTAAAGTTATTACATTTAAAATATTTCATTTTTAATTGTGTGTGTACTTGTGCATATGTGTGTGTGTGTGTGTGTATGTGTGAGTGTGCGTGTGAGTACAGTTGTCTGTGGAGATGAGAGATATCATATCCCCTGAAGGTAGAGTTACACGTGGTTGTGAGACACCAGGCATGGTTGCTAGGAACTGAACTTGGGTTCTCTATAAGAACAGTATGAGCTCTTAACTGCTGAACCATCTCTCTAGTCTCCAATGGTGTTACTTTTGATGTTGAGTTTTTAGGTAGAATTGAAAACAGATCACTTAAAACTTGATTTCATCCTTCAAAACTCTTAATGGTAACCATATAAAAGCATAGCAGTTCCCTAAATATAAAAATTTGCCAAAATTTTAATTATTTGTTTCTCACATATTATTGCCTAGATAGAAAGCAACAAACAGTGAGGAATAATAAGTATGAGCCTATTTTGCTGTCCAGGGATTCCTTCAAGTGCTTACTTAACTTGTTTAGCCTTTATATAAACCAGTGAGTGCTGCTGATGTTAGCCCATTTCACAGATGAAGAACTAAGGCACAGTATGTGTGTCACATAATGAGTAAGCACTGGAACCTGGATTATGAACTCAAGCAGCTTGGTACCAGACTCAATGCTCTTAACCGTGTGAAAACTCTGTTTCACATCCATTGAACTGTGATCATTCCCCAAATTAGTCTCAGGATTGATCACTTGTAAATATCTATGCCCTAAATTGTAAACTGCTAGTTGGGGTCCTTTGGGGATGAATAAACATAGAAATGACTTGTTCCTGGGGAGACACTTAAGAAAAAGTAAAAAAAGAGAAAGAAAGAAAGAAAGAAAGAAAGAAAGAAAGAAAGAAAGGAAAGAAAGAAAGAAAGAAGAAAGAAAGAAAAGAAAAGAAAGAAAGAAAGAAAGAAGGAAATGAGAGAATTGCATGGTTCTCAGCTTGTTTGTGTCTGGGGCAGGAGATGGGAACAGAACTTTCCAGTAGGGGATGCTTATGAACGTCCAATGGGAAACATCACTGGAGGGAGTGAGGAACATGCTAATTATGCCTGAGACTGCAGGAGTACCCTGGGGCTCAGTTTAAAGCAGCATTCTTCAGCCTTTTGTTCAAGATTGCCTGCCCTGTAGGAGTCTTTTATATGTTTCCATTCTGATCCTGGAAATGCTCATACTAAAGATTACAGTAGGGGCTAGAGAGACCGTTCAGGGATCAAGAGAACTTACTGCTCTTGTGGAAGACCCAACTTCAGTTGGGGCAGCACCTGAGGGGGGATCTGATGCCCCCTTCTGGCCTCCTTGGTTACTGCCCACACATGGCGTATAGTCGCATCTTTTTTTAAATGTTTATAAAATTTTTAAAGATTACTGCGTATCTGTTTGTGTAGTGCGCATATAGCTGTGCTTTGGACATTAAAGGTAAGAGCTTTTGTTGTTGGTTCCCATTCCCTCCGAGAACCAGTTTCAGTGATGTTGGTGCCTAGAGGTACCATCCCTGAGAAGAGTGAAGAAACCTGGCCAGGAAAGGTGGGGTTAGTGCACCACCGAGAGGGGCTAATGAGCTCCAAAGTCGGAGAGCTCCCAAAGGCAGAACTGTACCTAAGGGTACAGAACATTTCCTAAGTCTAAGAGGTCAGGAGTTCTTTGATGTGGTGTCACCATCCTGCCTCCCTGGATTCCCCTCTGTGGCTGTGAGGAATGTCACCTTATATTCTGATGCCAATGTGGTACAGTGTGGTGAGTGGTACATTGTGTTGTCGGAATTCTTTTCATTTTACTTAGAAACGAGGTTCCCAGGAAATTCACTTTAAAGTCTTTTTAACTGAGTTTAGAAAATGGCTACCATTCCAATTTGCAAAAACCGGGTAATGAAAGCACTTTAACTAAAAACTGCCCTGTGCTCATTTAAGATCTCTAATCCCCTAGAAACAGTCATCACAAAGAACGAAGCAGCAATTTGTATTCCAGATAAAGTACTAAGTGGTTGTTGGAACTCACAAGGCCAGCTCATTTTCTTGTTTCTGGCCTCAGGGATGATCCTGGACACCAATGCTATCCAGAAGGAGTAACCATAACACTAAACAAAGATGCTACTGACCTTTCCCCCACTCCATTATCCATCCCCTGTGATTTCCCTGCCTCAGAGACTTTGTTCTAAACTCTAACCAAGTATACACCCTAAAAGGCCCTAATTAATCTTAAGCAACCTCATCTAATCACCTCCTAAGACACAGTAAGGGAAGCAAGCCTCCTGATTTCTTTTTCCTCCACTAATAAGTTGTGACTATTCAAGTGGTCAGAGGCCTTCCCCTTTGACCATGGATCAAAGGACTGGTAAAGAAGTCTCCCTACATATGGATTATAGAGGCTGGGGAAAAGATAGAGACAGGTCTTGGGTGAATGAGCATTTCACAGAATGTCTGAGTGAAAGAGTGAACAACAGAGTCCAGTCTGTGTATTGTACTTTGGGGACATTGTACTTTTCAGGCTTCAAGAGGGCCTGGTTGAGATGAATCTAAGGTGAGGCAGTAGAGCCAAAGAAGAGGGAGTCCACTGCTTATGAAAGTGCCATAATTAGTGGTATCTTAAGAGCACTGGTGTTTAAAGCATGAACAGTTAGAGGATGGGAGTAAAAGGACAAAGGTTATTTTAGTCCTCGGTTATCGGAAAGGTGTTGAGTAATGTAAATGGCAGTTGAAGATCAAGGGAAGAGATGGGTCTGACATATGTTGTGAAACTCAGTATAAAGTTTTGGTAACTGGCTGGGTGAATGGAGTTGGGTGAAGGGGAGGGAAGACTTTACATTCCAAGATTTCGAGTCCCAGTGACTATATTAAGTGTTGGCAGAAATTCAAGAGTACTTTATGTGGGGTGAGATCAACAGTGGACTTTGGAAATAAGTATTGCATTGTGTGTGCAGACCATCAGGTAGAAACTTCCCTAGGAAGGAGGAAACATGTATTTGGAACATAGGCAAGTCCGGGTGAGCTGGGTGTGGTAGCTCGCACATGTAATCCCAGTACTCATGAGTCTGAGGCAGAAGGATTGCCATGAGTTCCAGGCCAGCCTGGGATACATAGTGAGACCTTGTCTCAAGAAACAAAGAGAATAAGAAAAATGAAACTCTCAGAAGTATGCAGATTCATCAGCATTGTTGAGCACAAGGGAATGGAAAGTTCCAGAAAATAGTTGACTGGGCAAACCCTCAGAGAAGTCAAGAAGGGTGAAGTCATTTGGGTTTGTTCATTAGAAGGTTTTCAGGTTGGAAGTAACAACAGGAGGGTGTGAGGTAGACTCCTGGTAAGGGGTGAATAGGTCACAGGAGACGAACGTAGCAGGACTGCAAGAAAGAGAGAAGGCAGCCTTGTGAAGGGGGAAGACGGGAGGGCACGTGTGTGAACAGGATAAAGGATGGACAGAGAGGAGTCGATGAAGGCGCATGGACAATGCAGGACAGTAGCAGCAAAAGTTCCTTCAGTAGCTGAGGTTCTTGATGTTTTCTGACCCTATCATAGGACAGACCACAATGCATAGCACCACTGTGCCAGGCACTGCCCATCAGCAGTCTCCTTAGAGACCAGTGAAACAGAATGCTTGGACTTAATCCCTGTATTCCAAGGCAGAAAGAAGAACTTGCTTTTATCATGAACTGTGTTTGAAGAATAAAATGGCTTCTATGGGAAGAAAAGAAATTTTTATAATGAATTTTGATTGTAAAATATTAAGATTTTTTAAGACTTTTTTATTGGACTGCATGCATGTGTAGAAGGGCATTTTGATATTTTAGCTTTTAAAATCCCTAATAAATAATCAAGTTCATTTAAAGGCATGACATAACATGAATGCTATTTCATTTACTTTATATATTTGTAAACGTTTTCTACCAAAAAAAATAAATAAAAGGTAAAAAGGAAAAATATTGAGAAGGGCTCTTATTGAGTGATGACTGCTTTTGATTGCTGTTGGTCTAGGTATGAAAAATTTTAGCTTTTAAAATCCCTAATAAATAATCAAGTTCATTTAAAGGCATGACATAACATGAATGCTATTTCATTTACTTTATATATTTGTAAACGTTTTCTACCAAAAAAAATAAATAAAAGGTAAAAAGGAAAAATATTGAGAAGGGCTCTTATTGAGTGATGACTGCTTTTGATTGCTGTTGGTCTAGGTATGAAAACCCTTGTGAAAGATTTCGAGGTCTGTGCCACTGCCATGCCCTGTAAGGGGTGGAATGGGGGTATGTTGCACAGGAGGATGAAAAGAAGGCAAACATTTAAAGAGAAACTGAACATTGTCAGGGAAACTTTGTACATTCTTTTTTCTGTGGGGTGGACTTTTCTTACTTTTGTGGAGGGGCAGGGAGAGGTGTGTGTCTTGTGCATTCAGAAATGGCCCCTGGGGTCCCATTGCTCTCACATTTCTGTACAGTCCTCAGACAGGGAGAAAAGTACTGGAGGTTGTTAGCACATCTCCCTGTGGTGCTGAAACTGCGCTTGGCACCAGCAAGCACACTGCAGAGGGAATTTGTCTCTCCTCCATGTTCTGCTAACAACTATTCCCTAGTGCCCAGGCAAGAGTAAGTTCACTCTGTGCCTTTGCACTATGTTACATACTGTGTCCTGAACAGCTGGCTCATTAATGAAATTTAAAAGGAAAAGAGAACTGGCTGTTCACCATTACATGTAAGGTATTTATAATAAATCTTTCAATAAAGAGGTATAAAAAGTTCCTGTTTCTGTGCAGCCAAAGGAAGTGAAGCATTAGGCAGAACCCAGTGAGCCTCATTAGCAGCAGTAACCAATGCACAAGGTCCAGGGGGACGTGTTCCACATTTCTAATAACTTTATTTCTTTTTATCTGAAATATGCTGGTAATTTTCTCACTTGTGAAATTCAGTTTGCTAAAGATGAATAAATACACTCTTTCTTAATATTTAACTGAATCTCTTCCATGCTCTGGATGCTGCCTAAAAATAAGCCATCATTTATTACTCATTTTCTTTTGTTCACCCTATTTCTGAGATGATTGAATAGTAAAGTCAGTACAGAATGATTTATTTTCAAAAGAAGAAAATAATGTGACAGAAAACAGCACTTTCATAAATTCTGTATTATATATGAAATGCTGACTCTAAAATTCAGTACAATAGAGAACAGGTGATGTTGAATTAGAATGAGTTAAAAAAAAAAAATCCCAGCATGGTGGTGGTGAAGGACTTGGGGCTACGGAGATCACTTAGTAGGTAAATGCTTGCTACACAAGCAGGAAGACCTGAGTTGAAATCACCAGAACCCACATAAAAAAATCTAGATGTGGTTATGTGCATTTAGGTAACCCCAACACAGGATTGCTGGGACTTGCTGGCCACTAGCCAACTCCAAGTTCAATAACAGACCTTGTATCAATGTCTTGTCTCTGAGTACACTTCTAGGCGCATGTACCCCCTCCATACATACACATTTGCTTATATCCCAAACACACAAACACACACACACACACACCCCAAAAAAATTAAAATTCAAAACTCTTAAAAGACAAAACAAACACAGGATAGAAAGCAGTGACACAATGAAAGATGCCTGTGGAAGACCACTTTCACCTAAAAATAATTATCACTGAAATATTTTCTATATAGTTAGAAACGTCCCTATTGAAAGTCTTGGTCACTTGTTCTTTATAAAAAGATAATCTCAATGGCTAGAAGGTTCCTACCCTTTTGTTCTTTAAGACGTAGGACATAGGCAGTTCCAGCCCATTGAAAGTTTTTTTATATTTTATTTATTATTTTTATTTTATGTGTATGAGTGTTATTCCTGCATGTAGGTAAGTGCACCCGTGTGGTGCAATGCCCGTGGAGAACAGAAGAGGCTGTTGGATCCCCTAGTTCCAGCCCATTGAAAGCATAAATTCAAAAAGAGGATGATATGGCTAACCTGGGTTGACCCCATCAAAGTTTTAACTGCTCTGTCGAGAAGTCATTGTTACTGGTTCAAATCTGTACAGTCGTACGACAAACATTACATACATTTACTTTTAAATTTTTATCATTTCTTTTTTTGAAAAGCACAAAATAGAGGAATGGTTTTAGTTCTGCATTTAAGTGCCTGTCCCAGACTGCTGAGGTAAATGCAATGCTCTTACACCCTTTTAGGTTTCAACGGTATGAATAAAGCAGATAAGTATCCTAGAAGGGGCGTTGCAGCCTCCTCCAGCTTGAATCTATGAGACCCTCTGGCAGCCATCTTTGCTTTTCCAAAGGTTTGACTTTATTTCCCCCAGAATAGCTTCCCCGAAATGAATACTAGATCAAGAGCTATGAATATTTTAAAGCTCTGATTTCTAAGCATATTTCTCAACAGCTTTCCAAAGGTTACTTATTAATTTACTTTACACTAGCAATATGTGAGAATTATAGTATTGCCCTGGTCTTAATGAGTTTCTAATAAGTCTGCATTACTTTTAGTTATGTTTATTTCTTTCCCAGAAGGCTTGAAAGTTTGTGCAAGTATTTATTTATAACGTATGTACAAACGTGGTTCTTATTTGGTGTTGCCTTATCAGTAGGCTTGGTTTTCCCAGTTCCAGTCTCATCTGTGGTGTTTCTCTTTTATTGTTTTGCCCAGGATCCCATGATTCATTCAGTTACTGGGTCGATGAAAAGTCCCCAGTGGGGCCTGACCAAACCCCAGCTGTTAAACGCCTTGCCCGGATTTCCTTGGTGAAGAAGTTAATGAAGAAATGGTCTGTGACTCAGAACCTGACCTTCCGGGAGCAGCTGGAGGCTGGGATCCGCTACTTTGACCTTCGTGTGTCTTCAAAACCAGGCGACACTGACCAGGAGATCTACTTCATCCACGGGCTCTTTGGCATCAAAGTTTGGGATGGGTTGATGGAGATTGATGCCTTCCTCACTCAGCACCCTCAAGAGATTGTCTTCCTGGATTTCAACCACTTCTATGCCATGGATGAGGCCCATCACAAATGCCTGGTTCTGAGGATCCAGGAGGCCTTTGGAAACAAGCTGTGCCCAGCCTGCAGTGTGGAAAGTATGACACTGCGAAGCCTGTGGGAGAAGAAGTGCCAGGTAAGGGGGAGGAAGGATGAGTTTTTGAAGATAAGAACTTAACTCTCTGCTTTTCCTAGGTTGGCAACTGTAAAATAGCTCACTCCAAGGCTCTAACACTGGGGTAGATTGTTTAGAACACTGAGCACCTGTATACTAGTTCCTGAGCTCTGGGATAACTACAAGTATTTACTGGTCCTGATGGAAAAGGGATTAATGCCTGCCAAACACTTAAGAGTTTGTCTGCAATCTGTTTGACATCTAAATTTACTGTGAAGTCAGTACAGCCCAAAACAAAGTTGTAAAATAAGCCAGTTTGTTATAATACCATTCTGTCTCCCCTAAGGTCTCTTTAATACCCCTCCAGAACCCTCTACCCCTTGGTGAAAAAGAGCTTCCAAACCTAGGCCTATGAGGAACATGCTCAGTAAAAGGGAATATAGCCCTCAAATATATTTCATTCTCATCCCAAGGCAGTAGCACAAGAGCAACAGGAGAAAGGGCAACTTCCAATTTATACTCTCTTCAAGAAAAAGAAAATGTATACTTTCATTCAAAGTTGTTCACAGCCCATTAAGTGCATTAAGCAAAATACCTTTTTTTTTTGCCCTGCAGCATTGGAGATTGAACCCAGGTCCTTACGCATGCTAAGCAGGTAGCTGTACAACTGAGCCACATCCTCAGCCCTAAGTAATAAAACATCTTAAAGAAATATTTGTGGGGGAGACTAGAGACATGGCTCAGTGGTTAAAAGTTTTCTCTACAATTATGAGGACAGGAGTTTGGATCTCATTTCACAAGCTGTATATCCCACAAACACTTGTAACCCCAACTCCAAGGCAGACGTGGAGACAGGAGAATTGCTGGGGTTTTCTGGCTTCCAGCTTAGCCAAGAAAACACATGTCCCAGATTCAGGGAGAGACCCTGCTTCAAAGGAATGGATGTCGAATTATAGAGGGGAACACTTGATGTCTTCTGGTCTTTGTGTGCAGACAGGCCCATACACCTTACCTCCCCCACATGAACATACATTCATGCACATCAGTCAATCAAAAAAAATTTAAAGCAATATTTTTGAACTCAGAGGAACTTTTCATTGAAAATAATTTCAAGACTATTTGTAAATATCTGCTGAGCACCAGGTATAAGTGATATTTTGTCAAATATTATCACATCTCTCACAAGTTTGATTCTGTTCAGACGCACAAGTCCATTTTTTGTTTGTTTGGGTTTTTTGTTGTTTTGTTTTTTGCTTTTGAGAGTCTCACTATGTAGCCCAAGCTTTCCTGAGACTCATGAAACAACAACTCAATCTCATTTAACCATCAGTGTGTGCTGAATTAACTAATCTGATACTCTATGAGACAGGAACTTTGTTATCATGCCCATTTTACAATGGGGCAACTGAGGAACTGAGAGATTGAAACAACTTGCCCAGGAAGCACTGTGGTGAATGGCATGAGGCAGGGTTCCCTCCCCACTGTGTCCAGTATCCCCCTATCACCACATCCTGCTGATCTCTGAGGACCTACCATAAGCCTTGATGATTTTCACAAAGGCTGTCTTGTGTTATACAAATAAAACACTTTCTTTTCATTAAGAACCTCTATTCTAAAAGGGTCTCAGACTATTCCTGTTGAGAAAAAGGGACAGCTCTTGACTATGGGGATTAGGTACGGCTAAATATGAGTTCAGGCAAAAATTCATAATTTCATTCACAGATTATGGTATTCCAGATGGTTGACAGGTTGCATTCTAAACTGACTAGAAATCCCCATATAAGGAGTGTGGACAGTGAGATAGATTCCAGCGGCACAGTGATCTTAGTTTTTAAGAATGAACTAATCTGGGGACTAAAGAGATGGCTCAGTCAATTAAGTGCCTGCCATACAAGCATGAGGATCTATGTTCAGATCTCCAGAACCCACTTAAAAAACCAAGCACAGTGGCTCATGCCTGTAACCCAGTGTTGGGGGAGGGTGAAGACAGGTAGATTCCTTGAACCTCATTGGCCAGTCAGTGTAGCCAAATAGATGAGATTCAGGTTCACTGAAAAACTTTGTCTCAAAAAGTAAAGTTGGAGGACTGAGTGGATGGTTCAGCAGGTGAAAGCACTTGCTGCTAAGCCTGACAACATGAGTTTGATCCTTGGAACCCACATGGTAGAAGGGAACTGAATCCTGTAAGTTATCCTTTGACCTTTACATTTGCACCATGACATGCTTGTACCCACCCACAGAGAGAGAGAGAGAGAGAGAGAGAGAGAGAGAGAGAGAGAGAGAGAGAAAGCTAGCAAGGAGAGACATCCACCCTTTTCTCTACACAAAGGAAAGACATCCAACCTTTAGTCTCTACACACATACACACATGCAGACTAGTGCATGTGTACCCACATACATGCATATACCCACACTCACAAGTATAGCCAGCATAAAACACACATGTGCAAGAGTGATCTAATTTAACTGCATTATCCATTACAAATACTTCTATACTTATGAGGGGAAGAGCTGAAGGTATATCAGAAAAAGGGAAAGTGTCCCTAACTTAAATTCTATGACCTTCCCTGATCCTTTCTTCCCTGTTTGTCCTACAATATCTCTTCTTAAAAGCTGAAACAAGAGCTCTCCAAAAGAGCTACCAGTCATCTGCCCCATGCTGGGGCTGTGTCACACTGGCAGTCAAGCTTTAAATATTCATTGTGTAATGAGCTGCCTTGCACATGACCCCTTGAGTGTTTTCTTACAGGAATTTAATATCAGGATGTGTCCTACTGCTCAGTCACATTTCATTTACTGAATTTGCAATTACATCACAGCTCATGAATATATGAAAACTGAATACTTACATGAATACGAATATATATATATACATACACACACACATATATATATGCTGGCAGATACAGGCTTTAAAGGCACAATGAATTGGGAGATTTGGTCTACAGTTCAGAAGTATTTGGGATCTTAATGAGAAGGTAAGAAATAGATGTCTAGTGAAATACAAAACAATCAAGCTGGGCATGGTGCATATCTATAATCTCAGCACTTGGGAGGTGGAGGCGAGAGGATTGCTGTGAGTTCAAGGTCAGCCTGTACTACATAGCAAGAACTATCTCAGTATTCCAAAATAATGACAGCAAGATGGTTCAGTGGGTAAAAGCACTTGCCCACTGTGCAAATCTAGTGACCCGAGTTTGATCCCCTGAACCCATGGTAGAAGGAGAAGCAACTCCTGAAAGTTAACTCCTGATCTCTACATGCATGCCATAATATGAGCATGCCTGCACATACACACTAATAATAAATATGAATAAAAATTTTAAATACAAAATAAAAATAAAATATAAATCCATCAATATGCAATTACATAAGATGGTGTCCAGTGTTCTATATAATATGAAGAAAGGGCTTTTGTAACACAATTGTTGAAATGTAGAACATGCCATATATCTGCATCCAGAGGCTCCTAGGAAAGGAACCATCACAAGAGGTGATGGGTGGGAAGAGACAGAGATGAAACCCACAAGTCCCATGAGAGTGCGGGTACCTGTGTTCTGTTTCCCAAGAATAGGTGTGCCTGCCTGCCAGACTCCCATTGTCAGCAGAGCTGCTCCTGTAACCTTCAGCACAGACTGGCCAAGAAAGTCCTGGGGAAAGGCAGAAAGCCCCTCCTGTATAATCCAGATTCCTTATACCTTTTTGACGCACAGTAAAGTTGAGTACCTGTTGTCTCCTGCCCTAATGTACTGCCCTGGATACCATCTACCAGGCCTGCCAGAGGGCTGCACAGCATCCCCCACCCTTCATCCCGCAGAGGAGCTCTCCCTAAAGGCTTCAGTCTTCCAAATTAGCTAGTTACAGTGCCAGGAGGAAATCCTTGGATCTCCCAGGCAATCTGCTTACAGTCAGCCCATGATGAACCTCATTAACACACGTGTTTACCACAGACATCATCAGCATCAGCATTACTCAGAACCATTAAGAGCCAGGAGGACAGCTATTAGCCTGTTTGCTGCTGCCTGTCTGCCACTCCTTGGCTCAGAGCCTTCAGGAACGGCCAGTCGCCTTGTCATCAGCCGAACACACTGGAAAGAAAGGAGGCGAGGAGGGCATGTGGATCCCCTGCTCTTGAGTGCCTGGGGGATTATGCTCTGAAGATTGCAGTCCACAATATAAACATGGGTTGGGCATTCCTTTGAGAAGAGCTCACTGGTGCCCCCCAGGGGAAAAATACAATCCTTCTAGAAACCCACACAGCAGAGCTCCAAATTGGGACAATTAAAATAGCAATTCCCTGTCCCACAGCTGCCTCCCAAAAACTAATTAATGTTGTGGATGTAGCTTGCTAATTATTTTCAAAATTACCACCACCTCAAGAGCTCCCATTGGAGGCCCATGGCCTCTGTGAAGTCTTTCTTGACGCTAGTGGCATGCTCCCTTGATCTCCTGGGGAAGGGTAATTTCATTCGGAGTCAGTGCACACATGAAAATCTGTTTACTCACAAATTAGTTCACAGTGTTTATCGGAACAATAAGAGCTTAGCGTCAATTTCATGAACACAGAAAACACAATTCCTAGACCATTATGAGTGTTTTCAGCCTAAGATCCAGAGACTTCCTGGGGAATATGCGGATGGAATTTAAAAACACTGCATCTGGTTGCTCAAACAAACTAAAAACTACATATTCACTTTTGCTTACCTTTAACCGAAGAGTAACATGCCCATCAGTTACAAGTACCTGCAATAACATCCCGGCTGGCAGGGTTGGCCCTGCCTGTCTGTTATCCTTGTTATCCTGTCTGTTATCTACGTTTCATTCACTACAGGTGTCTTAAAACATCAGAAATATATGCTCATCATTAACTCTAACTCACCGTTATGGAGCATGTTAGGCTCATTCAAAAACAGTTTTGTTTTATGCACTTATCATGAGGCCTATGCATTAATTTATTATAATTGTATTTGTTATATGATGGATATATTTCCATATCATCGATTTCCTTTATAATCTTGTCTGGTTTTTGCATTTATTTAAAGCACAATTGTGAGGAAGGTGGTCTGTGGCTTTACCTTATTTCTGAAAATGTTCATAACCAAAAAAATTGTAATAATCAGACACAATAAGTGCTTAGTAAATCTTGGTTTATGTATTTTTAAAATAATATATAGGGAACTGGAGAGATGACTCAGAGGTTAAGAGTACCGGCTGCTCTTGCAGAGGACCCAGGTTCGGGTCCCTGCACCCACATGACAGCTAATAACTGTCCATAACTCCATTCCAGGGGATCCAAGTCCTTCCTCTTCTGACCTCCTCAGGCATTGCACATGGGTATGTTGGGGAACCCTGCTGCTAGGGTTGTAGTCCTCCATGTCTGGATAGCTCTAAGGGGCCAGGCTATATGGAAGGACCCCCTTCTCAGCAGGGGGCCTCCGGCTCTCTGCCTGACTTACCTGGAAAGTGCCACCAAGCACAGATGCCTGACCTTATTTGGAACATGACCTTTGGCATAGTTGCCTGGAGTAAAAACTGCCCCCAGGTTTTTTCTATATGATAATCAGGCATTGCCCAATAGTTGGATGATAGGAGCCTACTACCACATGTAAATAAAGCATACTATGAGCACCTATCAGCTGAGGCATTGGCTACTGCCTCCACACTGTATTTTCCCTAACCCCCACTGAATAAATGGAGCTGTTTCACTGAGTCTGGAGCTGTTTGTATCACTGAACCTGCCTCCCCAGAAGGGCTTTCTTCCGTCAGTGCTCACTGGCTGTCCTGACCCCATTCATTGCTTCTGCTCCCTTTGTCCTCGGGGACTGGTGGCCAATGACCCATGAGGGGAGGGAGAGACCCCACATGGGTACACATTCATACACAACATTAAAAATAATAAAACATTTTTTTAAATAATAATAGGAAGCTGGGTGTGGTGGTGCACATCTTTAATCCCAGCACTTGGAAGGCAGAAAAAAAGTGGATCTCTGTGAGATTGAGACCAGTCTGGTCTACATAGCAAGTTCTAGGTCAGCTGGGCCAACTGACCCTGTCTCAAAAAAACCCCAATAATAATAGCGATAATAATAATATATATGACTAAGTAGATAGGGCACATGTTATCAAGCCTGATGACCTGAGTTAAATCCCTGAGTGGAAGGAGGAACCAACTCCTGAAATTAGTCCTCTGACCTCCACAAGTGCTCTGCAGCATGCGTGTGCCCCCTCACCCCATCACAAAATAAATCATTATAATAAAAAGCAAAATATCATCTATGCAAAACACAACGCTCACCTCAATGAGAATAAGAAATAGTCTATTCTTGAGCAACATAGGAAAGGCCATGGCCTGGGAACATAGTTTCTGGTTGCCTGGAATACATGTTTCACTGTGGAAATGGCCATATGAAATTTCATTAGTCACAGAACTAAAGAAAGTCGTGCGTCAAGGTATTTACCAAGTGAATTGATAAATGCAGGCTAAAGGAAAACAGTGGAAATTACTAGGGGTTTCTGATGTTATCTGATGACATCTTTAACTTTGGAAGCTAAAGTGGCCTGCTAAAAATGCATTTCAAAGGTTTTAAACTGGTCATCAAAAGGATGTTAAGTCAGACACAAGAGTGGGAAATAAATGCGTGTTAACAGGAACTGGGCTAGCCCAAGGTAACTCGGTTCTGGACCCTCAACACTCTAAGTCTCCACAATCACGAAATTCTGATCTGTCATTCAGTCTTGTAGACTCTTCCACAGAGGTGTGGCTTTCTCCTCAGTTTAATGAGCAGTTCTGTTATTTCCACGTGGATTTGTCCTCTTATCCTCCCTCATTCAAGTGTTTTTGTTGTTCAGCTTTTGAACAAGTTGCTTTCCTTTTTCTACTTTGAACATTTCAGGTTCTCATTTTCTACCACTGTCCCTTCTACAAGCAATACCCCTTCCTGTGGCCAGGGAAGAAAATTCCAGCACCCTGGGCAAACACCACAAGTGTGAACAAATTGATCCCCTTCCTGGAGACCACCCTGAGTGAGCGAGCCCCTCGTGGGACCTTTCATGTCTCCCAGGCCATCCTCACCCCCAGAGTGAAGACCATCGCTAGAGGCCTGGTGGGTGGCCTCAAGAACACACTAGTTCACAGGTAAGAGGTCCTTCCACCTCACAGGTAGGGATCATGTTGTTGCTTTGTTGTTATTGTTGTTTGTTTGGCTGGTTGGTTGATTGGTTTCTTGAGACAGGCCATGTTGGCCTTGAATTCAGTCTTCCTGCCTTTGCCTCCCTAGTGTTGGATTAAAATCATGCATACCTAGTACCCCAGGGAAGTTTAAAAACAAACACTTCTCTTGGGCTGGGGAGATAGTTCAGTCAGTAAAATGCTTATCTTGCAACCATAAAGACCCGAGTGTAATCTCCAGAATCCACATAAAACAATCTGGGCATGGTGATGCCCCCTTGTAATTGCAGAATCCCAACACTGGAGAAGCAGAGACAGATGGATCCCTGAAGCTCACTGTCTGGCCAACCTAGCCTGATGGACAAGTTCCAGGACAGTGAGGGACCCTGTCTCAAACAAGATAAATGGCCCCTGAAGAATAGCAGCCAAGGTCATCCTCTGGCCTCCACACATACATGCACACACTTGCACAAAGACCTGCACCTGAACACCAATAACACACACACGGGGCTGGAGAGATGGCTCAGAGGTTAAGAGCACTGGCTGCTCTTATAGAGGACCCCCAGCACCCACATGGCAGTTAACAACCTCTGTGACTCCAGTTCCAAGGAATCTGACACCCTCTTCTGACCTCTGCCAGCAGTGTATGACATGGGTGTACTTATATACATGCAGGCAATACACTCATACACATAAAATAAAAATAAATAAAAAATATTTTTAAAAAGAACACACGCATGCATGCCCCCATACTCATTTATCTTCTTTTTGAATACACAGCTGAAAAACTCTGTAATTTGAAATTTTTAAAAATTACTTATGAAAACCTTTTATTTTGAAAAGCTGTGGATTCAAGGGGGGTTATTTGAATAGTGGTCAAAGGATCCTGAAACACTGTGTTAAAACGTTCGTATCATTCCATACAAACTACATTACACTATGGCAAAACACTCTGAGTCAATGTCACTGTTTTCGTCTGCCACACAAGCCCATGGTTCCTGCCCTTACCCATGTAGCTGGCTAAGGTACTCACTGTTTGAAAAGCATTAAATACAGGCTTCTGTGCTCTGTGCTTGGAATTCAGAGATGGTCCTTCAGGAATTTGTTCTTTCTTCTGTGGTGGCCATGGGTCATAAGTACCATGGCACAGCCTCAAATGCTTCCCTGGGGTAGGGTTAGACCTGATATATAGTTAGGTAGGGATGTTGTAGTCATTTTTTATAAGATAATGTTCTTTATCTTGGGCACCAATGAATGATTTTGGATAAAAGAGCTCAAGAAAGATGATATATTGCATGTACAGCTGTGTGTGTGTGTATGTGTGTGTGTGTGTATGTGTGTGTGTGTGTCTGTGGGGGGATTATGCATGTGTACATGTATATGTCTATGTATATAAATACATTTGGTAGTAGGCTACTCTTTACAGTGCAAACCAAGGAAACTAATGAATTTAAGTTAAAAAATAAAAAAAGAGAGAGATTTATAAGAATCAGTCTGGTTCCTGAGTTCTGGGTAGTAATTACAATTCAGATAGTGAAAGTTTTTTTCAGTCACATGCCCCTGTTTATTTGGTTGTGAATTTGGAGAACACAAGTTCAGGTAACAGCAATTCACCTAAGGAGGAGTTTAAAAAACAAGAAGCAACTGTACTTTTCTTCCTTGATGTTAACTCCTGATAATGTCAGACATGAACAGAGCCAGAAACTCCTCTCTGTGGGGCTTTCCTGAATTAGTTGTACTCAACTTGAAACAATTTCATGGGCTGGGCATAGTGGTATACACCTTGTTGTAAGCTGTAGTGGCTATGGATCAGAGGTAGTTTGGCTACCCTGTAGCTGCCGGGTCCAATCTTTTTGATAAGTATGCCACCAAATTCTTCCAGGGGCCTAAAACTTGGGTAAGAACTTCTGTGGCTATACCTGGGACTTCATGTATGAACAGGTGGAAGGGCTTAGTTACACCTGGCAATGCTAAGGCTGGGGCTTGAGTTAAGGCTATCTTGAGCTGGTCAAATGCCGCATCCTCTGGTTCTCCCCAAATCAGGTCACTTCCTTGGTCCCTGGTGGCTGCATACAGAGGCTTGGCAATTTCAGGGAAACCCAGTATCCACAGGCGGGAGTAGCCAGCGGCACCCAGAAATTCTCTAATTTGTCTCCTACTCTTGGGCTTTCGTATATTTAATATAGCCTGGATCCTGTCAGGCCCCAAGGAATGCTTTCCTTCGTGGATCTCGTAGCCCAAATAGGTAACAGAATCCAGACAGAGTTGAGCCTTTTTGGTGGATGCTTTGTAGCCCAGAGTGTCTAGTTCCCTCAACAGGTTTTCAGTTGCCTGAATACAAGTCTCCTCCGACTCTGCAGCCATAAGTCATCCACGTACTGTAACAGAGTGATTTCAGGGCTGGCTTCCCTGAAAGGAACTAAATTTCTTCTGAGGGCCTCAGCAAACAGCGTAGGGGAATTTTTAAACCCTTGAGGCAGTCTAGTCCATGTCAATTGTCCATTATAGGAACCATCTGGGTCAGCCCATTCAAAGGCAAAAATAAGCTGGCTTTCCTTGGCTACTGGCAAAGCAAAGAAGGCATCCTTTAGATCTAAGACAGTGTAGACTTGACAGTCTGGTGAAAATTCACTGAGGAGAGTATAAGGGTTGGGGACAATTGGATGTATGGTCTCAACCCTCTTATTGACTTCCCTGAGATCTTGGACAGGCCTGAATTCAGAGGTTCCAGGTTTCGGAACAGGAAGCAGAGGAGTAGGCCATGAGGACTGGCAAGGCACCAAAATTCCTGCTTCCCTTTGGCAATTGATATGTTTGACAACCACCAGACGAGCTTGGTGACTGATGGGGTATTGCCTAACCCTGGTTGGGGTGGCAGTGCTAGTCAATTGGATAATTATTGGCACTTGATATTTTGCCAGCCCTGGCAGGTTGGTCTCAGCCCAAACAGTAAGAATTTGCTTTTTCCACTTGTCTAGAGTGGTGAGTCTTGTTCACCAGGATTTTCATATAACATACTCTTCAGACACAGGGCAAGTCACCAAAACGGTGGGTGATTGGAAATCCAGATTAATAATGTCTCCAGTGAAGGAGATGTGGGCCTTTAGTTTATGTAACAGGTCCCATCCAAAGAAAGGGTACGGGCAATCAGGTATAAGATGAAACGATTGAGTTACAGTTCATCGTGCCAAATCAGTAACTCTTGCCCGAGTTTGGGGATACCCTGGGTCTTCTTCCCTGTTGCTCCCTGGATAGAGATCGTGTCCTTGATCATAGGTCCAGTAGGTTTTTTCAAAACTGAATAGGTAGCCTCTATATCTACCAAGGATTTGGTATCCTTCCCTTCTACTTTAAGAGTCACCATAGGCTCCAGGGGATTTAAGGAAAAGCCTTGGCCCCATCATTGCTCAGCGGCAGGCAAAACAGGAGCTGGCTTCCTCTGTTTAAGAGGACATTAATTTTTCCAATGGCCTTTCTCTTTACAGTAAGCACATTGGTTCTTTTCCAACTTGCCTCTCTCACTCACCCCTTTAAGCTGGCTGTCATCACCTTGTTGGGGTTGAGGTTGGGGGGGTGGCTTTCCCCAGGCTGCCACCAGAATTTTTTCAATTTTTTTTCCTTGTTCCTTTTGCTGGGCTATCTCAACCATGGTAGACCTTCTGGGCAATTTCTACCAGTTCAGAGATCAGCTTTCCCTCAAACCCTTCTAACTTTTGGAGATTTCTCCGTATGCCTGGGGCTGACTGAGAAATGAAAGCCATATTAATGGTTTCTCAGTTCTCAGGTGCCTCTTGATCAATAGGAGAGTAGAAGCTATAGGCATTATAAAGCCTTTCCAGAAAAGCGGCAGGTGACTCATCTGGCTCTTGAAGGGTATCACTCACCTTGGTGAGGTTGGTGGGTTTTCTAGCTGCCACCAGTAATCCCTGCAACAGAGTCTGGCGATACTGAAGCAAGTGCTCCCTACCTTGATCGGTGTTGGGGTCCCAACAGGGAGAGGTAGAAGGGAACACATCCTCAATTCTGTCAGCATTCTGAGTGGGCAGCCCATCAGGTCCCAAAACAGAGTGGACTGCCTCTCGGAGGCCTCTGGTCTGCTACTCTGAAGTCAACAGGATCTGTAAAAGCTGATGACAATCTTCCCAGGTGGGTAGATGAGTGGTAAAGATTGAACTGAGAAGGTCTATGAGCTCCTGGGGGTTTTCAGAGAATGGGGGATTCTGGCTTTTCCAGTTGTAAAGGACAGTGGTGGAAAAAGGGGTGTAGACCAGGATTGAGCGACCTGGTCCCTGCTCAGACTCCCGACCAGGTGGGGCGGGGGGGGGTGCAACCTCTCAGAGAGGCAAAACAGGGACAAGGGCAGGGGCAGGGGAAGGAGCAGAGGGGAGGATCCCTCAGCATAAGGGACTCCCAAACAGGTATGGGGTGGACTCAACAAAGGATTTGGGTCAGGCTCAGGCCAAGGATGTACATATGGTTGTGGCCTGAGTATGTCGTCCTCAGGGTTCTGGTCCTGAAGGACAGGGTAAATTTTCTTAGGGGGTTGGGTAACCAGGAAGACTCCCTTTTCTGGTGTCCAAGTGGTCTTACACTCCTTCAGACACTTGTTTATCCCCAGAGATGGGTTCTCCAGGAGGTCCACCCACATAGCTATGTAGGGGATCTGATCCAGGTGAAAATAAAAGACAACCCTGCAACAGTGTAAGCAAGATCAAGGTTAAAAGTTCCCTCCGGCAGCCACTCTGTTCTGGAAAATGAAGGCCACTCAAGTTCACAGAGAGTCCAGAGTTTTGGGGCTCTGAGGCGAAAGCCCATTCCATTCCCTCTTTTCCCAAAATCAGAGAAATTAGTTAACGTACATATGTTTGAGGACAGAGATTAGCCCATGACAGAGGTTAGATGGAAGGCCACAGCAACAATAAAGACTGAGGGATGAAGGAGACAAATCCAAACACTGACTTTATCAAGATCCAAAACTTTCAGGTGGTCTAGGAGACGTCTCCTCCAACAGCCAACTAGGCGGATCAGTGCTGAGTCCAGCTTTCCATCTAGTACAGACCTGCCCAGGGAACAAAACTGGATGAAGGCACCCAACCAGATACCAAGCCTACCTTGTTAGCAGTGGTGACCAACACTGAGGATGGAAGGCCGGGGTTGAGGAATGTCTCTCAGAGGCCTTTCCCTGGCTGTTCCAACCTCAGAGCCTTAGATAGATTAGAGCGAGGATCCCAGAAAATAGGGAATATCTCGGTGGAACCTCCAAAATGTTGTAAGCTATAAATCAGCAGTCACCACACACGGTGAAAGGCAAAGAGGAAAGAGGCTTTATTATGGCTGGGCTGTCTCTGGCCTCTGGGTGAGTGCTGGGAGAACAGCCCCAATCCTCAGTTGTGGCTAGATTTTATAGACAAGTATAGCATACAAGGTTTAATTTCTAGAAATAGTCAACCGCAACTCCCACCCGAGCTTAAGCAAGCAAGCATGTTTACAGAAGCAGATCTTTGCAGTTTAGCAGTTGCCTTTGTGCCCCATTGAGACATCCTGTGGCGCTTGCAGGATTCAGCTTCTTAGTACTGTGTATTGTTTTTGGCTTCAAAGATTGAGAAGAAATAACAAGTAAAGAGTTTAACTTATTCAAAAAGCAGGGGGAGTCTTTTAAAATGGTGTTCCTTGGGTTTGGTTGGGGACTCTCAACACTTCATACCTGTAATTCCAGCACCTAGAAAGCTGACACAGGAGGGTTGTGAGTTCAAGGCCAGTCTGGGCTACTAGGCATATATGGTAATACTCTTTATTTGATGGGTTGGGGGATGGTGAGGTAGGGTTTCAGTCTATAGCCCATGCTGACCTCAAGCTGCCCGTAGTCTTCCTGTCTCAACTTCTAGAGCACTGAGATTACAAATGTGAGCTATCATGTTTAGAAAAAAAAAAAAAAAAGTTAAGCTACTGTGATATCTCTTTAAGGAATATAGAATTATAAATGTTCTTTTTTATGTATTCATACATCCATACCATTTTCGGCATGCTTTTGGTAAACGATTAACATTAGTTATTAATCATCCAATAAACTGAAATTTTCTGTATTTCAAGAAAAATAAGCTCAGTATCCTGAAGGAGATAGGTACAAAGATTCAAGATAAATCCTGTAATATTCGCCTCATGGAACTCCTATTCTCTCAGGAAAACTAACATGAACATTTCTAGAGAGCAGTGTGAAGATTGCACCAGTAGGTCTATGTGGAGAGCTGTTCTAAGAGTCAGACCATTTCAGATTAAGGAAAAGTTATATCTATGTACTTTAATCTGAATAAAAGTTGCTCTTTTGCAAATGGTTTTATTTGATTCTTAAATCCAAGCCAGCCTCTTGAAGGAGACACCATTTAAAGCACTTTCTCGTTCCCATTTAAGATAGTATTCAGGGAAGCTAAGTAACTCAGCCCCACAGAGCTAACAAGAGTCAGAAGTCTATGGAACGCTGGGCTCCTGCCTGTGCAGTGTTCAGCACTGATATGAGCACAGTGGATGTTAGTGCCCTGTTCCTTTCTACAGACCCATGATTGAATTATTAGTGCCGTAATCGGGTTAGCTCACACTGATAACTGTTAACCCACAAAATCATCATACTCGTCAATTCCTACTTCTTTAGCTACAGATGAATCATCACAGGCTCTTTATTTAGTGGTAATAGAGATGGTATGAGCCCAAAGGCAAGGTCTCACTATTAGTAGTGAGATGTCCCTTAAGTAAGTAGATACTTTGTCATCTTAGCCCTTGCTGGTCACAGGGATAAGGGTGAGGTCCTACATTCCTGTGCCTACACATCAGCTGAAAGGAGAAATACAACTCTGGTCAAAAATGTGTTCCCAAATGCCAGTGCAACACATGGCTGTCATTTCACTGCTGAGTAAGCAGTAGGTTCTTCCTCTGAGCAGAGGCACCCTGAGGAGCTGTCATAAGTGGCTTAGCCACAGAGGGGTGCTGCCCAGCTGATCCCAAGCACTGATCAACCAACAGCTCACCCAGAGAAAACCAAGTGTATCTGTCTACCACTGAAGAGGTGGTTTTCACAGCAGGAAGCTCACCCCTAACTCTTGGGTAAACTTTGGACCTGAGATTCTATTGACCTTGGCTCCTCACCCTAGAAGGAAGCCATGAAAAAACGTAGCACATTCTGAATGAATTTATGTGGTAAAAAACCTGAAATCCAGATTCATAGCACTACCAGTGCCTAAAACTGTGAACAGAGCAACCACTGGAATTCAGAAAGGGGACAAGGACTGAGACTTTTAGCCTGAGGCTAAAGCCTGGTGTGGCTCCCTTAAGGTCACTGAATTGTGCCTCCTCTCCCAAAATCCATGGATTAAAACCCTAATCCTAATACCTTTGAATGTGGATGTATTTTCACAAGATAATTAAGTTGAAAAGGGCCATTAGGGTAAGGCCTGATCCATTCACCCAGATATCCAAAGGTAATTTAATGCCAGAGACAATAGGAGCCAAGCTTGGTGGGACAGCATTGTAATCCTAGCACTCAGGAGGTTGAGGCAGAGGATCAGAAGTTCAAGGTTCCCTTCTGGGCTACATAGTGAGTTTGAGACCAACTTAGGAGACATGAGATTCTGTCTCTGAAAACAAAAACACGACAAGGATGTGTGTGCACTCAGAGAGAAAATGCCACAGGAAAGCATAGGAAGGACGTGATCACCTGCAAGCCAAGGAAAAAGGCCCGAGGAAAAGCCCAGCCTGGCAGCACCATGATCTTCAGATTGTAGCCTTTGGAATGGGAGAAAATAACGTCAATTCTTTAAGACAGCCAACGAGGATAATGTTGTAGCAGGCCTAGCAAACTAGCACAGTCCCAACAGGGTGGCCGTGGGCAAATTCCTGAGGTCTCTGAGTTTTTCTTTTCTTCACCATTGAAACAGGGAAAGGACACCTCATGCAACTGCAATTTTATGCTGAAAATCCCTACCAGAGTGCTTGGCCCAAGATAGGCCTGCCATCCCAGCTTGTAAGGAAACCCAGTGGCTAGCGTTGGTCTTTGGAGGGCCTCAGGGTCAAGAGAAACTTTGGAGGCTGCTGTTGCAGCTTGTGAGGATTTTTGCCAGTAATATGTGGATCAGCCTTTTGTGAAGATCTCTTTTCCTGGAAAATACCAGGAGTTAAGACAATAAAGCGGCCCCTCTTTGGGGTCCACATTGGCCTTACATCATCCTGTTCATTTGCTCCTTGCCCTGGGGAAGCATGATTCATGCAACTTGAAGCTGACACAGAGTTCTTTGTCCTTGGAGACCATAGGCACTTACCTTTCCCACATTGCTGGGATCCTTCAAGGCTTGGCTGTGGAGGCAAAGAGCTGGGGTGGCCTCCAGGCCATTAAGTGTCCTTTCTCCTTATTGGCCAGCAGGTGGCGCAAGAGTTCCACCCTGAAAGGGCAGATCGAAATCTGGAATGCCACAGGCTGGCTACTACTGTGTCCTTCGTGTGGGGTGTTGTGAAGTTTTAGTCTCTGTCTCTAAGACAGTTCTCTATTTGGAGCCCCTTTTCTCAATCTACAACATGTAAATGTGACTATTTTATAGGAAAATAAAGAGGAGACAAAAAAAAAATGCAGGCAAGGCCTTCATATCACTCTTTGTAGAACCAGGAAGTGAATATCTATTCTGCAAGAAGGGAAAACATCTTCAAAGGAGAATAGAAAAGGGGAAAGTGGCAACCAAAGACAGTGTAACCAACAGAAGAGACAGGGGATCAACCGTGGCTAGAGCGAATCCTCCCTAAAGAATTTCCAGTTCCTTCATCACATGTGAGCACCAGTCTCCATCTTAAACAGTCTTCAGTATGTTGCGTTTAGTGAGCCGTGTTTGCCATGGTGCATGACTGTGAGAAGACTTGGTTGCCATCCTCTGTTTTGCCCATGCTTCCTCACCCTTATCTCACACGGGACTGAAACTGTCATCAACTCTGAATCTGTCACATAGGAAGCCTTCCATTTATAAAATGACCCTGGCAACTGTATTCAAAAGACAACTGGTTAAATATTAACCTATTAGGAAACCACATATAGTGCTAGGATAATTATCTGTGTGGAAAAAGCAGACCCGGTCCATACTTTATATCATTTGAAAAAATTGACTGCAGATAGACTTCAAGATGAATGCAGTGTGAAGCCCCAAAGCCTTCGTAAGAACATGTAGTAGTCATTGGGAAGAAGCCAGCTTCTGCAATATGTCACAAGCCTTAGAAAAGAATGATTGACAAATTAAACTCCACCAAAATTAAGGAATTCAGGCTCCCAAAAATATTTCATTAGGAAAATTAATGGCAAATCTACAGAATGGAAGAAAATGTTTGCAAAATACATCAGACAAAAGGCTGGTATCTAGGATGTGAATATAATTTCTACAACTCAATATTTAAAAAAAGAAAGAAAGAAAAGAAAGTGAGGTGGGCATGGTGGCACATGCCTTTAATCCCAGCAGTTGGGAGACAGAGATAGCAGTTCTTTGTATGTCTCAGAGGCCGGTCTAGTCTACATAGCAAGTTCCAGGCCAGCCAGGGTTAAACAGTGAGACCCTGTCTCAAAATCCAAACAACACAAATCAAAATACAAAGAAAGTGGGAAAAAATGTCAAAGTATTGAGCAGACACTTCCAGGACAATGCGCAAATGACCAGTTAGTACTTCCAACAATCCTCCTGCCTCAGCCTTCCAAGCGCTGGGATTGCTGGCATGAGTCACTGCACTTGGCTTAGAATGACTAGACATAAAAATGCAGGTAGAATCAAATTTTAGGGAGAACGTGAATCATGCATAACTTTGCTGGGTTTTTTGGTTGGGGGCATACAGTAGAATGAACCCCTCAGGAAAAGGTCTGGTGGCTTCTTATAAAACTAAATATAAGTCAGCCTTATCATAGAGTAGTATTATCCCTTGTTTTTTATTCAAGAGAAACAAAAACACATGTCCATAAGATGACTCATAGAAGAATGCCCATAATAGTTTTATTCATAAAAACCCCAAATTGAAGCAACTACTTTGTCCACCAATAGGAAAATAGATAAACTTTGTATATTCATGCAGTAGGATGTTATGCACTGAAAAATGATAAAAAAAATACATTCAATCATATGCATGCTGATGTGTGTAAGGGATTTTAGATATTGTTCTAGTTGGAATTTATCAAAAATAGATTGAGAGAGATAACTGGATTGGTAGATATGTGGCACACAAAAACTAAAATATTAGTGGTGAAAGCTAAGTAGTGTATCTACTTCTACTGTAAAATACTTCTGCTTTGACATATATTTGAAAATTTTCATGAAGAAACCTACTCAAACACTTTTATTTTTCTATTTATTATTTTTATTTTTATGTGTATGAGTATATTGCCTGCATGTATGTAAGTACACCTGTGTTGTGCAAAGCCCACAGAGGTCAGAAGAGGGTGTTAAATCCCCTGGAACTGGAGTTTTGGGTGGTTGTGAGCCACCAAGGAGGTGTTGGGATCAAACTTGACTCATCTGCAAGAGCTGTCAGTGCTCTTAACTGCTGAGCCAACTCTCCAGCCCCCATAATCAGACTCTTGGGCTCAGTGTTTCAAGGTGCTATTTGACGTGGTTATCTGCTTGGTGCTTGGCACAAATAATCTCTTGCATCAAAGAAACTCACTTAGTTTTCTCATGAAATGGTGACTCTCTCTAGTCCTTAACTGAGTTACAAAGCTTAAATGGACCTAACCTGGGGGCTTGTGGGTTATAGACATACATTTTTTGTATTAACAGATATGTCTTGTTTCCATTTCTGAAGGTCTCCTAACCCCGCCTGTCTTTCTCTCTTCACCCAACATTTTCTCCATGCAGAAATCTTCCTGCCATCCTCGACTGGGTGAAGACTCAGAAGCCTGGAGCCATGGGTGTCAACATCATCACATCTGACTTTGTAGATCTGGTGGACTTTGCCACAACTGTGATTGAGTTGAATGAACTCCTGGAGGACAGAGCTCTGACTAAATGTTGAATTAATGCCTTGTTTAATTGATGTTGAGGTTGTTGATCCAGGATAGCATTCTGGAGAGTTTCCCATTAGGATGGTTCCTGGGCAGTCATGGTGAAGTGAGCACAGGAAGAGGGCCTTTTCCCACTTCCTCACATAGCCATTTGGGTAAAAATCTGGGGCTTTTCAATGCATTTTTCCCAAATGAGACTTTTAAAAACTCAAGTCCAAGGGAAGCAAGAATATTTATTTGATCAAGGTCAGGATTTCCCCAATGGCTTATGGCAGTGAATGAAATATGGAGTACAGTTTCCAGGTTCCATCGGGAGAGGCATCATCCTAACTGGCCCAGCTTCCTATTGTCTTCTGGGGCTTTGTGTATGAGCCAGTGAGAAGGCTAAACCAGAAAGACATTCCTGGCCAGAATGGCTCATGGGGGTGTAGATGACCCAGTGAGAGGTATCTAACATCAACCTGCAGCTCTGAGGGGCTCCCAGAGCCAAGCACCAGTTCTCTTTTGTCCAACAGCATCACTTCTTCCCTAAGAGAGCAAGATGCATTCATTACCACAGTGGTCTAGCCATAAGCCAGCTCTGCATTGCTTGTGCTGGTAACTGGTCTCCTTAATTTCTTCAGATAAACAGTGCATACTGCCCTTGACATCAGAAACAGGTTTCCCCATTTTAAAGTATTGATTCCTTTCCCTTTCTTTTGTGTCCTCCCCTTCCCCACCTCTTAAAAATGAAAGGACCAGTACCAGGAAATCTTTTCTGTGCAGGGCCCAACAAAGAGCCAAAGGTGCATGTTTGTTGCATGCCAGAATTCTATTATTTAATTATGTAGCTTTCTCTCAAAACAGCCATCAGGCAAGCACCTGCATCATTTGGGCAAAGTCCTCTTTGGAGTGAGGTCTTCAAGTCACGTATTGGAATCACATTTCATGGTTGTCTGCCTGGGACCTGATCTGCTGTGGGACACAGTGCTAAGTGGAAGGCTGCTTGTCCATGACACCGTGAAGGCTAACACAAGATGTGTGGGAACGTGCAATGGCGTTAAAGGAGGAAGCTCCAAGTGGCTTTGGAGTCAGTCCATAACTCCTTGAAAACAAGACTACCTCGGGGACATTTAGGATGACTTGTGTGTCATCAAGGGAGAAATAAGCAATGCTGGAACATATCCACTTGTCTTGATTCATTCTACTTTCTGTAGGTTGTTCTGCCTACTAAGCACCACTACATGAGGGCTTCGAAACTCAAGAGGTTTTTTTTTTTTTTTTTTTATTTATTTACACATAAGTCCTTACCAAGCAGTGAAGTAAAGCAGAGGCAGGACTTATCCAGATCTAATCTGTGATAAGGGGGATTTGAAAATTAAAAAGGTTTTTTTTTTTTTTTTTTTAATTGATAAGAGGTGCTTTTTACTGGTAAGAGCCCTCTTGTGTTTTATTTGCTTTATTTATGTATTTATCCATTTATTTATTCATAGAATAGGCATTTGCAGTGCTTCTTACCTCAAGAGCACTCACATAGACATTTACCGGGCTTACTCTACCAAGGATGGATGCTACTGCGGTCTTCCTTCTTTGCACAAGATGGTGCATCTCAGGACTGTGCATGACCTTGTACTCTGCTGTAGCTGCTCTGCCCCACCCAGTCCTGCTGAGGACAGTCCACCTGTGTGGATGTGGCTCAGATACAGAAAGCCACTATCATGCCATGCCCTGGGACAGATGTCGAAATGGGTCATGAAGATGCTCAGTTCTCTACATAGGCACTCCTATACAGTGTTGGAAAGAAAGGAGTTAGACATAAAAACGTCCTGCTTTGATGCCCCTCAGTCCTATCTGAGACTCCCTAAAGGAGGTATCAGCTTCTGAGTTCTTAAAGCAAGCAATCCTAGGTAAAGGTGAGCATTTTTAAAGATTGCTGGACTCTTCACCTAGTAGTTTCTGCATTTATTCCTTGATTTCATAGCCAGATTTTGCATGCTGCCTGCAGTGGGATGGGGGATTATGCTGGGTAAGCTGCTGGAAGCACACACATGCCCCCAATTCTTTGTCTTCTAGTCTTTTCTTTTAGTAAAGTAATTTAGGCCTTGGCTTTTCACTTCCACAGCTCAAGGAGGGCATAGCATAAACTCCTCTAGGAAAACGTGGGTTAACTTTTCCTGTTCTTGCATTTGAACTCCTCCCGAAAGAGGCTTCTGGAATGATCTTGTCAGGTTCAGCAGAGCCTTCTCTGACTGGGGGTTTCTCATCAGCTAGGCATGAGTTCCCTCACCATCTTAATTTCCCTTCAGTTCTGCTATTGAACCCGCAGGTTTTAATTTTCATTCTTATTGTTCCATTTTGGGTCAGTTACCAGGGTCTAGATCATTCCCCCTCTGTTAACCCTTTGTTACTTGGCAAAGAGATAAGGAGGCAAGAGAATAGTTCTGCTCTGTTTGATTTGAGCCTCAGCTTTGTCTAGGTGCTCGGTGCTATGAGACCAGGTATGTTCGCCAGTATCTGTACCAGATGCCAGCAACACCTTCAGGCTGCTGACTGTTCAGTGAACTGTTTACTTGATTTTCTCCCCTTGTTTTTAAATATGTAGTTGTACATCACTCATATTATGACATCAAGTGTGCCTCGATGTTTGTACGTGAAAAGTCATTAAGTGTGACACAGAAGAACAGGATACTCCAGTGTTGGATGCATGCCTGGAGCCCACTCTGCACCATGGGTACAGGAGCTCACTCCTTCCTGCGGCTTTAAATTAGCAGCCTTGCTTATATGTTGAAAGCCTTGGAGGTAGGGGAAGGATTGTTCAGTTTTACCCAGTTAGTACTCAGCTCTCTGCCCCAGACAAAGGCTTTCTATGCTGCGAAAGCTGTGTGCATTCTGCTCCTTGACTGTGAGGTGGGGCAGGAACTCAGGTAGAACAGAGAGAAAACAGTTTTCTCACTCTGCAATGGCCACCAGTAAAAACACTGACCCAACCATAAGTCCTAAGAGTCTTCCAGATCAAAATAAAATCATAATTGCTCAGAATTAACTTCAGGCGCAGCTAAAAAGTTACTTGACTTTGTTTCACAGAAGTTGGGGACAGTTTTATTTGGAAGTTTAACTGAGGTCTGTATGAGCTCTCTACATCATTCCAACACAGCCGTGTTTCCATGAGTTGATGGCTAAGGGCCTCCCAGGTTTCAGTAGGTTAAAGCAGTATCTATCTAAAGGCTTAAACTTTGAACTTCCCAGAAATTCCTTGCGTAGTATAGATAGAGGCAACATTTTGGGGGCTGAAGAGAGAGGTCAGGATGAGCCTGAGGGAAGGGCAATGTGAGTGTTTGAGAATTCAGATTTCTATCATGACAGACCTAAGAGGGTCATGCAAAGTTTTTGTTTTTGTTTTTCACATTTGCTGCATGAAATTTGATAGTCATTGCTTAGATATTTTCTTTTGTGCTGAGTCTGGACCACTGAAGTTTTTAGACCTGTTAATCTACATATAAAATACAGGATTTTATGTAAATGCAAGGAAAAGTACAAGATCTGAGCAGAATCGCAGATCTTTCATAACCTCATATTCACATAAGAAAACTTTATGCTTTTATCCAAGAGGTCAGTGTGGTGAAGTATTCTGAACTTAAGTGCAGCTTTCTGGTGTGCTGGGATTTCTGTGTGGATTTTTTGCTCTTAGCAGTAGAAAGTGTTTCCAAAGAGACATGATACCACCCAGGTAGCGGCTTAGCACAAAGCCGAATTGGAGACCCAGAAGAAACTTGACTGAAATGAGGCTGCTTCTTTCCTCAGAAGCAGAAGGGCTAACAGGGAAATCATTGCAGATTGAGTTCCTGCTTCAGTTGAAATTGTATAAAGTTCTTGATTATCATGACATTCCCTTTCCTTAGCTGAGCAAGTGATCCTGGGCTAAATTGTCCCTGACTCTTTCATCTGTGATAATGATGCTGTCTGCTACTTCAGTTGAGCATATTTGCAAACCTCAACTGACTAGCTTACAAAATAGAAGGTCTCTATTGCTTAGCTTAAATGCCTTACACTCAGAGGATGCACAGTCTTGGTGACTGTTCTTTCTGCGCCTGTGTGCAGAGAATACTAGTTGAGTTCATTGTCACAAAGTGTGGCATAGGCTGATAGAACTGGACCAAGCATTATACCTTCTGTGGTCCAAGTAGTATGAGGGACTCAAAGAAATCTGCCAGAATGTATGTGGGCCCCTGAGAGGTGGGCTTTCTCAATACATGCTAAGTAACCTTGTTATATCAAGAGGAAGCTGTAGACATTGAGGACATCAAATATCCAAGCCGACAGGAAGTTTGTTTGTTGTGGTATGGATGTCCCTCTAGATTCTATTGACTGTCTAGTGCCTCTTGACCCTCTTCCTCAGCTGGTTCCTTGTGGTTGCTACCATAATTTTATCATTCAAAATTGTCACCTTGGAACACACGAGAGTAAACTGATTAAGTAACAAGTAGTGCAGATGGAAGGCTTCCCCTTAGTTCCAGATGGTTCTGATCAGCTCTTACTGCCCCAAGAAACCTACTGTTTCCTCAGCTTTGGGTACCCCAGCTTCCTGCTCGAAGCAGTGACACTAATGGCACTATATTTCTGAACTAGCCCGAACTCAGCACCATACTCCACAGAATGCTACAGATTTTCTTTAAACTGCAAAGTCTTAGACACTGTAATAATATTCTAAGATAATGCTATCCTGCTCCATATGTGGTATTTTAGCACCTGTTTCAGCCAACTTGTTCTTAGGACTTTTAAACTCATTTTTAAGCAAAATGCTTGGACTACACCATTTCCCTCTTCTCTCATGGGAAGTAAGACCCTCTGTGGAGGCAACTGCATCACCAGTCTAGAGGCATTTTCTTTCATTCCCTTCATAGATGGCTACTTCCTCCTTTTATATCCTGGCATCCTCCATCATCTTCCAATGATTCCTTATCAGGAGGTGCTGGCAAAAAGCACATGCATTTGATGATCTCCAACACAGTTTTACCATAGGATCATTGTTCCTTATCCTTCTCAAATACATCATTCTGCCCCCACCCAATCATTAGAACTGTACTTAATTGGAGTCCTGAAGTTGGGACCAATACCTAATTCAAACAGCACAGGCTTGCTCACAGCATTAACCCCTCTAAGAAGCACAGCACTTTGAAAAGTCAAATAGGCCTTTGGTAGCTCTTGTACATTTGCAATTTCACACCTGTTATTAGTTTATAGCACTAATAACGCTTCAGTTATGGATCTACAGCATCAATATAATAAATCTTAGAACATTGCCTTGCTGCTACTATACTTACTAATTAATACCCTAATATGAATAAGTATTAAATACAAATTGTGTATGCATTATTTGTATTGTGTATATATCAACTGTAATAATATTTAGCCTCCCTGATCAGTACTTTTAAAAATACAGACATTGTCATAGCGAAAATAAGTCACGATCAGGTTAAATAATTCATGTATCTGATATATGCTCTGGTAGATATTATATTTGTCTTCCATTACTTGTTTACACTACAGTGCATGGAGTTTGCAAAACCTAAGAAGTAATAATAAAATTTGCCAATTTTGAAATTAGGGTTGAAATTGTGCATATATACTACTTGAGACTCTGAAATGTATTTTATGGCTTGATAATTGTATTTACGTACATTTTCACTTAGCTTCTTTCCCTCTAGGAAATAGTTGTTCAAATGTATTTCTTACCTTCTTTCTTGTAACCTAGATTAAATTGCTTCTTTCAACCTGAAACATTGTGAAGCCACAATACCTCATCTTAACTGTGAAAAATATATTCATAGTTATGATCACATGATGTGTTTCCTTGTATTTGATTTGTGCTACTTGAAGAACCTTAAGCCTAATAATAAATGTGAATCATTAATAGGCATATTTCCTTTGTTTGAATGGACATTTTTGTTATTGACCTACTTTTAATTCTGTTTTAAAGAGCTATATATTCAGTGTCAGTAAAATCCAGCTAAACACACCAGCAGTCCTTAAGGTGGATAGTGTGGAGAATGTGCACTCAGCCCTGTCTACCATGCTTCTCCAAGATCCATCCTTAGCACTTCAGTTATTAATGTTAGCTCAAACCTTTTAATAACCATATCCTACTTGATAACTGCAGCATCAATAAGCCACATGCAATTAAAAAAAAAAAAAAAAGACAGCCTGACTCTTAACATGCATTTTAAGGTTAAGAGCCAGCCAGAACTGCAGAGAACCTGTTCGTTCAGATTTCTCTTGAACTGTGCTCCCCAGCATGGGCTTCCGACATTCTTTTATTGAAACAGTATCTCCAGTGTGAAATGAGAAAGTAAAACTCAGACCCACCCTCGCCTTTTCTGATTCCTAGACCTAGACCAATATATATCATCATAAACAGGTGTGATTAATTTCTCTAGTTGCTTTCAATAAGTGTCTCTGTTTGCAGATCTTTCATATGTATAAACATGCATATACACATTCATACGCTACCTTGGGTGGTGGACAACTAAGGCTCATGAGGGATTAAGGTCATATGCCCAGGTCACAAGAGGAGCACAAGGTTTAGTAAGCTTATTTACATTATAAACTAGTTTAAGATAAGAAAACTCATTCCTGGGGCTGGAGAGATGGCTCAGCAGTTAAAAGCACTGACTGCTCTTGCAGAGGACCCAGGTTCTATTCCCAGCACCCAGATTGTAGCTGACAACTGTCTGTAACTCCAGTTTCAGAGGAATCTGACACTCTCTTCTGACCTCTGCAGGCATTGCACAACACCGGTGCACCTACTCCATGCAGGCAATACACTCATACTCAAAAATAATAAAATATTTTTTAAAAAGTCATTTCCACAGATCACCATCTCTAGTTTACACTAATTTGAACAACTGCTAGGTAAAAAAAAAATGCAGGAATGCACAGATGACCTAGTCATACATACCATGGGTAAATAAGAGTGGACCTGAAGTTTCTGTTGCAACATAGATCCCAAGGTCTGCCTTATTTGTAATTCTTTTTAATAGCATATCTAGGTCTGCTGTATTCCAACAAACTTCCCCTCCACTTCTTTGCCTTATCCTTTTAAAAAATGAGTTGCTATAAAATTTCTTCATAGGGATTTAGTAGAAAGAAAATTAATTTTAAGTAATAATTCATTTCACATAGTCAAGTGTTAGAACAAGTAATTAAAGGGGCTGGAGAGATGGCTCAGCAGTTAAGAGTACGGGCTGCTCTTATAGAGGACTTGGGTTTGATTCCCAGCACTCACATGGTGGCTAACAACTGTCTGTAACTCCAGTTCCACAGGATCCAGCAACCTTTTCTGATCTCCATGGGCACTGCACGACATGGGTGCACTTACTACATATATGTAGGCAATACACTCATACACATAAAATAAAAGTGATAAAATATTTTTAAAAGAATAAGTAATTAGGAATGTTGATATGTCTATTCAAGTTACCCCTGCAGGGACTGGAGGTGATTGCTCAGTGGTCAACCTGCTCTTGCAGAAGACTTTAGCTTGATTACCAGCACACATGTCCTGTGGCTCACAACCACCTATAACTCCAGCCCAGGGTATCTGACACCTCTGGCCTCTGTGGACACCTGGATTCACATTGTAGACACACACACACACACACACACACACAATTTAAAATAACACAAATATTATTTTTTAAAAAGTTATATTGCAATTTAAGAACACAGTCATAGTTGGATTTTTTTGCCTACATTTAGTTACTGCTTAGTAACTACACTGTCCTCTAGCTGACTTTCACGGGAAACCATGTCCTGTGATACCCATTTGGTTTTAAATCATGTATATTGATTGTATAAAATATCAGGTTTCTTTATGGTACTTCATGCATGTATATTGTCCTTTTATCAGGCCCAAACACAAGCAAAATAGGTATGATCTGTGTGGCATAACTTCAGAGATATTACTGTCTTGCTTCAACTTCTGAGCAGATACTTTGATGGAGACATTGCTTCTGTGACAAGGGAGATCTTGCATTGTATATGGACTCTACAATACCTAACCACAGATTTATCACGTCACTACCAGACTGTAAGCATAGCATACACACAGGCCTGAGCTTCTATTTGAACTCCATTGCATCCTGGCTGTGTGATCTTAGGTAAATTTTGTATCTATAGCTCTACGTATATGTCTAATAATACTTACTGTAAAGAAAGTATTATCCATATAGAAATAAGAAAATAATAATTAAAGTATGTATTATCTGTATAGAAATAAGAAAAATTGATAGAATGTATTTTAATGTAGACTGTAGCACTTAGTAGACACTTAATAGGAGCTATTACTACTAGAGGCTGTGACTTTGTAACTGCCTTCTCTAAATAGCATGAAGGATAATAACTTTAACATGGTTGCTGGACAGCATTTATGTTAACTGAACAATTTGTCAGGGACTAATTAATGAGACTTAAGGGAGGTAAATTCAGTCAGTGTAGTCCACTCACAGAGGCTTTTCAGTAGAAGATCAAGGCAGACAGATCATGCTGAGTACTTGGACTGAGTTCCACTTATGTATGTATACTCTTTTACGCTCTCTTGGTTCTCTCTCTCTCTCCCTCTCTCTCTCTCTCTCTCTCTCTTTCTCTCAGTTATAGGGGAGGATGTCTGTAGAGGAGAAATGAACACTTTGAATTATGATTACCTAGAAGTAATCATAATATATTTTTCTAGACCCAATCATTGGAAATTGTGAGTCTTTATTTCTTAGGACATGTTTCGGGTTTTTTTTTTTTTTTTTTTTTCGGTCTTTTTGAGACAGGGTCTCCCTGTAGCCCCAGCTGGCCTGGAACTCACTATGTAGACCAGGCTGGCCTTGAACTCACAGAGATCTGCCTGCCTCTGCCTCCTGAGTGCTGGAATTAAAGGCATGGTAGTAGGCAATGAAAATATGTATTCTGGTGTGTAGCAACTTGTGAAATTCCTGCCCCACGTATATGTTGTTCAAATGGTGGGATTCATACCACTGATGACATACATAGGAATGTGAGCAAAAGATGGCCATGTCCTTACATAAAATTAATGTCATTGATCACTTAGTCAGTTCTGCTCAATCAAGACAGGCATCTCAGTTGAGACTGAGACTGACACTTATCTACCACTTGGTTGTCATCCAAAAGAGGCAATAGTATCTAGCCCATGTTTAATCATTTTGTTTGTATTGTAATTATTTTGTGGTTACCCTGTTTTTATAGCAAGTGGATTTTCAATAGGGATATAAATTTCCCTTTCAAAATAAATTCACTTAAGTTTTCTAAAAAGTGCACTATAAGAAGCTATAGGAATAACCCAAGTTTCTGATCCTTTGTAGTTTGAGGGGGGTGGGAAAATGCAGTCGATGCTACCACACACTTTATCACAGAATTAGGTTAGGATGTGCTCTTTCTAATCGTTCTTTCCCCACTATGTACACAAATAGACTACTATCTGGGAGAGAAAATAATCTCTTCTTTTTCATGAGGGAACTTCATGTTTCCTGTGGAAACCTATCCTCGGAGATAATCCATAGCGTCTCATTTGGAGCAGTTTATACTAGAGGAAGAAAAGCCTTTGTGTCAGTCTGCAGATAGCCAGGCTGGGAAAACATGGAATGGAAAGAGCAAATCCCACTTTTTAACCTTTGAGAATGACTCCTTTTCTGTGACTCTCTGGGGTTTAGATGCCTGAAAGTCCTGGATTTGTTTAGTTGTATGTGTGACATTTTTTCCCAAAGAAATTCTTGAGTAGCAGTGTGTTTTTGTTTTTCCTCTCTGCAAATCTGATCCCTGTGGTAAAGGCATGCTATTATTTTGAAGACTTGAAACCTTTCAATCTCACAAAGGGTAGGGTGCTATAAACCAAGGACAGTGGCTATGTACCTCAAACCTCACTCAGGATGGCCTGGACAAGTGTCAGACCAGGGTGTTTTCACAGCTGGCCAGTGTTTGAGAATAACATGGAGCTGGGAGGGGCATAGAAGCCTCAGTCCCTGTCCAGTAGCATCATGTGATAGAAAGAAGGCTTATGCAGTCAGATGGCTTTAATATAAGGAGCCAAGCATCTAAAGAGTAGAAATTTCCTGCAGAGAAAGGCCCTAAGAAACAAGGTTCTTATTGCATAAGGAGGCCACTGAAAGCTGGTCTTGGTTTAGCCTCAGAACTCAGCTGCTGTGGGACCTGAAGATTTTCCTGCTTTGACCCTCATTGGTTGTCTGCTCAGTCCAGACCCAATACACTTCATTTTAGGCATCTCTGTAGCATAAGATGAAGAACATTTTGACTGACATCCTAAATTCACCGACCTTGTGAATGTAGAACCAACTTGTCACACATCAGAAAGGCAGGTGACCTAGTCTAGAACAGCTAAAAGGCTACAAATAATAAACAAAATTTTAGCTGTATGTGCATTCCTTTCTGGTAGAAGATACATAACTTTCATCAGATTCTCAAAAGAATCTATGATCCTAGGGCTAGAGAAATGCCTCAGCAGTTAAGAGACTCTACTGCTCTTTCAGAGGATGAGTTTTGCCCCCAGAACCCACATTGGGTAGCTCCCAACTTCTTGTTAACTCCAGCTCCAAGGACTTCAAGCCTCTTCTTGCCTCCATGGCACCTGTACTCATATACATAAACCCCACAAAATTCACACATATACATATAATTTTAAGAATAAAATAAATCTTTAAAAAAGAATCGGTGATCCTAAAAAGTTACAAACCATTGACTTTCAGTACTTATGAAAATGAATTATCATTTAAATTCTGCTAAGCAAGCAAATTTGGCTAATTTAGGCTAGTGCTAAAAAGCCTCAAAGTGTTCCATGAAAAAGAGTTAAGACTTATGTCAAATTGCTTACTATAGTGCTCTCTTCTGAAAGATAAAGTTGGAAAAGAAAACCATAAAAAACAAGCCTGAAGGAATTTAAGGACTAGTTAGAAAGAATCTAACAAGAGAAGAGGCAGGCTCACTGGTAGACAAAGTAGGTCTGGGGTGTGTTGCATAGATCTGACTACCATCTTCAGAAGGAAGTGAGTAAATTAAAGCTTTCCATGAAGGGTAACTAGAAGGAATGATCCAGAAGCCATGTAACACAAGAGGTATGGGGAGGGGGTCTTTAAAAATAGAGAAATTAATGAGGGTATCTTTAATGATTTCAGTTTGTTCATGACTTAGATTTAAGTTTTAAATTTCAAGTCCTGAAACTTTAGAGGTACAAAGGGTCAAAAATATTTTTGAGAGACACTACTGTTATAGAAAAACAAAACAAAACAACTCTGAAAGCCCAAAGAGACCTGATGAGCTAAGACAGAGCCTGCGAGGGACCGAGTTCATTCCCCACCTCTCTGGGTATATTGGTGTAGAGAATAACCAGGGCAAGGGGCCACCATTTCAAACAGTAGAGCTTGGCTTCCCCTATGTGGAAGGGGATACTAAGAGAGCTCTCCAAGGTGAAGAGCATTTCTTGGGTGTGCATTTGAGTTGCTTCTTGAGGCCACAACAAATTGTCACAAATTTAGAACTGAAAACAATGCAAATGAAGTGCTTTGCAGGTCTCAAGTCAGAAGCTTAAAATGATTCATGTGGACCACAATCCCTCTTCAGGTTCTAGAGCAGCATCCATTTCTTTGCCTTTCAACATCTAGAAGATGCCTGAGTTCCTTGGTTTATGGTCCCTTCTTTCATCCTCCAAGCAGTCCTCTGATTCTGACCTCTTATGATGACATAAGAACTCACTGGAATAAATCAGAATAATATTCCACCTCAAGAGCTTTATTATATGAGGCCCTGTCTCTTCCTGAGATGGATAGGCAGTTAATGGCTCCTGAGTGAGAGAGAGAGAGACATTTTCTTCAGTGGTGTAGCCAGTGCTAAGCTGCCCAATGTCCTATAAATAAGGGTTCACTCATGCTCCTAATCCTGCGATGGTTTGAATGAGAATGCTCCCCATAGGCTCCAAGTATATGGACATTTTTGTCACCAGTTGGTGGCTCCTTTTTGGGAGGTTTTAGAAGGCGTGGCTATGCAGGAGGAAGCATGTCACTGGGGGTGGGTTTACAGAGTTCTTAATCCTTGCTGGATCTCAAGTCACTCTCTTGCTTCCTGTGCCTGCTTGAAGATGTCAGAGTTCTGCTTTCTGCTCTGCTCTAGCTACCTCCAGCCACCATGCCTCCCCACCATGACAGACTTTAATTCTCCTGGAACCATAAGCTCAAATGAACTCCTCCTTCTAATTTATAAGTTGCTTTGGTCAGTGTTTCTATCACAGCAACAGAAAAGTAACTAAGACAAACCCTATTTAAATTAATTGGTTTACACACACACACACACACACACACATACACACACACATCCTTAACATAGTCACATCAGCAAAGTCCCTATTTACCATATAAGGTAACATATTCTTTTTACCATGTAAGGTAGCATAGTCACAGGTTCTTGGAATTAGGCCTGAACACCTTTAGGAAGCTATTATTCGGTTGTCCATAGAATGTATCACAGGAGGTTACTGCTACTGGCATGGTTTTAGAGCAGGCCCAAGTTTTAATACTGGACTTACCACCTCCTCCTAGTTGGGTGACCATTATTCCATTGAGTCTCTGCTTCCTCACCACAAAATGGGAATAGAATCCCATGGTTGTCATGAGAATATGTTGTAATATGTATAACATGCACTGCATTCTCAATACATGCAGCCCTATTTATTCAAAGAACTGTTGGGTGATAATCACCAAACAAAGTCAATTGAAGAAACTACAACTAAATGGGAGGTTTGATAAAGTATCCTCCAAATTCCCTTCTGAAATTGTTGAGATATAAAGGAGTGAAACTCTCCTTTCTTATATAAATTATTCTCAAAGCTACTTGTTCACAGACCCAGTGGCAAAATAATTACTTTGCTGCATAGTCAACAGCTACCAACCCCTGCTTTCTGCCTCCCACTGCCGAGTCCTACTGTCCAGTTTTGTCACCCAGCTCTTACCTGGTGTGTATTGATTGGTCAGGTCTACAGCAGAGACCAGCACAGACTCCCTCCTTCACATCTGTCAACATACCTGGCCTCAGGCAAGCTGCAGCCTGTGACAAGCAGAGGTTGGAGAGAGCAGAGAAGGAAATGAAAGGGACATCTGATTTCATGCCTGGGGAGAGTGGAAGCCTGTGTTGATGCATCTTCCCACAGTCATAGACTCTCCAGCAAGGGCTGGAACAACCACAGGCCTCATTACCAAGTCAAGACGAAAGCTAGGAGAGATTTTGGATAGAAAAGCAACAACTAAGGTAAGTGGCTTGTCCAGGCATTACTCCTCTCAACATCACAGAGCAAACATCTTGTCTAGCTTTGTAGCCAGGACATCTCTGACAGCAGTCTGCTGAAGGAGATGTGATAGTTGTCATTGTGTGCCAGGACAATTCAATGATTTGTCCGTCAGCATGTTCTGGAAAGCAAGCTGTATTTCCCACCACCTTCTCTCCTCTGAAAGTTGTTCATGTTTCTTTACCTGTTTCAAGTTTCTGAAAGATTTATTTTTATCTTTCATTATAGGAAATTATATTTGTGATTTACTAAAATTTTTCCATTGATGGTGGTTCCAAAAACATAACTTTGTTCCAGAACTTTGCTTTTATGAATTCTTTCTGCTTACAAGATATACCATACAGCACAGTGCACACAATTCTGAGGGACAGAATTCTGAGAGTACTGACTATTCGAAGGGCTGTCAGTGTCAAATAACAGGATTTCCCAGGAAACCATGTACATTTTCTGCTTTGGGACCTAGGGAGTTAAAAAGTCTTGAAATTCTTGGAGCAGAATCAAGCCTATTTACTTAAGCTTATCACCTGGGAAGCAAGGTCAATCATTTACTAACTCAGGGCTATTTCCTCCCTTTAAAGGAAGACCACCAAAGTACTTGCCTAACTAAGTTCCCTGCAGAATACACACATGCTTAAATAGAGGGTACATTTCTCTGAAGAAGGAACCCATATTCCTTTCTGACCAGTGGAAGATTTTATCCTTTCCAGATTAGTAAGTATCGCAAGGACCATATCAGTTCAATGATTCATTAACTTAAGCAACACTCACACACAAATCTGATACCTCACCTCAGGCAAAAGGGGTTGTGACTTTGGAAAGAACTTCTCCTGTCACTGGAGACTTAGAGGGAAGAGGTAAAGTAACTATGCAACAATATATTAACTGATTCTTGGAGGAGAGCAAGATTATGAGTTAATGAAAAGATTAAGGTTTTTCTCTTCAAGTCTACACATTCTAGAAATGTTATTTTTAGCAAATACGAACCACTCTTCTTTACATCTGAATGTAACTCCACTAACTTCAGAAATGTTATAGTGGCCTCACATAAACCTGTCAGGCCTATGTAATGATTACCAGCTCTTATAATTATTAGTCAAGAGGTTAGTTACAAGGTGGCCCAATTCTTCTGAATTCCATTTAGGGAACAGATTGCTCTGTGCATTAAACAAGGCAGTGTTTGACATTCATTTGGTCAAGCATTTGTAGCTATGATGTGGATTCCCTCAGGTAAGATTTGTGGTTGGAAATTTTAGTGGCTTTAACAGTTGATTCGACGCAAGAACTGAGGCCACTGTGGACATAATCCCACACGTGATCTGGAGTAAGCCTGTGCTACCTCCCAGGAACATTGTGGAGAATGATGGAAAACTGTGAATTCCATGGTAAAGGAATCCCTGTGAAATGTTAGCTGTGTCTCTGGCTGCAATCTTGAATGTTCCTGTAGATAATACAAGTGACAAGGTGGTTTTGAAGAAGGTAAAAGTTCTCAGGACACTGAAATGCACTGGTCAGATTTACCCACAGTGCTGTAGTCTACCTTAGGAACAGGTACCCAGGATGAACATGCCCTTTCTGTGCAATATCTAGCTCATTGCCAAAAATACACTGGAAGACCAGGAAAGTATTCATTGGAGTTTAGGGAGGGGGATATTATTCTTGAGATGGACTGAATTCGGCAGGCATTGCTATTCTTTGTACTTATTAGGAAATTAGAATCACAGATCATGCTATGGTCAGAGGCTGAGCCTGAATTCACCTCAGTTTTGCCTTGTTCCCAATCCATTATCTTTCCCCTGAAGTCACAGACTTGAGATGATCAAATAGCATAGCCTGGAGGGCCAGTGAGGTAAACAGGCTGATCAACAGGATCTTCACTGACCCTTGGATGTGCCATGCCTGAGGCCAGTTGGATGGTATTACAAAAAGCCATCACTGGACTAGACTGGACCTCCTTTGATGGGAAGTAAAGGAAGAAACAGGTAGAATGCAAAAGGAAGTGTGTCGAAGGGTGGTCATTAGAGTTGCTTTTTTAAATGTAACGTATGTGTATATATGTGAGCCCACATGAGTATATGTGTCCCACACCCATGCAGGAGTCCACAGAGGCAGGGACAGGGTTTCAGATCCTCTTGAACTGGAGTTACAGGCAATAGTGAGCCATCATGTGTATGTTGTGAACCAAACCTAGGTTCTCTGGAAGAGCAATAAGCAGTCTTAACTGCTGATCATCTCTCCATCCCCCACTGGATGTTCTTGATCCTGCATATTCCCTAAGTAAAGTCAGTTCATGCTGACAGTAGGTTCCTTTAATTTCATGGACTCAAGCCCATGAACACCAAACTGAAGTATAAAACCAGAGAAAGAAACAACACCAAGACAATATCTGAACTCAAGAGTTTGCTATCCCATGTACCCCAGCTAATATCTATGCATCTAAATCCAAGGGATTCAGCAGAAGGAGGCTTAAAGCAAGAACCACCAACAGGCTTGGAGTCCAAGTGGTTTGTTGGTACTATTTAAACAGTAATTAAGTAATTTACATCAACAAGCTTTCTTTTGTCCTTCAATCCCAAGTTCTGTTTACTTCACATGTGTTTTAAAAATTTCATTAGCTCTGTAGCAGAAATTCCAGCATAGCCACAATTCCTGCTATTTACACAATTAAGATAAAAACATGCCATTCTGAAATGTGGTCAGCTAAACATCTTTGAACAAAGGGTTTCTTCTTTTCACTCACCTGTTTGTACAAAGTGTGTGCATCTTGTGTGAATCAACACATCTACCCTCCTAGTCAGTTGACCCCATGTCAACTGGACTCCTGTGCCACCACCCTTATTATCTACAAGACTGGGAGAAAGAGGAAAGACTGAAATGGAAGGACAAGGGCTCCACAGCAGTCCACCTTGACCAAGTGTTATTAGAACAAGGAAAGGAAATGGCTTTTATCTACTCCTGTTTCATTAATTTTAATGAAACAAATCTATACAATTTGACCAGATCACAGATTTAGCAAGATAAGGTGGAATGTCTGATCTGAAGACCTACATTCTGTTCTAGAAAACAAGTTCACTCAATAGGGCCTATGCCGTATGCATTGTAAGTATAAATAGGTGGGGAATCCTTCATTTGTTTGGCCCCTCAGAATTTGTATTTATTCTCCTTTCCTGGCTCCCATCAGATGTTTTTGACCCTGTAGAGGCATAAAAGTCAGTATCACAGTGTTTTCTCCTCCAGCAAAGTAGCCACAAACAACCAGCACAGGTACACACACACTACACTACAACACACACACACACACACACACACACACACATACACACACACACTCAACATCAAGTACCCATAAGCACTGGCCACTCTTACAGAGGACCCAGGTTCAATTCCAAGCACCCACAAGGTGGCTAACAACTATCTGTAACTCCAGTTACATACATGCAGGCAATATTCTTATATACATAAAATAAAAATAATAAATAAAATATTAAAAAAGAAGCAATGAAAGATATTGTGATTTCCTTGGTCATAAACATTTCTGTTTGCTTATTTGATTAATTTTAATGTAATATAAAAGAAACAAAATTTTTATTTATTATAACGTGTATGTGTGCATGTGTAAGTGCATGCATGTGTGTGTGCATGTGTGTGTATTGCTCAGGCCTTGGACATGTTAGGCAAACAGCCCACCATTGAGTGACATCCCCAGCCATATACTAACATTTTTAAGAGGTTGTTTCCTACAGTGAAATGTGTTTTGGAGAAAATTCAGTTCTTTTTCAAGACTTTTCAATGTGTCCATTGTTTTACTTAATCTCATGACAGCCATGTGAGATGAGTACTGTGTTCTTACCTTACAGATAAGAAACATGAGACTCAGTCCTGCTGAGTCCCCTCCTTAGTCTCAGCTCTCAGGTCCCACAGCCTTGGCACCTCCAATTCTTGGCTCTTTTTTGCTACTGTACAAGGATTCCTTTAGCTGCCTGAGGCCTACACATGGGAGCAATGAGGCCCACAAGCTATTGTCAGCATTTAAAAATGCCAAACGACTGCACAAACCTGTTCTTGGGCTGTAGAAACCCACTCAAATAACTATTTCTTTGCTTTTGGTAAGAATTCTATCAGGTCAGAGTGGTAATGCTGTTACTCTAATTAGATTTTCATAGAGTTATGAAAATGAAGACAGTAATTGCTACTTAATAAAATCTAAGGGCAAAAATCTGCCTTTGAACAAAGCAATGTATCAAAGGAATTCATGCCAGGAAAGAAACATAAATCACTGTCTCCCAATCTGTGTGTCTCTCAAGGCGGTATGCATGAGTAAGGGCCAGAGGCCCCTTAGTATCTCCATATTGGGTCTTCCTTTGGTTGACCCAATAACCAGAGAGATTCTTAAAGTTTCTGTAGACCTTGGTGCAGGAGACTCCTTAAGTTTGAAGCAATCAACAGAGAGAATGGAACTTCTATACCTGGCCAACTTGAAAACTGTTCCATTCCTCCCTCTAGTTCCAAGGTTAATTTTCCTATGGGAACAGTTAAGGAGATGAAGGGTGTGTGTGTGTGTGTGTGTGTGTGTGTGTGTGTGTGTGTGTTTTAAAAAGGCAATTTACCAGGCCTTGGAGAGCTTCCCAGAATATAAAAATGAAGATGAGACTCTTTTTACATAAGACCCCTTCTCTGTATTTGGAGGGCAGGATTCAGTTTCAATTTGATGTTTCATTGTACACTGAGATAACTCCCACAAAGTCTTTTACTTTTTATACAAAGCCAAACATTATCAAAAACACTTCTTACAGAGAATTCTAACTAGGTAGAACAAGTTTTGTTGTCACTGGTTGATGTTTTCAAGGATGGTTTCTTAAGAAAACTTCGTAGTTCACTTGGCTGGTGCTCATGTGAATTTCTGTGGAACGGGGACTTTCACCCATGGGGCCACTTGATGGTGATCCTATTAGGCCTCACAATGTGAGCACCTGGAAACTTGTGGTTTGAGGGTGGGTAGGTTGCAAGAGGAGAGAAACCCAGAGGCTAATAAGAGGATTCTGTGAGGAAGAGCTATGTGGCAAGCTTCTCCACAGCCTCAGAAAACACTGATATGATCCTGCCAATTCCAAGGCAACAAAGCCTCAACTTTACAGTCACAGATTCCACAAAATATAACTGTTTCCTAAGCTATCAGTCATGAACATAAACAGAATCTCATTGTCCTCTACCCTCATCTTGCCTTGCTTCTGTTTGCAAAATGGAAATTCCACGTTCCCTATAGAGGTGCTGTCATAGTATGTATTTATATTAGTACCTTGCCATCTGAAAAAGAACAGAAAGTTGTCCAGCAGAGCCATTCTCATCTCATCTCCACTATTATCTCTCTTTCTAGGCTTGTGCTAAGTTTCGACTTCTTTCTGGTGCTTTGGGTTCATTATTTATTCGTGTATATCTTTATGTGGATAATCTTAAACACTTTTGATGGATTATGCTCAGCTTGGCAATAGTATCTATACCTTCCCAGAAATGTGTTTTTAAGGATAATCTTATTATTCATCACAGATGAGGGTTTAGACTTACCACGTAGCAAACCCCAGTCGTGTGTGTGTGTGTGTGTGTGTGTGTGTGTATGTGTGTATAATTTTAATCACTGATAAAGCTTCCTGTATTTTGGAATCTCAGGAAATATTCGTGAGAAGAATTAAGTTGGTAAACAGCAGGGACTTAGTAGGGATCGACATTGGAGGGCAACAAGGTGGCTAAGGAGGTAAAAGCATTTACTATGCAAACCTGATGATCTGAGTCTGATCCCAGGATCCCACAGTGGAAACAGAGAAGCAACTTGCAGGGGGAGGCATTTTCTTAGTAGAGTCACCATTGGTAAGGTGCCATGCTCCTGTAAATAACTTCTCACCCATGCTTCTGCAAGCAGCCCTTATAAAAAAGAAAAGTCATGAAAATATAAGGGGGACTAGTTAGGAAGATGAAAAGGGTCAGTGGGAGGGGCTCAAGAGAGGGTACTGGAGGGTAAATATGACCAAAATACATTATATACATGTCTGAAAATGTCATCATCAAACACATTATATAATTAATACATGCTAATATGTGCTAGTAAAATGAACAAAAAATGTAAACTATTTTTCTTCTGAAAAATTTTTTATTTTTTTTTTACATATATGAGTGTTTTGCCTATAAGTAAGTGCACCTGTGTGTGCAATGCCTACAGAGGCCAGAAGAGGGCATCATGTCCTCTGAAAATGGATTTAGGGGCAGTTGTTAGCTACCATTTGGGTGCTGGGAACCAAATCTGGGCCCTCTGCAAGAGCAGCCAGTGCTCTTAACTGCTGAGCCATCTCTCCAGCCCCTGGAAACTATTTTTCAATTCATTTTATTTTAGAATTTAAAACATTTACTGTAATGAGTTCTCTTCATTTTCACTTTGTCATTAAAAACATTTATCTACTGATCACATCCAGGAGTAAAAAAACTAAAACTATTAAGAAATCTAGTTAATTCTACCTACCCTCTACCATCTGTCATCTTATTATGCATCATCTATCTCAATCATGATAAAAAGCAACCTAGAATATATTTTCCTTAATTATTCTGAACAGATGGGAAAAGCAAGCATTCAAGTAAACAAACAAAACCTATTGTGTTATCTTTTAAGTATATGAATTAATCAGCCAACCCCCTCTCAGTTCTACCCCCCCATGGCCTTTATGCAGGGTCAGACATTTTTTATTATTAATTGGACTTGTTCTTTGGCAGTTTCATACTTCTATATAATGTATTCTGATTACTCTCACCCCTCCTCCCACTTTTCTCCTTCCAACCTATGTGACCCCTTGTCCTCCTGTGTTCATGTCCTTTCTGTATTGTTTTGTGACCCACTGAGTTTAACTAAGGCTGTCTGTGTGACCCTGGATTTAGAACTATCCAGTGGAGTCTGGTGGGCTCCCCAGTGAGTTCACAACTGAACACAATGACTCTCTCTCCCCCAGAAGTCATCAGTAGCCAATGACTTAACAGGAAGAGGTAGGGCTCCATAAGCCTCTTCCCATTCAGGACTGACTGTTGACAGGCCCAGTCTCACACAGGCCCAGTGCAGGCAACTGTTCCAGTGTTTGCAATGGCTGTGTCAGGCCCAGGAGATGGCATTTTGCAGACTTTCTATCTTCCAGTTCTTACATTCTTTCTGCCCCTTCTTCCAAGATATTTCCTGAGCCTTGTGGGGAGGGGTACATAAATGTCCCTTTTATGGCTGAGCATTCAACTGTCCTCTATCCTCAGCACCTTGAGCAGCCATGAGTCTCTGTATTCACTGCCATTCATTGCAAAACACTTCTTTGATCAAGGCTGAGAGTAGCATTTGCCTATGGGTATAAATATAAATGCTTAGAAGGCAGTCTGATACCATATCAAGTTAGCTAAACAACAGTAGTAAGTTCTCTTCAGCATGAGCTTTTGACCAGATTAATAGTACCATGAATTCCCTCTTATAGAGAAAGCCTCAAATCCAGTCAGAGAATGCTTGGCTCACGCCCACCCACACACATATACACATTAATAAAAATTTTAAAGAAAATATGGAAATCTGCTCAGGTGATCATTCCTTTCTCTTAGGAATGTAACCTGGAAGATGTCATGCATTGGGCAGGTGAACATCATCCATCTTTGTAAAGAAGAGGCCCATTTAGCAAGGAGAAAGTGGGGAAACACATCTGAGTTCCCTGCCCAGCTACAGGCCTGGCATCTGTGCTCAGCTTTGTCACACATGTGTCACTAAAGAAACTCCGGAGAGCAGACAGTCATGACTATTATCCTCCCTTCATAAATAAACATAAGCTCTTAAGGGTGACGTGACTTGCCCAGGGTAACAGAAATATGGCAGGGAGTCAGATGGAACGGTGTGCATTTAAAGGAGGAAACAAGTGACATGACAAAAGGTGGAAGAGTATGGGACAGGTTCTTGCCTTCACTGAGGCACACAGAACAGTGGTGAAGGGCTGTGGAAGAGCTTTAGTCTGCTCTGGATCCCTAGACGATCCCTGTCCACCTGCCCCTCCCTGAGCTAAGATAGCTGCCTCACCCAGGGTTACTCACCTGGCTTATTGCTTCTGCCTGCACTCATGTTCCTTCTTGTAACATTCATGAAAGGCTATTTGTAATGAAACAAAGGCACATCAAGGAAGTCAGAGTACATCACAGACCTTCCCTGAGGGCCTAAAATGAAAGGGCAGCTTCCTTAGAGAGGCTCTGATTTCTCTCTTATAATTTGCAGAAGTGAAGGGCATCAGAATGACTGGCAGGATTATGAGGCCTCTGGGGCTGTTTCCTTCCTGTGTTCTACTTCTCCACATAAAAAAGAAGGAATAATGCTGACTCATTATGACATTGTGTGTTAGTTTCTTTTCCTGTTGCTATGATAAAATACCTTGACAAAAGTAACTTAAAGGAACAGTAATTTAAAGGAAAAAGGTCCTTTGGGGGCTCACATGGCTGGGAAGCCATGGTAGAAAGCCCTTGAGGTAACTAACTTTGGTCACATTACATCTACAATCAAGAAGCAAAGAGAGATGAATGCTAAGACTCAGCTCTCTCTCCTTTTCATTCAACCTAAGACCCTATACCATGACACTGAGGTCTTCCCACCTCAATTAACCTAATCTAGCTAACCCCTCATGGGCATTTTCAAAGACTTGCCTCCTAGGTTATTTTAAATCCTGTTAATTTGATGATCAATATTAATCATCACTCATTGTGTGGAAGAAAGCAGTCCAGGGTAATTCTGCTCAAGGAAGACCACTAATTGTATTGAACACCGTGGCCTGCCTAGAAATTCCAATAAAGAATTTCAGACCAACACTGGTTCATATTATCACCTCAAACTTCTGCTCACACTGAAGAACCACACTCCTACTGGACTGAACAAGAAAGTAATAAATGATATTAAGAATTACGGTGTTATGTCTCAGAAACATTTAGAGTCTAAGACACTTCTTATTTTTTGTCCCTTTTTTGAATAGAAGTCGTAATTATTGTTATCATAGAATGTCTGACAATTTTCTGGGGAAAACTCAATGCCATGAATTCAGTAAGACTAGACCGAGTTTCCTGGCATGGTCTCCAAATGGCTTTTTATTGTACCAACCATAGTCATACTTAATCTTCCTACTTCTAAACTTTTACTTTATTCCTAAGATGCAAATGATTTCTTGGGTAAGCTCTTGGGAAAATGAATTGGTAACTCAATAAATGATGTTTAGCTGATACTGTCTATAACCATACTGATTACAGCCATGTTTAAAGAGCCATAAAACAAGCAATCACCAAAAGGCACGTGTGATAGTGTTAATAATCAGCTTGACAGAATTTATAGTCACCTGGGAGTTGGGCCTTGAGGGAAATTACACTAATTGAGGTGGAAAAACTGTGGTGGCACCATTGCATGGGCAGGGGATCCTGCATTGTATAAGGATGGAGAAAGCAATCTAATTATCAGCATGTGTGTGTCCATCTGCTTCTGATGGTGGATGTACCATGACCAGCTGCTTCTAGCTCCTACCACTGTGATTTCCTGGCCATAACTGACTGTAACCTAGAATTACTGGATAAATAAACCTTTTCTCCCTTCAGTTGCCTTTGTCAGGGTATTTTATTACAGAAAAGAAACTAGTAGAGCATGCTTGAATTACTGGCTGTAAATATCCAATTAAAGCCCAAAGGAAGAGAATAAGCTTCTAATTCCACCTTGCCCTATTTCTTCACGTGGTCAATGAAGCAAAGTGGCTCCTTATTCCAACAGCCAGTTTTGATGTTAAACTGATCAAGTACAGACTATGCCTTAATGCTATCTCATCAAGATTTTTTAAATTATTTATTTAATAACCACATACTTAGAATAAGCGTTTCAAAAGGTCATCAAGATTTTTTAAAGTTAGATATGATGCTAAAACAAAAAACAAAAAACAAAAAAAACAGGATAATCTTCCACCCGTTTTCTCGGCTAATGATTATTGTTCTTTTAGAGTCAATGCGTATGCCCGTGCTTTTTCCTTGAACTGGTAAATATTATTGAGGAGATTATTTAATCTAGCCTGCTTTCTAGCAAGAGAGAAAAGATTCCACAGCATGAAGTCAAATAGTATTTTGTTTTCCTGATTTTAAAATGGCCTCCTAATTATTCATACAGCTGCTCATAGGCTTCACTCAGCCATTGATAGTCAAGGAAGCCATTGTCTGTCTGCTCCCCATTTGAGGCCAAGTACCTGCACAAACATTAAGGCAAGAATAACTTATCCAATAGAGTTTCCTAGAGGCAGACTGCTCTTTATAGCCCTGTTTTTCACTGTCCACTGGGCCAAAGGGGCGGTAGGTAACATTTTAATCAGAAAGAGGTTTTCATACCATAAATTTTCAAGCATATGAGGATTCCAAATGTCTTGCTGTGATCGGTGTGGGACTAAAATAATTTTCAAGCTCTCTCTCTCTCTCTCTCTCTCTCTCTGTGTGTGTGTGTGTGTGTGTGTGTGTGTGTTATTGCATGGAAAGAATTCTAATATGTCAAAGACATTAGATAATATTACAGTAAGAAAAATCTTGTATGGACTATTCCTGGATGTGGGTTACACAAAATCCAAAACCATATTTAATTTCTGGGATTAGTTAGTATCTGTTTAAAAAACTGACCTTACAGACTTCTATTAATATCATACTCCTTTTCTTAAACTTGCAACATATTTTGATCATTTTAGGAAAGGCATGCTATAATAACCTTTGGCCTGCAAAGCATTCTTTTGTGATAGATAAATGAATCTCTGGGTTGGTTAACTATATGAACTATAGATGTCTTCAGTAACTCGATCATGCTGAATTATGTATCCCATCATCTCTATCTGATTTTAGGTGATATTACCAACAAGATGAACTAATAAAATTAAAGAAGCTGATGAATATATACTGTAATTTCAGCATTATTTGGTAAATTACGTGCATAGCCCGCATGTATTTTTTCTTCTGTTCTGCACATACACACTCTAACCATGTCTGGTTTTGCTTAACATTTGGCTGTTTCCCTAGAGAGATTAGGTCATCTAATTTCCTCTTTCACCCCCCATTTGATAAACCTCCAATTACAATATTACTATTCTTCAGATGCATTTGTATCAAACTATTAACTTCCACTTGCCCTAAACCAGGTCATAACAGCATATTGGAATCAAGTCTTTTCCTTTGTTCCAGCATAGATGCAATAAGGAGGCATCTGCAGGGTGCCTAAGGCATGTGGACATGGTGCTAGTATATAGATCCAGACATGAGTATCCACAGTTCTTCCCAAAAGGAGGATGAATGTCTCATGGAACTGATGAAGCAAACAAGCAGCCAGCACAGCATCATGAGGGGTTGTACAGGGGGCATGGTGCAAGCAAAGCATAGGGACGTTCCCAATGGGTGGATTCTCAGGAAGACGACTGGAAGAGCTCAGGTCTAAGTGGTAGTTCAAAGCAAAGAGAAAGAAATTAGGATTTGTGTCCCTCCATTTTTAGGAATTCAGAATTAGAAGAAAACCCTACTTCCTTTTAGGAATTTGCCCAACTAGCCAAAAGAGGAGGCATTGCAAGAGTAAAGAAAGCTGTGGTAGCCATGGGTAAGGAAGTTTTGGTCCCTGGAGAAGAGGTTCAGAGGAAATTCCAGAGAGATCATTTTAAGGAAAAAGTAGGAGAAAGAATTCCAAAACTTTGCAGTCAATCAGAGACTGCCTAATTCCCACCTCTGGAATAGGAGCCTTGATCTAGAAACATTTTCCTCACATGTTCCCCCAGGTCCTAAGGACCTTTGCCTAGTAGACAATCTTGCTATGAATCTGATCTCTACACAATTGTGACTTTAATTTAATTTATTCCAGAGTAACTTTAAACAAATGATAAACAAACAGAACTGCAGAAATGACAGTGAGGCCTCCTGATGTCAGTATCTGCTACATAGGAAACATAAGATTAGATCATAAGGGTGACCTGCCCAGAAATTAACTGGGCATATTAACTCTCAAACCCAACTTTGACTTAAATGACATTGTAAGTCACAGTCAGAAGAGTTAGTTTAGTAGCTTTCAAGATAGATTACCTGGACATCTTTTTAAGATGACTTAGATAAACATTTAGGACACAAGTGAAAACTTTCATCCTCTAAAACAATGTTGATATTTCCCAAAGTAGGACCAATAGATTGTTGAATTGTTTGACCTTTTTAAAAGAAGATCATAAATTAAACTTCTAATGGACCAACCTTCATGTTGGCTTTATTCTTTCATCCATTTTGAATGAAAGACTATATACAAAAGTAAATTAGGCTAGATTTGACTGTATAAATATTTTTAAACTCCTTTACAAATACTAGAAACTTATAAAAATAGAAACGGAACTGGGCAAGTACATTTACTGGGCAAGTACATTTGCAACACAACACACAAAAACTTACTAAGAAGTCTCTATGGATTATACCAATCCATACCTGCTGAAGTCAGTAGCCCAGTAGAAAGCTAGGCATTAAATGAACTGACAATTCACAAAGAAGAAAGGTACTCGACCTCAAATCATGAATATACAGATGTTCAGCCACATTAACAATGAAATAAAGGGAAACTGAAGCAATAATAGGCAAAAATGAACAGACATTGGTGAATATGTGACAGGCATTTTAATGCACTGCTGCTGGAGGAAGTGTCAGTTTCTGCAGCTTAGTTATTAAGGCTGCCTTAGGGTTGGGGAACTAGCTCAGCAAGCAAGCTTACAACCTGAGTTCAATGCCTGGAGCTCACATAAAAGGCCAGATCCAAGAACATTTGAGGAACACAAATTAGACTAGATAAGTCTATAGAAAAGAACACATGAAGTTGGGCTGTAGTGGCGGGGGTACCTTGTACATGGAGGTTACGGAATGAACTAGGCAGAGACAATCTGAGAAATTCGTCTCCCTAGGCTTTCTAAGTGCTGGGGACGCACAGAAAAAGGATTTGTTTTCTAGAAGTTCTGAGTGGTATGTCTCCAAATATTGAGTCCCAATCTTGGAAATATACTAATAGTTTTTACAGATATTGCATTGAAAATTAAAGGGAAAGTTTTGTCAAAATTGAATCTAGTGCTCTGAAGACTTCAAAACTTAAATGCAAGTGTTAATGTCACTTAATTATAGCACAATAAATTATAAAAGACAAGTAGTAAGCTTGGTATTTTACAATGTTGAAGATGAAAAGACAGATCTTCAAAAGGGAAAAAAAGAGACGGGGAGCACAGATTAACTACCTTATTAAGGGAAACCCCTTTGGCCTTAGTTACTTTTCTGTCACTGTGATCAATTTTTCTGACATAAACAAAAAGGAGGAAAGAGTGATTTTTTTGCTCACAATTAGAGAGGGTTCAGTCCATGGTTATGTGGTCCCATGTATGTAGTAGGAATGATAGGAGCAGGTGACAGGCAGGAACTGTTCACTTCATGGCTCACCAGAAAGCAGAGATTGAGACAGGAAGCCACCAGGGATAAGAAACCTCCAAGGACTCATCTCTGGTAACCTACTTCCTCCAACTAAAACCTACCACCTAAAGTTCCCACAGCTTCCCAGAATAGCAACATCAACTGGGAAACAAGAGTTCAAAACATGAATCTGTGGGGAAGATTCCATATTTAATGCATAATATCTTCCATTTCTGAGGAAGCAAGCATAAACCAAGAATTAAATTAGAAGGAAGACATTTTAGAGTAATATAGGCACCCAAAATTGAAGTTTATGCACATTTTAAAAAAGAATGAAATACCAGTTCACTTAAACTTTCTGTAGAGTACAAATTGATGATATACTACTATTTTAATACTATGGATTTATTTCCATGAGCAATAAAAAGTATGTAGCAGGCTGAAGAGATGGCTCAGTGGTTAAGGGCACATACTGCTCTTGCAGAGGACCTGAGTTTGGTTCTTTGTCCCCACATTGGGTGGCTCACAACCACCTACCTGTAACTGCAGTTCCAGGGGATCTGAAGTCCTCAGGCATATCCACACACATGTGCATAACACAGAGAGACAAGCATGCATATACACATAAATAAAAATAAATCTCTTTAAAAACTATGTAGCAGGGTTGGAGATATGGCTCAGTAGTTAAGAGCACTTACTCTTCCATAAGACCTGGCTTCAATTCCCAGCACCCAAATGGCAACTAAAAAGCATCAGCAACTCCAGTTCCAGGGGATCCAACACCCTCTTCTGGCCTCCTTGGGCTTTGCACGACACAGGAGTACATACATACGGCAGAACACTCATACACATAAAATAAAAATAAATAAATAAGAATAACATTTAAAAAACTATGTAGCATAACAAGCTTCTTTGTCTAGATATATTCTTTAGAACAATTGTATTAAAGGTGCTATGCATAAAGAAGATTGCATGGTTGTGCATGGGGCTGGAGAAATGGTTCAGTCATTAAGAGCACTGGTTGCTCCTGCAGAGAACCCAAGTTTGGCTCCCAGCACCCACATGGCAACTTACGATGATTTGTAACTTCAGTTCTAGGAATCAACCCCTTTTCTGTCCTCCATGGGCACTGTACACACGTGGTGCCCATACATACATGCAGGCAAAGCACTCATATACATTAAATAAAATAAATCAAATACATCTTTAACAACAACAAAAAAGAATAAATAGGAGGTGAATACAAGATCATAAAAGCAGTACATAATTGACTAAAATTTTAATGCATGATCTCATCTAAGTATGTTTATATTTCAAAATAAGAACCAAAATTAGAAACGCCACTACAGCAGGGCAGAGGAGCCCAGGAACTGCTATTGGATGTCTTTCTTCCCCCACAATTGGTCCAGTTTCCTTTGCTTAGACTGTAATCATCAGTCTTTCCCACTGGCAATTTTTGGCTTTACCCAGGAATCCTCTCCTATAGGGAAGAGAATCTGAGGACTAGTTGAATTCTGTTCTTGCTTGCCTACAAGTTCTATTTCTTATTACAAAATAATATATTTCATACTCTAACTCATGAATCAATACCTTTATGTTTACTTTCATGGCCCTCTCCTGGTGACCCTGCAAAGTCCTACCAGCAGCTGACTCATGTCCCTCTTATGGTCACCTCATTGTATGTTATATTCAACACTCTGCAAAGAAAGATATTTGTGTTGAATTAGTTACATTTATATACTACTTCATACTGAATGTTTCCTACTTCTTTCAAAGTCAGACTTCAAACATAGGTTTCTCATTTCAATTTTCAGTCTTTTTATTTGTGTTTTTAAATAAACACACATGGTTAAAGCTAAGACGTCTTTCCTGTTGACTTCCATTTAAGTTTCAGATTACCTATAAGCTTTTTCTGTTAAAAAACAGAAAATCCACTTTGAGAATGATTCAGAGATTGAATGTTTTAACATAATTAATCATCAACAATGTAAGATGTTTATTTCATGACTTCTTTTTAAAAATAATTTATTGAGAATTTCATACATGCATACAAGGTGTTTTGATCAAATCCATGCCCACTCCCTCCCCTCCAACTCCTCCCATATCGCCCCATCACTTTTTTCTGACAACTTCATGTACTCTTTCTTCTTCTTTGATTTATTTATTTTGTGTGTGAATGGTATATGTGTGTGTATGAGTGCAGATGTATGTACTTGCATGTGGAGGTCAGATGTCAGTGTTGAGTGTTTTTCTTAATTGCTCACTACCTTTTTTTTTTTTTTTTTAAGACAGGGTCTCTCACTGAACCCAGAGCTTAATGGAACTTTTTGTTACTCTAACATTCTCCCCTCTGCAGAGGTAATCCTAAAGTCTTTTAAGGTTTGGACAAAAGCTCCCAAATACTTTCGATATTTTTGGCCTTTGGAACAGAGTATGGTTCAGAGATTGAATGTTTTAGCATAATTAATCACCACCAATGTAAGATGTTTATTTCATGACTTCTTAAAAGGGATCTTAGATTGTGACAATGCAAAATCCAGTTATCTGCTTAAATCAAGAACCAAATAGATTCTCTAGGAAATTCTTACCACCCCCCCCAAAAAAAATCTGTGCAGAAACTAAGACATTTATCTTATTAACATATGAAAGAGGATATAGATACATATTTCTTAAAAATAATTAATTGCAGAGCTTGCAAGATGGCTCAGTGGATAAAGTTGCTTGCTGCCAAGCTTGGAGACCTGAGTTCTATCGCCAGGACCCACAAAGTGGAAGGAGAGAACTTGACTTCTGTAAGTGGTCCTCTAACCTCCACACCCATGCAACAGGTCATGATGAGCTTAAGTCCTACCACCACTGGCACATAAACAAACAAACAAATAAATAAACAAACAAATAAATGTAATGAAAAAATAATTGCAGCTGTAGGTTGATATTCTTTGCACTAAATTATATTTATAAACAAGATTCGCATGCTTCATTGAGTCTGACTTTACATCGGCCTTTTGCAAAAACATTTCTCAGGTTTATTTTCATCTCCTTCAGGTTTACAGTGTCCTGGGGGATGGTGGGGTTAAGTTTGATTTGTCAGCCAACATTTCATTTTACAAGAATCCGGATCAAGCCGCTGAATAAGCAAGAATTGTTTGGCGCAGGCACAGGCATCTTGGTGATTAGTAAGGAGCAGTCCCAGCTGAACTGAAAAATATGCTGCCAGGAGTACTTTTTTCCATTTTTCTCCCTTGTAATTTTAATGGCACAAATGAAAGAACTGTTTTCCTTTAACAATAGTATCCTTGTTAAAAGTACTTTTGAAAAACCATTTAGCCATTCTGACACTGCCTAATTAAACCATTAATAGAACAAAGATGCCAACAGTTCTAAATCCAAAGAATACAGCTCCATCTCATGGCAAAAATTAAAGGTGATTTTTTTCCAGCATTTATCTTCATTCTCACTTTGGGAACTCTTGTCCATTAGTCATTTCCTTGCAGAGAAACATCATTAATCTGTAAAACTTACTACAATAGCATATTATTTTCCTCAACAGAGGCTGCATTGAAACTGCATATTATCAAGGCAGCTGTCTGATTAAGTTTTTACAAAGGATTAGAGGGTTATATGAGTACCTAACAGCTGCACCAGCTTAGATGAAGCAAGAGCTCCCAGATCCATGCTTCTTGCTGTATGGAATGAAATGATATATTCTTCATCCACACAGCCGGCTATTGATATTTAAAGAGAAAATTAAATTAAAAACAAAACCTCATTCAACTCAGTGCAAAGCATTGTGTGGACACAAATGAGGTATCAAAACAAATATAAAATATTACCGATTCTCTCAAGATGTCTACCACAGTCTCAGAGACATAATTAAAAATGTTTAAATATTAAGAAACTGGAGATTTAAATGAAACATCGAAGCCCTGAAGAAATAACGTGTTTGAAGGCTGGGGATGTAGCTCAGTGGTGTAGTGCGTACCTAGCATGTGTGGGCCCGGCAGAGAGAGAGAGAGAGAGAGAGAGAGAGAGAGAGAGAGAGAGAGAGACAGAGACAGACAGACAGAGAGACAGAGAGAGAGACAGAGAGGAAGAAGAAGAAGGAGGAGGAGGAGGAGGAAAGGAGAGGAGGGAAGGGGAAGGAGAGTGGAGAGAAGAAAACAAGAGAAAATACTAATGACTTAGTTCATGAATAGCTGCTGAATAACACAGTTGGTTACTGTGGATGCTTGAAAACAAGAACTAGAAACATCAAGGCCAGATATTAAAAAAGAAAACTATGTATTAATAATTTATCAATGAAGACCTCAAAGAATAGCTAAAGGTGTGTGTAAATGTTTGAAATGACCCAAGAAAACATCTTCTACTTCAAATTTCCTAAGCATGCCTGTTAAAAAGACTCATTTGATAAACCTTCTAAAGATGAAATTCTCTAATCTTTTCATCCATCTTACTGACTTAAATGTTTGGTAAGAACTATTCTAACTCAGGTTTTCAGCAAATAAACACTAAATAAATAAGAATGTCTTTCAAAAATGCAAAGAGTGACAAAAGTGTGGTGTGTGTGTGTGTGTGTGTGTGTGTGTGTGTGTGTGTGTGTGTGTTTGACCAGGCCCTGGGGTGGGTGTGCTCAGAGCTAAAGAACTATAGCCCAATGCTTTGCACACTGCAAACCCTCAAAAAATAGCTTGTATGGACCAAATTAAAAGTAAAGAAAGGAACAAGCTGTAAGTCTGTGGCCTTTCCTGACCTGTGTATTACTTATTACCACGTTATGTTCAATTCATTTTCTAAAGCCTCTAGTTGGAGACACAATCATGAATCTTAAGGAGTCCCTTGTGGATTGCTGTGAGTCAAAACACTCAGTGCCTGGGGAAAAAATTTAAACCAAGAAGATGAAGAGATTTTGCTGTAACGAGGTGGAAAGTTGAAATTCAAGAAAAGGAGACTCTAAGCTTCATCTCAGAGCACATAAGCAGATGCTTGTTAGATTGTGGCAGATTTCCCTAAAGCATGTGACAGAATGAATACTTCACAAAATAATTGTGAACTAGCTTGGAGGACTTGAAGAAACTTAGCAAAAAACTAGCTGAGCCCTGAGCAAACCACAGAAACATAAACTGCCATATGGGGGATAAACTCACTGTGGCGGGTGGAGTGGGTGACCATCCTCCACCACCAAAGCTCTAGCTCTTAAAGTCTCTCTCTGCATTCCTCTGGCCTGTGGGAGTTTTTGAAGTTTTGTGTATGTGTGTGTGTGTGTGTGTGTGTGTGTGTGTGCATTTTTAATGAAAAAATGTCTGTACCCATATTCTAATAAGTTATAAAAATCTGACATTCTTTTATCTCACAAATTCCCCACTTTAAAAATATTGAGGGGCCAGTGGAATAGTTCAACAGGTAAAGACACTTGCTGCCAAGACTGAAGACCTGATTTTGATCCCCAAGACTCACATGGTAGAAGGAGAGTGCCCACTACTGCAAGTTGTCCTCTGACCACCGCACTGGTTTAGTTCCCAGTACCCACATGGTGGCTAACAACTGTCTGTAACTCCAGTTCCAGGGAATCCAACACCCTCTTCTGACCCTTGTGGGCATTGCATGACATGGGTGGACTTACATAATGCAGGCAATATACTCATAAAATAAAATAAAAACAATAAATAAAATGTTTCTAAAAAAGAAAGTAGGCTGAACACAGGCCAGAGGAGCAAGTTAGTAAGCAGCACTCCTCCATGGTCTCTGCTTCAGCTCCTGTCTCCAGTTTTCTGCCTTGAGTTCCTGCCCTGAAACCCCCAATATTAGATTATGATCTAGGAGTTGTAAACTTAAATAAATGCTTTCCTCCTCAAGTTGGTTTTGGTGAGTATTTTATCATAGCAATAGAAAGTGGCTATGACACAAGAAACATATTCTAATAATCCATTAGATGACAGGCATAGGCATCAAGCAAAATTTTGATTGCTAGCATTACTGAATTAGTGTATTTTGATAAGTAGATCTGGGTCATTCATATGTTGGAAGCATCAGGTTGCCAAGAATACATCTGTATGACTACTCTGGCATTTTAACAAACTAAAGAAAGGGCAAAGTAAACTGCTTTTCAGAGCTGATTAAAATAAAAATTCAACAATAAAATGCTATGAACTTGGTAGCTTGTAAGCAATATAAGTTTATTGTTCACATCTCCAGGGGTTGGGAAGTCCATAGTAAAGATGCTGGCACTTTTAGGATCTGGAGGACACTTCCCTTCTCAGGAATAGATGGCATCTTCTCACTGGGCCCCAACATGGTAGAAAGGCAAACTTACTCTCTGGAGTCCTTTTTATAAGGGCACTAATCCTATTTATGAGGGTCTCACCTCATGACAAGCTCCCTAAAGGCCCCACACCCTAATTCTCTCATGTTGAGGGTTAGGTTTCAACATCTAAATTCCAGGGGGACAAATATTCAAACTTTAGCATTACAATTTATATATATATAGTGTTTGTGTGTGTATGTGTGTGTGAGTACAATAAGGATCAAGTGGGATTTTGCTTGCTAGCATTACTAAATTAGTGTATTTTGATTTTATATATATATATATATAGTGTGTGTGTGTGTGTGTACAATAGTGAACATGGAGCATCTATTTAGCATGTACATGTACTGTTTGCAACAGTTGAATTTAAGAGAGCAAAAAATGTCATCTACTAAATCCAGCATTGGACCATATCCAAACCAGTTTTCATACTGGTCTATGAGGTAGAAAGTCTTTTGTTGGTGGTGGTGGTGAACCCATGAGCTTTATTGGGTTACTTATAGTAGTATGTGTGTCCTAATCCCAATTTAAGGATAAGGAAACAAGTATTCAAAAATTAAATAACTTTCACAGGCATACAGCTAGAAAGAGATAAAGCCAAAGTTTGGACTTGGGTTTATTACTGTCCAACATTCTTATTCTTAATCAATAGACTGCAATTGAATTACTCTCGAGGGCTTTTTTTTTATTATTGTTGGTTTTAAATAGCAACAGTATGCAATTTGAAGGACAGAGACAGAAAATTACTGTATGTGTCAAACAGGAAAGACTATGGGACATCTTGGGTTCTTTTTCTTATCTTTTTGTTTGTGTGTGGTATATGTGTTTATGTGCACATGTGTATGGATGTGGAGGCCAGAAGTCAGTCAACCACTCTCCACCTTACTGCTTTGAGACGAGGTCACTCACTGAACCTGGAGCTCGTTGGTTCATCTAGACTGGCTGGACATCAAGTACCAGGGGACCTCTTGTCTCTGCCTGGCCTCCCCAATCTAGGTTCTTTTTTTTTTTAAGTTAAATTATTTTTTAAGTGTGTGTGTGTGTGTGTGTGTGTGTGTTGCCTGTGGGGTACAGAAGAGGATATCAGATCTAGTTATAAGCAGTTTTGAGCTACCCTACATGCATGCTGGGGACTGAACTTAGGCCCTCTGGAAGAACAGCAAATGCTCTTAACTGCTAAGCCACTAAGCCATCTCTCTAGCCCACAATCTTGAGGTTTTTTTTTTTTTTTGAACCTGGGCTGTTGACCCTTCTGAAAAAGCTTGTCGAGAGGGTGCCCTCCACTCCACACACAGAACACGTCCTCCTTCATTTGTATGTTGCTAACTCAAGCTCATGGCTTTTATACTTGTAGTGTGTCTGCAGTGAATTAAAACAAGACCAGATACCAACTCAAAAATGCTGAGAAAAATTCTTTGGATGTCCAAAAACAGTGTCTGTCAGCAGAAAGTATGCTTGAGTTTTAAACATTTTTATTTTACCTTATTTGGAGATATAAGATGGAATCCAAAGACCCCTAAAACCAGAACTTAATGTTCACAAATCTTTGATGAGATAAAATAAAAACAGACTCTGTTTCAAAGATGCTAAGCACAGGTCACATCAATAACCACAATTTCCTTTTCTGGTAAAGTCAAATAAAATTTCTCACTGCTTTTCAATTAAGGAAAACACCTATCTCCAATAACAAGCAAAGATTTAGTAACAAAATAGCAAGTTGAAGTGATTTTTATTGAAAGTTAGTTAGCTGTACATGGTTATCAAGAAGCGATTTGTGTTGGCTAGGGTTATATCTTGCATTAGCTTCTCGAGAATGAACTAGAAAGCAGAAACATTTTTCCATTCTTCTTTCTGTGAAGTGCATGCAGTTTTTGTTTCTACCACTGAAAGCATGCGGATCTGGTGAGGCCAAGAAGCAGGCAAAGCTTGAGTCAGAGCTCCATAAAAAAACAGAGGTCATGACTTGCCCCATTTCCAGTATTAGTGTTCAGCCTCTGAGAGGATTCCTAGGTGAGGAGTGAAAACGGGTCAGGATGCTGTTTGGTTCCTCCATACTGATGCTTAGGAACCTTTAAACCCACCCATGATCTGCACACTAATTTTCTCTGTCAGTATAAAACTGCATCAGTTGACTCCTCACCCCCAACACCCTCCCAGTTTCGTTGCACGTAGGATAACTTGAAGCTGATCACCCACACTGCAAAAAGAGCAAGTGGCTCTCAAAACAGAATGGGCTCTGGATACATGTGGTGGGGGATGAAGCTCAGCTCAGCTTCCATTCAGAAAGGTGCAGACTGTTGGTAAAATACATCACACAAGATGGGACATGGACAAATCCTTCATCCTAAAAAGGACAGAACTCGGGAGGGCAGGAGTGGGGAGAATGAGTCACAAGCAGCTGTTAAGAATCATAGTTAGATCTCTATTCCTGATTTAACTCTCCTTTATCTGCCCCCAAGGCCAATGTGTCGAACTTTCACTGCAATAGAATTATTTAAGGACTTGCTCAAACCCAGACTGCTGTGCTCCACACCCAGAGTTTCTGATTCAGCCGATCAGGACTAGAGTATTTCTAACCAGTTCCCAGGCGACACTGCTCAGGGAAAGCATACTGTAAAAACCACTGCTTTTGGCAACCACTGCTAAAATATGAAGGTCAATTTCTTCACCTAGAAAATCAGTGAAATGTTTCTTAAAAATGAGCATTCCCATGTTAAGTTGAAAGGGGTTCTGCTGAAAGGTAGGATGAGATGTCTCAGGACTAAGCTTTATCGCCACCCCAACCATCGGACTCTGTCCTTGGGGTATCTGCTCACTGCATGGGTTCTGTGCCAGACTAGATTTGAACTTCAGATCGGAGTTTACTATCTCAGGCAATGAACTTTTTCAAGTCAGCCACTTACTTTTCCACACTGCAGCTTCATCAGTTTAAAAAACTGGAAATATGATATATCTGATCTCATCAGGTTGTCACGAATACCAACTGAAATCATGTTTAAGAAGCTTTACCACAAAGGCTCATGCACAGTAAAGCCTCAGCACATGATAACTATAAATATTATATAATAATTTAACTAGTGTTATTACCATACTAGTATTATAGGGCCATCACATAATGATTTTAATACTCAACAAAATCTGAGGCTTTATCTTTCTTTCAGATACTGGAAACTGAAGCCCTTGCAGGTAAATTTCCGTAACCAAGGAGATTCTAGGGAACTCTCTGAAGTTGTGCCCTGTGGGGCATCTGTGATCATCATTCTCTCTCCAGACATCTGAGTGAGATCTGAATCAGATCTAGACACCCCTCCCAAGAACTTGGCCACATGCCTCGAGATTGGAGGAGGAGGTATTATTTCTTCAGGCCCTCCTGGAGTCTCTCTCAGCCATTTTTGGCTCACATACTGCTATATGCAGTTTGTGTCTGAAATGGAAAATTTCTGTAACACAATACCTAATTCTGATCCCCACAGACTCTCAAATGATCTTTTCCTTTCTTTTTTGGTTGGAGTTGAAATATGACTTCATGTGAAAAAAACAAAGCCTCATGTTCCAGCACTCTCAGCAGATCCATAAACACTGCAGAAGTCAAACCCTTCTGGTTCCTATGAATTTCGTTTTTCTGAAAAAGGAGAGCAGTGACTGAGAAGAGAGAAGAGAAATGGCACTGGGTGCAGGACTCTGAGCGCCTGCTCCTCTGCATCCCCAGCGTAGTCTCCCGCAGTCACCCAAAGAAAGGCAGAAAGACACAACTGCCCTTACTATGACCCTGCCTGAAACTGGGTGTCTGGCAATTGGGCAATGGAAACCAAGGACTTCAGAGGTCAGATTCCCTAAAACCTTTCTCTCCTAGAGGGTCAACTCTTTACACACTTTGACTGATATGTTCCTGGACCAGTCAGAACTCCCCATGCATTGCTGTTTATTATTTCTATTATAGATAAGGACTTGAGATCCCAGTCTACTATCTAAGCCAATGAACTTTTTCAAATCAGATGCTTGCTTTTCTACACTGTAATTTCATCACCATTAAACTGGAAATGTGATACATCTGATCTCATCAGGTTGTCACAAATATCAAATGAAATCATGTTCAGAAGGCTTTATCACAATGGCTCATGCATAGTAAAGCCTCAGCACAGGCAGGCTGTAAGTATTAGGAAATAATTAAAATAGCATTACCATACTAGTATTATAACACAATCACATACAATTTTAGTACTCAAGAAATTCTGAGGCTTCATCCTATTTATCTTTACCTTGTTACAAGGAAAGCAATAATGCTAGGATCTGAATGTTTTCATCTTCCCAAATCCATATGTGCAGATCCTAACCTCTCCCCCAATGCCATGGTATTAGCTTTCACCATGTAGAGACAGTGAGAAGTTGCCTTCATAAAGCCAGGAAACAGATCTTCACCAGATCCTCACCAGTCTCTAAATGTTTCGGTGCCTTGATCTCTGACTTTCCATCCTCCAGAACTATGAGAAATAAAACTCTGTTGTTTCTAAAGGTCTCAATCTATATATTTTATTATGGCCAGCACAACAGATTAAGACAAGCAGTTATGGCTATGTTTCCTTAAGAAAATATAATCCCAATGCAGATAGGAAGTACTTTGATGCTCTGGTAACAGTACAACGTTTGAGTCAGACACACCTGAACTTGATCCTGATTCTATTTTTTTTTTTTCTATTATTGAACATCTTGTGCTAATACCCAGTAATTTTTTTTTAACCATGTTGTGCTTTGGCACAAAAGGGTCATAGTGACCACTGTTTTCAAAGCTCTTCCATTCTGCTCCAGTTTCTTGTTATCAACCTGGTATTCTTACATTCCACTGATTTTCTTTTTTCAATATATATTTTTATTGAATTTTGTGCATTTCATTCAATAAATCTTAATCGTATTTAGACCCCTTTCTGCACCTCCTCGGAGCCCCAATTGCCTGACCTTGGGCAAGTTTTTGAATCTTTGAAATCTACCTTTCTGTTTATAGAGTACAGATAATAATGCCTACCTCCTAGGGTTACTGGGAGAAGCTAATGAAATAATGTTTGGGAAGTACTTGACTGTTTGTCTGCAGCCCAGAAATGGTATTATGTGACAAACTGGTCACTTAAAAAGATCCCTTAACCCCTGAAAGCACTCAAACCACTCTATTTGATACAACCAACTAGAATAGTTCCAACATCTGGAATTCTTATCAAAAATATTTTATCAGAGTGCAAAGTAAATTAGCATAGTTCTTTGTACCATATTTCTCTTGTGTGAAACCTGGCTTGGTATATGATTTATAGATGATCTTTTGAGATAGGGGTTCCTCGAACGCAGAGTTCCTTATCAATCACATTTTTGTCCCATCCAGCCCATGTATGTTAAGATAGAATTTTTGCCTGATTTTATATGGTAGTTAAATCAATGCAACCCCCTGGCATTCATATTTCTACTGCTAGAAGGTTTTAAATTTTGTACTGAAGTAGGTGGCAGCACCATCAATTCTAGTGAACAGTTTCCATCAGATTGTCTTAAGACACACACTGGGTATCATCAGCGAAGAATGTGCTAAGATGCAGTTGTTCAACAGAACAGCTCTCACCTCAAGGCAGGTTCAAGTAAATTACTCAGACTTGTAGCCTGACCTCCCATCCTGATTAGTCAGATGCCCTGTCTTCCAAGATTTAATTTATAGTTGCTGAGTGAGAGCATGCTAATCTTCCAGTGATGTCATCATATGAGAAATTACAAAATCACAGCCTCTGATAATTGAAAGATTTAAACAGGTCTCCAGGCCCACCCTTTCCAGTGGCCTAAAAGTACATGCCAGCCAAGCTCCAATTTGCTTTTTGTCAATAGGGATAAATGTCTGAAATTTGGCGTTCAAGCAGTGTTGGAGTTCAGCTTTTCCTGGACAAGAAACACCTTTAACCATTGACTCATTCTACCACACCAGCGTTTGAAGTAACTTAGTTCTCACTAACGCTTTTCCTAAAAAGGTAAGAGAAAGTAGTGATGTTGGCATTTGAAGAGTTAGTGAGTAAACTATGCACCCAGGCACCAGTGCAGGAGACTGTAGAAAGCAGAGACCATGACCATAAGGCTGTCCTTGGTTGCTTTATATAATATGTTCCCTTTCCTCCACACCACTGGTTTCTTCCACAATCCTGTGATACAAAGAGTGCTTTACAGCTAAAGTCCATGCAAAAATTAGTTTGACCTAGCATGCTCAGTTTTCGTATGGGAAAATGAGTCTCAGATGTCAGGCAGAAAAAAGCATCTAGAAATCACTTTTGTTAGTTGCCACTGAAAGGAGAAAAACGAACTCTGTACTGTAAGTGGTATTTTAATTCCATTCATTAGATATAGGAAAAGTTAAGGCCTAAAAGCAAGGGGGTATGTCTTCTTTCCCAAACTACTCTGCTATGTAAGACAACAGACAGAGGCATCAGACTTGAAGTGAAGACCAGAACTAGCCAAAAGCCAACAGCTCCCTGGGAACTGAAGCTGAGGAGGGTTGAAACAGTCTCATTCTTTGAAACTTGAAGTGGAGAAAAAGTCCAGTGAAGTGGAACCAGTGAGGCAGAATAGACTTTAACAGTTCATTTAATAGTTGTAGCTCTCCCCCTTCCACACATGGACACCCTCTCGCACATATCTGCAGATACCTTCGCACACATTTGTACATGTGGGCACTCACATGCACACACACGTACTGCAAATGGGGAGAACAGAAATTCTGAGTTGGAGCCTTTTTTTATTTACTATCAGTGCCATCTTTCTCTTACTGACATTTTCTACAAAATCAGGCTGATTATAATATTATTTTCATAGCAATATTGTTGGATCAAATAAATAATGAAATATAATTTCTTTATTAAATAACTTGGTTCAGGAGTATTCTTAAGAACCTGATGGCAGGTTGGAGAGGGATGGCTCAGTGGTTAAGAGTACTAGCGATCTTGCAGAGGACCCAAGTTTTGTTCCCAGCACCCACATGGTAACTAACAACCACCTTTAACTCTAGTTCCAGGAGATCCAAGGCTCTCTCCTGGCCTCCATGGGCATTTCATGACACAGGTGCACTTACATATATGCGGGCAAACATTCATACACATAAAATAAAAATAAATAGATACATTTAAAAAACGATGAAAGTTTAAGGACCTTCCCAAAATTCCCACACGTTTATACAAATGTTTTACGCATACTTTCTGAGGCTATTTGGATCTTCTAAAGGCTCTAATTTAACACTTTTTCTAAAAGTGCTAGTATGGAATAGTCTACCCTAAAAACTATATTTTCATGATATGAGATATATTATATTAGAGTAAGACATTCATTTATTTGGCTAACTCTCACTGGGTCCTTGCTGGAGACTAGGGGCTGTAGGGACACAGACATTCTTGTCTTATACGAATTAAGAAGGAGTGCTGGGGCAAAGGAGCTTTTTCTCAGGCTGGAACCACCTAACGAGTGACCATCTGGCCCTCAGGCTGTCTCTTCTTTCTTTGGTCAGATAGAGGGCACTGTAGTTGTTTTTGATATGAGCCAAGGAATCTGTGGACAGAAAGATAAGAAACTTTCCCCAGGACTCTGAAGAAGCTGTTTTTGTTTTTGCCTTTTCTCCAAGACTTGATACATTGAAGGAATTGGGTTCAGCAGGCAAAGGGCAGTTGTGTTCAGCTTTGAGCTCTCATGGTTTCCTGACCTAAGCCCCTCTCTTCAATGAAAAAGAAATCTGTAAACACCGGTTATTCTATATTCTACTTTATGTGCCTTTTGTAGACCGTTGCCATTAAAATTCCAAATCACCTACCTGGTGATGCCACACAGAAGTCTGAAAGGGCATTTTAACTATGAGCAGAATTTTTTTTTTTAATTCCCGGAATTCGGGTATAAGCAAGTCCACAACTTTCTAGAGCACAACTTCTGTATTTCATTGCTTTGTAATTTAATGAAATAACTCATATAAAGTGATTAGTAGTACATGGTGAAATCTCAACAAAGAGTAACTCTGACTTACCAATTCCATTTTCAGAAGCTCTGTCTTAGTCATTGTCAAAAGCATGTTGATTTTACCTATGACGGCAAATGCACTTATGTTGCTACTGTTCCATAAATCATATTTTTGGATGGCTACTACATTTCTATAGAGATATTAATTTCTGTAATGACTTGGACTTGATTTCTTTTACCTTTGTAATTCTGTTATAGATGAATTCAGTTGATAGGGAACATTGTTAAGTAGAAATTGTTAAGTGCTAGCAGTATGTGATTTGAGGTCAGAAGCCAAATTTGCAAGAGGAGAATGGATGAGATGATTGATTCTGACTGGAATTTTCCAGAAGGCAATTGCAAAAGGCAAGTAGAGAGCATCAAACCGGAATACTTATCCCTGTGAGAAAGCACCTAGGGAAGCCCTGGGTGTCACTAGCCCAAGTAATAGCCAGGATACCTGTCTAATATAGTTTTAGGTGATCTTGAATAGAAAGTGGATTCCAGGGGGAAAACAGATTTTTAAAAAATATATATATTTATTTTTATGTGTATGAGTGTTTTGCCTGTACCACAAGCATGCTACACCTGTGGAGGCCAGACAAGGGTGTCAGAACCCCTGGAACTGGAGTTTTGAACACTTGTGAGCTGCCATGTGGGTGCTGGTAACAAAACCCAGGTCCTCTGCAAGAGCAGCAAGCACTCTTAACCACTGAACCATCTACGAGCCCTAGAAAACAGAATTCTTGTGTGAACCTAAGTTAGGAAGTAGCAACATACAGAGGGGAGAGGTAAGGGATTTAAACAGACACTCTTATTAGGTCCATCTGGATGCAATGACAGGATTACCCAACTAGACTTTGTACTAAACAGTGAAGATGAAACAGGGAGAAAGAGGGTCCCTTAGAGGGTTGTTAGTGTCATTCATAAAAGAATTTAAGAATGGACCCAAAAGGAAGCTTTTACAATTTTATTAGAATTTTAAAGAAAAATCCTCAGGGCAGGCGAGCTGGTGATCTTGGCAGCTGCCTTGAGGAGGAGAATGGAGGGGAGAAGGAAAGAAGCCATGAAGCCAGGCAGGTTTACAGCCTGTATGGAAGTCAAACACATGGCTGACTGGCAGCCACATGGCTGGGGGAAGGAAGCTTTAGAGAAAAGGCAAAAAAATATAAGATGCTAGGGGCACCCCAAAGCCTTAATGAAAGCATGTTTAGGAAAGAAAACCATGAAGAAGAAAAGGAGAAATTGTGCTTTTCTGAAGAATTCAGAGAAGCAAGCAGACTTATAGACTACTTGACTGTGGCTGATCCAGAAATTCTACTCTAGGAGGCAGGATTCCAGGCAGGAAGAATTTGTTATGTCAGTAATACACTAGGTATTTTACCCATCTACTTAGCATTACTTAAGGTGAACCTGCCTTCCTAGGGGTGGTCCTATGACCAGATGATTATGGAAAGGTAGGCATTCCAGCAGATAGACTAGAGATCTTATAGTCTTGAACAGTAAAACTTATAGGGCTATTTGCTACTCTAACAAAGAGATTTACAAATGTTTGTGGAGGCCTCTGTAAACAGCAAAGTATGTAATGATGGGTTTGTAGAGGAGAGAATTATAAGAGTACTACTGGTATTAAAACCATATACTAAAGTTCTCTCTGCAGACCGAACTCCATCCCATGAATGATAACAAACACTATGATCAGCTACAAGAATGCAGGGAATTTCAGGGAGCTCTGGAAAGCTCCGAAGTCCACCCACCAGCCAGTCAGCCAGCCCTTCACCTACACCCTTTGATGTTGCCACAAGCATCAGAGTCACTGGCCTGGCAAGGTTAATGGGCCCATGTGAAAAAAGCTCCACAAGACTTTCTGGGATTTCAATGTCTTCCTGCGCACTCTCCTCACCCAAATCCACCCGCCCCCCATGCAGTTTGCTGTGCCTTGCCAGCATTTTAGCATTGCAGAGCTGGGCCCACGTACAAAGTCCTGAGAGACAATTCTGGAATTCATGTATGGAATGCTTCCACATGCCACTGAATCCACCCCCACTCTCATTTGTGCCTGAAGAAGAGATTCAGAAGTGTGTGGAGCCCTCCAGCCATCAATGAGAAATGTCTTGAGTCTTAATTATGGGCCAATGAAAACAATGCCTTCAGTGAACTCCTGCCTCCCTTTCACCCCTAATCCTCAAGCAGACATGTGGCAGTGAGTGCTGCCAGATGGAAATTGTTCCTGGACATCCACATTTAACAGGACTTTATTTATGACCTAAGAGCACCACACCACACATCCATTATTTTGTGACTTGACTTGTGTTTAGCATATAAGTGACTTCAGACCTCTATGTGAAGTTCTTAAGAACTGGATAAGGCTCTGTCTATGAAAGAGGGAAATATTTGTCCCCTCCAAGTTCCCTTGCCAAACACGGGGACTCTGAGGAGGATGGGAAGCCCATTCAAATTATTAGGTAATAATCATGGTCTGAAGGGGAGTTCAAAGCCAGAATAAAATTTCTCATTTGGGTCCAATCTCTTGCTCAGTAGGCCTGTCAGCCACCATCCTCTTCCCATTTTCCAACATCCCAGAGATTATAAAGAGAAACTATTTTATCTCACAAGCCCCTGACAGCTGAATAGTCATCATCTGTCTTTCCTACATCTGAACAATTCATAGCTCCAGATCAAGTTTGTTCCAACACCAATAGGTTTCAGCAACCTATTCCCAAGTAAGAGAGCATAGGCCTGAAATGATGATACCATGTTAAAGAATGTTCAGATCCAGGGAAAGAATGCGATGGATAATTTGAATTCCTCATCTCCAAAGCTCCCTAGACTGAAAAGTGGACTTTTAAAAGCAATATGAAGGACTGGAGAGAAGGCTCAGTGGTTAAGGGCCTATACTGCTGTGCAGAAGGTCCAAGTTCATTTCCTAGCACCCATGTTGGGTAGCTCACAACTGCCTGTAACTCCAGCTCCAGGGAGTTTTGATGCTTCTGACCTCCACTAACACTTGTGTGCACTTATGTGCACACGCGCACACATACACACACACACACACACACACACACACAATTTAAAAATAATAAAATAATCTAACATTCACTGATAATAAACCACAAATTTATTTTTTAAAATCTTTGTGTACTTGTAAAAAGTCCTTTGCTCTTTGGATGTGCAGTATTGTCTACAATCTGCAGCTTTAAAGAGTCATCCTTTTGATTTGCTGTGCCTGGTTTCATCTTCAAATTGTACGATCTTTAGTCATAACGTTCAGTAAGCATTTGGGCAGATGGCTGCAAATTGATGCAACACGCACAGTTTTGACAAAGATTAATAATGCTAGGGCTGGGAATGACTCTACTCATAAACTGCTTGCTACTGAATTATGAGTTCAACCCTCCAGAGCCCAGGTAAAAGTTTGTTGTGGGGGGGGTGCATGCCTGTAATTCCAGTGCTAGCAAGGCAGACACAGGAGGATACCTAGGGCTTGTTGCCAGCCACCCTAGCCAAATCAGTGAGCTCCAGGTTCAGTGAGAGACTCTGTCTTAGAAAAAAGGTGAAGAGCATTTGAGGAAGATATTTAACCTTCACTATGGCCACTAGACACAGGCTCACACACAGAGATTAATAACCCTGCTGGGTTAGATTCATGTGGTGATATCCATGTAGTGATTGCTATAAGTACCTTAGCTATTTAAGAAATATAGGTAAATGAACACACAGAAACCCATTATCTCCTATCATTTCAGAAAATTCACTTTTCTTTGCAGTATTCTTGCAAATATCCTACAGAAAAAGCAAGATATTCAATTTATTAAGTGGGAAACCTAGGTAATGAGAAAGATAAGACAGGCCACAGCCACACAGCTGAAAATGCTTAGTTGTATCCAAGGCCCATGTTTCCCTCCAAGGAAGGTGCTTCCTCTGGGAAGGGTTCTCATTACAGCAAGGATGTATTTTTCCAAGCATTGGACTCCCTTGGGTAGGAAATCTTCCTGCAGAAGGATTTATCATCCCAAAGCAAGTAGTTACTGTTTGTTGAACAGCTTATTCTTTTTTACACTGTTTTCCTGGTGTGTGTGTGTGTGTGTGTGTGTGTGTGTGTGTGTGTCTACTTGCCTTGAAAATTACCAATTAATAAAACACTGCCAATTTAACTTGACATTCACTATATTTGTTACTATTTTAATGTAAATGCCAAGTGGTTGTCTTTTGAGAACCTGTGGCTTTCATGCTTTTTTCCTGCAGAAGCAATTTTCTTGTCTTAAGTATGCACATACATAAACACATATAATATGCCAGATTATATAACTATAGGAACACAGGGGGAAATGCTGCATAGGGTACAAAGTACATTAACTGGAAAAGTGTATTCAGAGAAAATGGCTCCTTCAATATTTGCATCAGAAACAGAATCAGAATCCAAAGGGGGAAATAGCACCTCTCATCCCCGAGCAATGCTCATATTGCCAGAGTATACTCTATGACTCGACTCCACTTGGCGGATGAGCAAAAAGAGGCAAGGTAAGGTCTCATCTGGTCAAGGATCTTTCCATTTACAGAGCAGAGCTCCCCAGAAAAGAACAGTGATAGTGGTTCGCCGGCAGAAAAGCCAGACCGTTGAGACAGCTGTAGTTGGGAGTGAGGAAAGAGATGGATCTCAGCAGCCTCACTAGAACGCGCCACTCACCTGCCTTCAGGGATGAATCTCTGTTGACTGCAGCTACAGTTGAACCGCAACCCCCCTAGACAAAATCACCACAGCAAACCCACATCATGAGTTTGGAGAAAGGAGCTGCTGTGCCTAGGTAAATAGGGTAAGTTTCCTAGGGGAGCTGGGAGGAAGTTCCAAAGACTGGGTAGCAGCGAACTCAACAGAAATCGGTTGTCTTGCATTTCTGAAGGATGGATTTCAAGACTGTAGTGTCAGTAGCACTGGTTCCATCTGAGGTCTTCCAGGAAGGAAGAGGTTCAGTTCTCTTTAGCTTATGGGGTTTGCTGGGAATTTTGGTCTTCTTTGGTTTGTAGATGTGTTACCCCAGCAACCCTTTATCTTCTTGTGGTGTACTTCCTGTGTACACAGATGCCTTCGGCCCAAGTCCCCTGTTTAATAAGAACACTAGCTACCTTGGCTTAGAGCTCACTCCCATGCCCTTATTTTAACTTGGCCACTCACGAAGATTCTTTTCTCAAATAAGGCCTCAGTTACAGGTATAGTGATTAGGACTTCAGCATCCTTTAGGAGAGCAGTTGTGGGGGCCAAGTTCAGGGGCCAGGAATGGAGGGTCCAGAGGAGCCAAGAGATTAAAGAAGATTCATGGAGCTGCTGGCAAATGAGAAAAGCTTTATTTTCTCCAGGCATGGGCACAGAGGCCACTGGGAAGTTGGACCCAAGAGCACATGTGCCCTCAGTCCTAAGGACCTTTCATAGGAAATCACACAAATGCGGCTTCCTGCCAAAATAGGTCATATGAGAGATTACATTTTGGGGTCTGAAGACATCCAGTGTGATACAAATGTGGCTTCACACAATGTGGCTTCCTGCCAAAACAGGTCATATAAGAGATTACATTTTGGGGTCTGAGGACATCTAGTGTGAGTCCTAGCCCTCTGTATGTCTGTTAGCCATCTTGGCTCATACTGGAAATTCATCTCAGCACTTTGTTGTCTAAACATAAACAGGCCCCCACAGCCTTGATTCCTTTCAGTATGACAATCAATAACTGAAAAGAAAATGTTTCCTTTAAAAGCCAGTCCAGTCCCAAGTCACCTTTGACATGCCTATTTTAAGGGTACCTAGCTCAAAATAATGATGCATTGCCTTTTATGAAAAAGGTGCATTCATTAGAGGTTTTTTTCCACTTTTTTTTAAAACAGGGTCTCCTACAGCCCAGGCAGGCCTCAAACTCACTACGTATCTGAGAATGACCTTGAACTTCCCATTCTTCTGCCTCTACCTCTTAAGTGCCAGATTACTAGCATGTACTACCATGCCTGACAAATACAGTGCTGGGGATCGAACCCAGGGCTTTGTATATGCTGGGCAAGCACTTTACCAACTGAACTACATCCCTAGCTCTTTTTCTTTTTTTATTTTAATGGATTTTTTTTCAAGCTTCATACAATATATTTTGATCATATTTAGACCCTATCCCCTATCTGCACCCCTCTAATAGCTCCCCACAACACTAGATTTCATTTGCTCTGTCATATGGTAAGGTCTATTGATCCAAATTTGTGTCCTCAAATATCCTTCAGTGTGAGTCCATTCACCAGAGCCCAGTTAACCTAGCTAGTGTTACACCCTTAGAGAAAATCAAATCTCCCTCTCCCAGTAGTTATTGGTTGTCAATAGTTCCTCAGCTAAGTTTGAGGTTTCTTACCCACTTCCCTACTTCTATGCTGGAATTTTGTTTGGCTAGAGGTTATATGGGTCTTGTGCATGCTGTCACCATTACTATAAGTTCATATGAGTAACTTCCCAGCTATTTGGAAAACTCTGTTTCCTTGTGGTCATTCACCACCTCTGGCTCTTACTGTCTTCCCACCTCCTCTTCCACAATGGTCCCTGAGCCTTGGGTGGCAGAGATTTGATATAGGCGTCCTATTCAGTGATAAGCAGAGTACTGGAGAGATAGCGTGGCCATTAATAACAACCCAACAATTTTTTTTTGCTATTTTCATTTTGTCAAATGATGCTTTGACTTTGATATAGACCATTTTTCATGGCCCAAAAGAAATCTTAAGTGCTGTCCTGAAATGAAGGCTGCAGTCACTATGAAAATATGTTGCTTGTCTCTTACTCCATGAGCTTCTATCCATCCATTCACATTACCAAGAACAAGTCATTTGCTTAAAGTAGCTCAAAACTGATTATCTTTTATTACTGTTATTATTCAAAAGGAGACCCTGTTCTGAGGAAAGTCTTTTTTAATTTGGTATTGGGAAAGTTCTATATATTCTAGTTTCCAAATATTTAATTTTGTATTTGTGGTCTGTTTTTTAAGAGCAATTGCCAGCTATGATGGCACACACCTGTAGTCCCAGCACTTGGGAAATGGCCTCCAGAATGAGGCCCGCCAGAGCTATGTGGTTAAGACTCTGTCTCAGAACAAACAAATCTTATACTTTCTATAGTAAGAAAGTAGAGATGAAGAGAAGGTAAGAGGAAGAAGGGGAAGAAGATGTGAACAGGAAGCAGACAAACAGGACCAAGGCTGAGGTGTTTGTTCATGTTAACCCAAATCCAAAAGCTCTTTAAAGCTCTGTGCACTCTCTGGCTTCTGGCTCAGAATCGTAGATCAGTTACACTGGCAGTGACATGCTTCCTGCACTGGGGACCTAGTCAAGTATGAACTCTGTATTTGCCTTCACATTTTTCCCAGCTCAAATATGCACGTAAAAGTTCTCCAAGAGAACATCCAGAGTTGTTGGGTGCAATGGTGAATGCCTGTAACCCCAGCACTGGGGCAGGTCCAGGTGGAGACAGGAGGATCCCAGGATTCACTGACCAGCTGACTTACTGGAACTGTAAGCTCCAGGTCCATTAAGAGACCCTGACTCAAAAATCAGATGGAGAACATGGCAGCTAACAACTGTCCATAACTCCAGTCCCAGGGGATCCAACAGCCTCTTCTGACCTCCACGGGCATTGCACGACATGGGTGCACTCACATACATGCAGGCAATACATGCATACACATAAAATAAAAATAATAAATTTTTAAAAAATCAGGTGGAGAATAGTAGAAGACGACACTCAACATCCACCTCTGGCTTCTGTGAGCACACCTGAACATACACATGAACACATGCATTCACGGGGGGAGCGGGGGGGAAGGAGGGGGGTATTCCCAGGCTCTGCTCCAAATTAACATAAGCATGTCTTGCAGAAGGGCTCATGCATTCCATTTTTATCGTGTTTCCCAGGTTTCTCCAATGCATAAGTACAGTATGAGAGCCATTGCATGACCCAGATGTGTGTGAGAACATGCAAGGAAAATGTGAACATGGATACCAACATGGACTTAACAGACCTTGAGGAACTACAAAAATCACAACAATGTAAAGTGGGGGTGAGGAAAGACTTGGACGCTGACAGCTTTGTAGCACCCAAAACTTTATCTCACTTTAACTCAGTGGTTCCTTTTGTTGATGGCAGCTTTGGTGAAGCTCAGGTGTGTTAGATGAAACCATCAACATCTTAGCAAACACGGGAATTGAAAAAGAAACTGCTGTGCCTAAGTGTGTGTGTGTGCGTGTGTGTGTGTGTGTGTGTGTGTGTGTGTGTGTGTGTGCAGGGTCTGGGTCCTGGGGGTGGCCCTTGGGGTGGTGTGTGTGTGTGTGTGCGTGTGTGTGTGTGCGTGTGTGTGTGTGCGTGTGTGTGTGTGTGTGTGTGTGCGCGTGTTTTCTAGGGCTATCGTAACAAAGTTCCATAACTGGATAGCTTGGACAACATACATTTAGATAGAGTCTGTGGCTGCTGAGATCTCAGGCAAAGTGTGTTTCTACAACCTGTGCTCTCCCTAGCACTTTGCATATCATCTATGCCATTGAGTCATTAATATCTATTTACCTGCATTTCTCTTTTGGGCAGAAAAGGGCTCAGTATATTCTTGATGTCTTATATCACTTATCTGCAGAATGTCTGTACTGGATAGGTCTCAATAAACATTTATTAGTTTAGTAAATAAACATAGTTATCTTACCAGGAATTTAGCAAATGAAGAGCCTCTTCTTAGCAATTCATTGAGACTTATTATTACACAGACTTGATGTGAGGCCAGATATATTGGGTCTGCTCCATAGGTTTATCCCAAATAACACAGAAAAGCAGTTTCTTCTAAAATGCTGCCCCATCCGGCTTAGATTGGAGACTTGTTTATATATTCTCTTCTCCACCTTCATCGGAAAAGCTTTGCTGACAGCAGGTGCCAGGCAGAAGCCAAACTTGTTGAGTTAAAAGAGAAATCTTCAATGGCATTCAGTCAGGAGCTCCTTCACATCTCCCTCCCCTCCTCTCCCAGCTGAGGGCTCTGGAGCCTCTCAGGTAAGGAATTCTCTCAGGTAAGCCTGGGAGATGCATCTGAGTGGTGGATGTGCTACCCCTCTGAGGGGTAACACCAGGGAGGATTCAGTAACTTAAGAAATTAGCAAAGTAGAAAGAAAATCGAATGATCAGAGGTTCTGGTGCTAATGAATACTCTGTTTCCTGAAAAACTGATGGAGATCAGACACCAAGATGCTATTACACATGCCCATTGTCTTGCACATCTGGTCTTTGATGCACTATTTGAAGAAGTGCCAGGATAAGAAATGTGAAAAGAAATGCAGGGTCCTGGGAAAGGGTATCACTGTGGAGCTTGGGGTGGTTTGCATGGCATTTTGTTTTGTTTTGTTTTCATCTTTTAAAAACATGCTGAAATAAAGCTGACTTGAAATAATTTCAGGCATGTGTTTATCCTAACTGCACATTTTTAAATCATATTAACTTCTTTTGATTTCAGAGAACACTGTCAATTTACTAGACCCAAATTCATGATGTTTTTAATTTAAACAAAGCGTTTGCCAGTTTTAGCCCTACAAGAAATATTTTCATTGATTCAGTTCTTTTATCAACTCCATAGCTCGGGTGTGGTTTCATTCCATGGTCCAGCACCCTCTGCAATGCTGAGAAACCAAACACCATGGCTGGGAAGCATGAAAATACTCTCAACGGATGGGATTGCATGTCAGGGATACACCACAGAGAATGGGTTGGAAAAACAGAGGAACTAAATTAAGATTTACACTTCATAGTGCTATGTGTGATGTTAAAAAATGAGGATTTTACCATGGGCATTCCTAGTCATGATCATAAAAGTCATCGCTATCAATTGTTGAGCTCCCGCTACTACTGAGTACTACTCTGAAGGCTTTCTAGATATGTCATCCTCCCAACAGCCTTAGGTGTAGATAGTATCACTGTCAACATCATTTGACAATGAAAGCAGTAAGGGAAAAGATCAAAGACCCATGACTTGGCCCGTTATTTTGCTAGGTGTATGACTGGTCCACACACTTCAAAACAAGCCTTAAGAATCCAAGTCTAATCTATTCAGTTGAGATTACTTTTCTCCATGTATTAAAAAAAATGACCAACTGTGGAAGAAAATCATTAAGAGGGAAGATGTTGGAGAAGGAAGTGCAACACTGTGAGGTCCTAGGCCAGGGTGGAGAGCAGGCAGGATGGAGGACACGTTGAAGCAGCAATTGGAAGACACAGTGAAGAATCTGCCATTATTGGAGAGTCACAAGGACTTAATCTGGGCTGTCATGGTATCTTGGCAGGTGAGCATGATAGAGTGATATCTTTTCTAGCCCAGCAAGCAGCTAGGCTAACCTCTGAACCCACTGACATCCCTGTAGTGTGTTTAGAATCAGATAATGGGAGCATTATGACTCAAACACAATGGCCTCACAGTGGAAGTGCACAAAATGGCTTCTTGACATCTTGTAGCAGTTCTCCAGCATCCTGTCTCAGGGATTCAGTCTTACCTATGCTAATTAACATAAAACTATTGAAATTCTAGAAGTTAGGCCATTTGTTTAATATACAGTATGTACTTTTCTATTCATATTATAACCAGCTACCAAGACACCTAAGGATCATAAGTATTTTGTTTGGGTTTTTGTCATTTTGCCTTTTTGAGACAAACCTACTGTGCAGCCCAGCATTGCCTAGAACTGTAAAGCCCAAGCTGACCTCAAATTTGTGGTCTTCCTGCCTCAGACTCCTGAGTGCTGGGATTATAGGTATTTGTCACCAGGTCCACGTCACTTTGCATATAGGACTTTGTGGTGATCATTAAATCCATTCAGACAAAAGAGAAGAAGAAAGAAAGAAAATTGCATAGAAAGGCACACAAATGATAGTTTAAACCATCTAGTGAGCCAAGAACTGAAGGGAGGAGGAGGCAGAGGGTGGGCACTGCAGGTGGAATGCTGAAACTGAGGTAGCCTAATGCAGTCCGAGAGAAGGAGAAATAACTGGCTGATCGCCAAATCAGGTCTTCGCAGCCCCCTTCAGATCCTCTTCAAATTGTACATTTTAATAAATTTTTAAATTTTATGTGTATGAATGTATTGACTGCATGTGTGTAAGTACACCCATGTTGTGCAACACCCACAGAGGTCAGAAGAGGGCATTGGATCCTCTGGAACTGGAGTTAGGGATGGTTGTTAGCCACCATTTGGGTGCTGGGACTCGAACCTGGGTCCTCTACAAGAGCAATCAGTGCTTTTAACCATTGAGCCATCTCTCCAAGCCTCAAAATTGTATATCTTAATAATATCACCCAATTCATGTGCATAGAATCTGGCTTATTGGAGAGGTTCAATAAAAAAAATATTGAGAAGTAAAATAATCAAGAAATGTTGCCATGGAATTAGAGATAATAAAGTTTTGGCTTGGAATCTAACTACAGAATAATTTTAAATATGCTTTTCTCTCATAAATAAGTGAGCAGAATATTCTTTTGGCATTTTTCTACAATTGCACATTTGGGAACCCAATTTATATCTTCTTGCTAAGTTCGGGAGAGCCCAGAATATTTGCTGGGTTTATGGACATGAGTGCTCATTTCTCAAATAAGCTTTAATGACGCCTCATTACCTTGCTATAAAATTAGCCTTGAGGTATTCTCAGAGTGGCTAGTACAGGATTGGGAACATTTTCAGCTCTTCGTTTACAAAGATACTGAGCTCCCACAGCAATGTCAAAGGCAATTGCTTCTCAGGCTTCTCTGTGCCAACACAAAACTTTCTTCTGAGCTGAGCCTGTGAGTGACTGAATGGGGACCACTGCTAACAGCTATTTGAAAGGCCCTCTGGAAGAACAGATTGTATTCATATGTGGACCTTCTTGGAATTTTCTGTACCGTAGGAGCATAAATGGATTTGGTGAAGAAACGCTTTTAATATATAAGTTCTCTTTGAACTGATTCTAAGTCTTCCCTTGTCAATTAAGTGATACTGTAGGGAAGAAAGGGGATAGGAAAAGGGGAAAGATGGAAAACCAAAATTTCTTTTTTTAATGCTGTAAGGCAGCATTTCAATATAAGAAATTCCCTTTATTTTCAATAACAGGATGGCCTAAACAAGACCTGCATAGTGGCAACACCCATTGGCATGCCAACCTGGATGGGGGAAATTTCAGAAGGTCCCACCCTTAGATGAAAGAGCTACAAGCAATCCATGGATGCTAAGAGAGGGGAACTCAATCTTCTCCAGGAACAAGGTCCTTGGTCAATTATCTAATCCCAAGTAGTCAGCCCTAAACACATACACATACAAGCAAGACCAAATGGACTCAATATACTATATACACATGCACATATAAGTATGTATACATTCGTGTATACATGTATATATGTAGCAATAATAATTAATTTAAAAAGACTACAAAATTGAGAAGGAGTTGAGGGGAATGTGGAAGGAGGGGGAGTAGAAATATTATGATATAAATATAATACTAATGTATGAAACTCTCAAAAAATTTTAAAAAGTTAATTCCCTATTCATAGAACCTATTTCCAAATTATTCATGATTTATAAGATTTGTTAGCATTTCATAAATATTAATTTACCACCTGAGTGTACATTCTGCAATTTTGCCTCACACTCAGAGTTGATCTGTTTGTAATCTCCCTTCAGCATCCCAGACAGTGAACCTAGGCCATCATGAACTGAGGCGGTTACAACTCACTCTTGGAAGTACAAAGCTTCTGTCTTGTCTTAGAAGGCAAGTACTTTAGCAATGGACACTTTCTTTAGATTTGACAACTTGTCCCAAAGCCAATGGTAACTGTGCTGCTTGCCCCTTTCTGAGTTTTAGAAGGCACAGAAGAGAAAAATATATTCTGTCTGAAGCTACTTAAGCACATTGCTAAGGAAATAAAAATGCCTTATTTTCTCTGAGAGGCTTATGGTTAAGCTAAGAAAATTTGGGACAGAGTAAGCCAAGACGCTGAGGGCCAGTTGGATATAAGCCCAGTAGCTTTGGTGATAAGGCAGCACCATGGTTTTCCACAAGATGTTCCAAGGCAGAGAGTATCACGTGAGGAAAGTGCTAAAGAGATTCCCACTGGATAAATAACTGGGTAACACAAAAAACGGTTTTTCCTTGCTCATGTCAAAATGTTACTAGTTTCTTCATAAGTGAGACAAGTGTCTATTTCCTACAATAGGAATAGTGCTAATTATTAAACTGAACCATTATTCAGTCCTAAATAGACTGTTTTCTTACTTTTCTTATGTAACAATCCAAGACATAAAAAATATAATTTGAAGTTAATATATAGCTCTAAAATTTAGGCTCAGAATTTATGGTATTTCTTTTGTTTTTTAACAAAGGGTCAGTTACAGTACTGTAAGTCAGACAAGTCCTCTCTCAAGAAAAAGGCTAAAGGCACTTTGGTTCCAGATTACTAAAAAGAGCTCTTTCTTTATTCATCTTTGTGTAATTTCCTTCAATTCTGTGCCACATTTTCTTTTCTTCAAAAGATGCTAGATTGTGAAAACCCTGTATGCATCATATTCTCAACTTGCTTGATGTCCTCTGTCCAATCCAGTGGAAAGGAATCAGCAGGCCTCGCCTGTAAGCTAAATTTCATCTGATCCCACTTCAAAGAAATGTGTGGCACTGTTTTACTGGGCAAAAACTGTGGGTGCTAAAGCTTCCAACTGGTTTCAGATGTGAAACATGTGGTTTAGCTCCTTTAGATGTTGCTTATTCTTCTCTATCACTGCCCTCCTTGATTCCTGTTTAGTTTAGATATGCAAGTCCAGAAAACCTAGTAGACTATATATACCCCCATCAAGAAAACCAGCTAAAGTGCCTCACAGCTAGAGCTATGAATCTTCTGGCCTCTGTCTATACATATATATATGTATATATATGTATATATATATGTATATGTATATATATGTACATGACAGTCAGACAGCAGAATCTTCTGGATACCTCTGAGTTTTTGTCCCACCACTCAAGCCTCCTGCCTTGCAGCAGCCATATAACCTCAGTGAATGTGGGTGTTCATTTTAAAAGCACAGATACTATCTATCGTGGGTTGTATTATGTCCTCCAAATTTTATGCTTGAAATCCTAGTCCTAGAACCTCCCAATGTGACCTTATTTGGAATCTTTACAAAGGTAATTAAGTTAAAATGAAGTCATCTCATGACTGATATAAAATGGGGAATTTGGACACAGGCACATATGGTAAACGTGAAGATGACTCTATATGCAAGTCGAGATGAGAACAAAGCTTCTCCCACAGCCCTCAAAAAAACCAAAACACAAAAAACAAAAAACCACACCACATTAGAATTCCAACTTCCATAACTGTGATGCAACATATTTCTGTTGTTTAAGTAAACCCAATGGTGGTGTGGTGACTTATTAGGAACCATAGAAAACGAATATAGGTATGATGGTAGATCCACCTCATTTGGCCATACCAATAACTACAGGAGATATAGAGGATCCCAACCCAACCTCAGAGCTGTAACTGCCTTTCCTAGAACACTGCACTTGACCTTACCTTTTGTGACCTTGGTAGCACCGTCTGCTCTTGTGTAAAGTGCGCTACAGGTCCACAGTTCAGAATGCCTCCTACAGAATATTTCTTCTTATGACTCAGGGTCAGCTCTCTCTACGGGTCCACAGTTCAGAATGCCTCCTACAGAATATTTCTTCTTATGACTCAGGGTTCAGTCTGGCCAGTTTGGTCTCAAGAAATCAAGGTAAACTGTAAGTCCTTGGGAAGTCATGACAATTTGCTCTGTAGACATGCTTGAGCAGAAGCTGAGGGCTCTGTGGAGATTATTTCTGTAGTCTGATCGCCATCCACAATTTCAGGACCCTCTTTCCTTCCCATGATCCATTAGCCCCCAGCTTCTTACTGTGCGTCATGACCCTGTATTGAGCTGCATAATGAAAGTAGGAGTTATTTAAAAATTGACAACAGTAAAAGGTTCCTGAATATACAAACAAAAAATTAATTCAAAATCAAGCACAAATAAATTTGAGGTGTATTTTTCCTGGCAGTTCTCCCCTCCTGGGCAACTTCGCTGCAGCCTGGGTTCTGAACATGTCACAGGTGTACCTCTACCATACATGCCATTGTTCCATATGGTACCAAGGAACACTGCCTGAAACACCTCAGTTCAGAGATTATTGTATGTTATGATTTTCAGAGAGTTTTTACTTACTGTACAAACAAAGTTTTCTGGTCTTAGGAAAGCATAAGGGTTTAATTACCAAAAGCAAAGACTTTTAATATTTTCCTACTATGATTTCTCAGCATATAAGCATCAAACTAATATAACTTTGGATTGTATTATATTAAAAATTGATTTTGAGCCTGGTGTGGTAACCCATGCCTTTAATCCCAGAATTCAGGAGACAGAGGCAGGTAAATCTCTGTGAGATGGAGGCCAGCCTCATCTACATAGAGAGTTCCAGGCCAGCTGTGGCTACAGGGAGACCCTGTCTCAACTAGACAAAACAAAATTTGATTTTGAGTTGCTGACTTGAGTTTCACAAAAATATGTTAGAAGAATCTTGGCTGTTGGAAAAGAGTATGTTGCTAACAGGCCCAAGGACATTTTGACTTTTAGCCAAGAAACTGGCTACATTTTTGGGGGGTCTTTTTACTCTGTCTAGCCAATTCCTACCTCCTATTCTTATCACACCATCCTCTGAAGAGGTTACCCAAATTAGGGATGCAGGGTGAGGCAACTGGAGTACCCCTTCAGTGGGTCTATCTAAAAGACTCCCAAATTGTATAACTCTTGTCTCTAAGGGGAAAAGAAAGTCCTTGAGTCATGAATAGGAAATATGAAGGAGAAGTAAAGGCAAGAGTAATTAGCATTACAAGTTCTAGACAGGGAACTAGAAAAAAGTCAGAACAGGGCAATTTTCAAATGTTCATATGAAAGTCCATTGGAGTTTCTTGACAAGGGATCCCAAAAGAATCAAGTATTTGGGAGCTTGTATCAGAGGGGGGAATGTTGGAGGGGAGGGAGTGGGCATGGATTTGATCAAAACACCTTATATACATGTATGAAATTCTAAAGTTTTTGTAAAAATAAAAAATAAATAAAATAAAAAGAAGAATCTTGGCTAGAGGTTAAGACAAAATTTTCAACAATTTTGAAATGATTACAAACTTCTTTCTGCCATTTCGTTCTATGTATTTATGCAAAGCAATATCCTCAGCATTATTTACTGATTATAAGACCAAAATATTCAGACTGGAATGATGGTTCAGTGGTTAAGAGCACTAGTTGCTCTTGCAGAGGACCCAGGTTTGACTCCTAGCACTCACATCACAGCTAACAACCATCCTTAACTCTAGTTTCAGGGGATCCAATGCCCTCTTCTAACCTCCGTGAGCACTGCATGGCATGGGTGCACTTATACACATGCAGGCAATACACTCAAACAAATAGAAAATAAAAAATATATATATAGGATATTTTTAAAACAAAATACTTTCAACTTTGAACAATGTTGAAGATGCTCTATATCCTGTGGTATCAAATATTAAGCCAATATTTAATTATTCATAGAAAAATAAACAAATCTGTCTCATTAGTATGCAAATTTGTTTTCCTCTTTAGTAAATGGTAAAATTATCTGTATACAAAATTGTTTAAAAATAAATTTCTGATTTATTATCAGTATATGCTGATTTGTATAATTATACATAGGAGTGTGAAATTTTTTCTTTAGCAAAACGTGATTGTTCTGGTTTTCTTTTTATTGCTCTGATAAAATGCTTAGAAAAAAATGGCTTAGGAAAGTATTTGTATTGCACTCCCAAGTCACAGCCAATCATTGAGGGAAATGAGGGCAGAAACTCAAGGTGGGAATCATGGAGAAACATTGCCTGCTGGCTTACCTGCAGGCTCATGCTTAGCTAGTTTTCTTACACAGTGCAGGAACACCTGCCTAGGGATGGTGCCACCTACAGTGGGCTGGGCCCTTCTACATCAACTAACAATTAGGATAATTCCCTATATATATATGCCCACAGACCAGTCTGATCTAGACAATTCCTCAACTGGGGCTTTTCTCTCAGATGACTCTAAGCTGTGTCAACTTGACAGTTAAAGCTAACTAGGACAGGGATCATGAATGGGAAGGTTTAAAAAGTCCTGCACTAGGCCACTCACACAGCTTCTCTTTGGTTACTTTTTAGTAGTGGGTCTCAAAATTTTAGCAGCATCAGGATCACCTGGTGGCATGCAAAACTTGGGTTCTTGATCCTTCTTCTCAGAGTTCCTGGTTTAGAGGTAGGGAAGGCACCTAGTTTCTAGGTGATGCTAGTGCTACTAATCCATGGACCACACTTTGAGAATCATTATTCTATAATATATGCATGATTCCGTTTTCACTGGTTGCTTTTATATAACCTTTTAGGCATTCCTAGAAATCCAAATCATCTTTTTGACTTAAGTTTATCAGTTATTGGCTATCTTAGATATTATTTAGGATAATATCCTAATCAACTGTGATTAATGAAAGACTGAGTCTTGCAGTCTAATATCTGGCTGTTTGTCCCCATCCCTTCTGTAGATTTTATAGGTAGAACAGAAGAGGACTCTAACATGAGTCTAGTTCACAAAAAGTGGACCAAAAGTTTATTTACAAGTCAGATATTTGTTGCAGTGAATTCTCTGCATTGGCTTCATGCTGTACATTAGTAGAAAGGTTACAGAAGCATATTGAACAGTTCCACATTAAAAGATGTTCAGAGTTGTGATTTATATTGCTTTAGAACCCTCATGAAATTTTTTCATAGAATGTCAATAAGCTATGGCATTCTTGCAGCTCTATAGACCAGGCAGATCATCCAAATATATCAACAGCATCAGAATTTTAAAACATTGATTTTTTTTTTTTAAGTGACAGCCTCATTGTGCAGCTCAGGCGGTCTGGAACCATTATGTAGCCCAGGCTAGGGGTGAACTCATGATCCTCAGGTGTTCACCTACACACCTAGCTGAGACAGAATGTTAAAACTTGATGGGTGTTTTTATGTGTGAGTACATGGCTTTGATGTTAAGGATCTTGGTGGGTCTTCATATGTAAGTTGTCTGCTCTTCCATAGCACACAATCTGTTTTTTTCTCCTTAGTTCAGTAAAGAGTTGCACATATAGGAGATACTTCATAAGTATTTGACCAATGAATGACTTATCATCATCCTTAATACTTGAGCAGTACCTAGAATGTTCTTGCTACCATTATCTCTCTCAACATGAGAGCATATAGAATTTTCTCTGAAGTTAATTTTCAGCTTTTCTGATGCAAGTTGGTGTTCTTGCAGTCAGGCTACAGAGTGATATCACAACCAAGGAAAATATAACTTGCAAAAATTTCAAAATATAACTTTTTATACAAAAACATGAACATGGTAATCACTTCTTTAAAATCCCCTGCCTTCTTTCCCTGCTCTCCTTAAGCCCCAAAGCTGTGTCCAAACCTACCTTTTTAGTCGCAAGAAAACCCACACAGTTCTAACTCACCCCTCATTCTTCTCTTTCTTCTTTTCTCCCAGTTTCTACCAATTCTGCATCAAAAGCCCTCAAGAAACAGGATTGTCAGGAAGTTTGAATGCTCAAGTTTTGCCCAATAGTGAGCTTAATTTGGCAAGTTTTATCACCATCCTCTCACTCCCAATAATAGATTTCATCACAAGAGTATCTTTCTTCATGGACTCATAGCTTCTGCTTTCTAAATATGTTCATCAAATCACAATGGAACCTTTCCTTGGTAGATAAGCACAAAAAGATCAGCCTTATATAAATGCTAAAATTCATCATTAGATTTCCAAGTATAATCAGTTTACAAGCAAGAATTTTCTTCTGCCTTCTGCTATGTAAATACATTCCTTTCTCCCCCACAAGTTCAACTTACAAACTCTAAAGCATAATAAACATGGATTGGGAGGGGACTGTTTTTCAGTCTAGAAAAGAATCCAGAGAACACTGTGACTTTCCCTCAAGCCTGCCAGCACTCCATCCAGGCAGGTGATAAGCACTTCTCTTCGAAGCCTGGGATGGCAGCTGTGCAGGCAGAGGCGGTCCTACTTCTGGCCGAAGAAAAAGCCAGGGTGCAACCTGATAGTTCAAACTTTATTTGTATCTCCTTTAACCTCAGATTCTGTTTACACATCTAGACTGTCAGCAATGGGAAAGGATCACAAGCCAAAATCAAAAAATGGAAGCAGGATGTGAAAGAGGAAAAACTAACCCAAAATGAGACTTCATTATTTGCATCCATATGACAAAAAAAAAAAAGAGGTAGAAATAGAGATAGAAATGGACAGTGTTTGCCATTACAACTGGTACCAAATGCTCAGGTTTCTACTAAAATCACCAAATAACTACAGTTACTATGGAACTTCCTGCTCTAGGTTAAATGGCCAAACTTGGAAAGGACATGGGAGCTATGTGAAAACATGAGCTCATGTCATGGCCTGATTTTCTCTGTTGTAAAATGGAAAAATAGGGTGAAGAGAGAGAGAGAGAGAGAGAGAGAGAGAGAGAGAGAGAGAGAGACCCTGTACTGGCTATGAGCTTCGGCGTATTGATGACTCTCAAAAGCTCAAACTTGAACACTCGTAGTCATTTTGCTGAGCTTTATCCTTACTGTTCCCTATGTCTGGATATGCCTCCTGCTGGCCTCTTCATCTTGGCAAAGACTCGCTTACCTTTTCTTTTTCAGTTTAAGCATCATTTCTACCAGAGAGCCTTCCCTGGCCCTCTTTACACTCCTTTAACTTAGAGGAGACTCAGTACAGCTTATTTCTCTAGTGCTGTGTACTGACCCCAGTGAGTCCTTACCACAGTTCTGTCCCTGCTTAGAAATCATCTTGCTGCTTGGGTAAATTCCACCAAGGCAGCACTCTTCTCTACATTTCTCATCATTTTGAACAAATGGTCAGCACATATGAGGCGATAAATAGAATTTTTATTTTTTTCCTCAGGCTGATTAGAATTTTAAAAAAAGATTTGAGGTATTTCTATACATAGCTTTTCTGGGCATATAAATCAGAGGTAGTGTGCTTGTCCAGCATGCTCAAGACTTTGGATTCCATGCTCAAGTAGCACAAGGTGAGGTCTTGCTTTTTAGGGCTATCTATGTATGTGTTTGTATGACATGTATGCACAATTTCAATTAGTCTTTGCAGGCTGAACTTATGTAACCGTTTTTTTTTTCTTTTTTTTTTTTTTTGGTTTTGTTTTGCTTCTTAGTTCCTATCTACTTTCTTCTGTTCTGTCTCCAGTTGCTATTCTAAAACAGCACTTTATAAAATTCCAAAGCTTCATATTTTTGAGACTTCTTTCTTTACATGTTTACTTCTAGAAACTGAGCTCACTAGAGTTCTAAGATTGGAGGCTCCAGCAAGAGGGTCATGGGAAAGTTCTTGCTTCTCTGAAGGCGATGCCTATAGTTCTTCAATGAATATGAATGGATTAGTTACTCATTTCTCGCCACAATAAAATAGCAGACAGAATCCACTTTGGAAGGAAAGCTAGCCCACAGCTTGAGGTAAAGTCCATCCTGACTGGGAAGAAAGATATGGTACCAGGAACATGAGACTGCTGGTCACATTGTATCTGCAGAGTGATGAGCCTTCTCTTTCTCATGCAGTCTAGGACTCCAGCCCATGGATTGATGCTGTCTATACACCTTAGTTTACCTAGTCTAGATAACTCCTCATAGACATTCCCAGAGGCTTGTCTGCTAGGCAATTCTAGATCCTGTCAGGTTGACCATTAGTATTAATCCTCATAATGTGCAAACCCTGTACTCAGTAATGCAGAAGAGCTAACCCATAATCACTTTCATTGTCCATCTGTGCAAACATTTAGTTTTAACCACTAGTTTATAGCTAAAGGATCCACTTTGTTTCAAACACTTCTATTTTTCTTAGTATTGATGAGTTCTTTTAAGTGAGAGAACTGAAGAACTGCTAGAAAGAAAGAGAAACATAAGCCAGGTAAGGAGACTTGAAAAAAAAAAAAAACTCCTTTAATTGTGTTGGTGTTTCCAGGTACAGATTACTTAGAGCAAGCCTTCAGATTGACTGATCCAGGATCCTGAACAGGGAGAGACAGAGTTGAAATGAACATGGATAAACTTAAACAGTCTATGGAGCCTGAAAAGGGCTTTTCTGCTTTAGACAGCGATGGGCTTGTTGATCACCAGCAACATCATAGAACTGAATACTCAATAGCCAAATGGTGAACATGTGGCCTAGAAAAGCTTGCTTTGATCCCAAGGAAACTTTTTAAAGATCAGGTAATGTCAATTAAAAACACATCAGATGAGCATCAAGAAGGTAGATTTCAGCAAGGCCCGAAACAAAGTTTATAATCATTAATATCCAGATGGCACACTGATGTCTGTGAAATAACAAAATTGAGTGAATTCAGAGTCATCTGAATAAATGCGTTAAAGCTCCCTGTTCATTTCTTTGAAAGGAACAGTCTCCTTGGCATGTCAGAATGCCGACCCTGCCTGGCTGATGTCATGCTGATTATAACTGAAATGACATTTTTCAAAACAGCCAAAATCATCAAACTGAAAAGGAAAATATGTTGGGTGATAGAATCAAGATTAGAATTGAGAATTATTTTAACAGACCATAAAAATATAACAGTCAACACTCCATACAGTCATGATTAAGGACATATGTCTGAACAGTAACTTCTATAATCATGAATCATAAATGCTGGTTTAGAAAAATGGGAAAAACAAACAAGCAAATAGAAAAAAAAACTATCAGTGTGGTAGTCATCAGGACAGTCTGTAGAAACTGCAGTTTGCTGAGTTTGTTTAAGATCACATTTCCTTGTTTCCTTTGAAGTGAGACATGATCTTATGATTTTCTTTGAACAACAAAATACCAGAAGTTCATGCACCATATGCAAGTTAGCCTGCTTTTTTTCCCACCTCAGCAGTGATAGAAGCTTCTGGAGTCTCCATTTGATTAGGTCTCTAATGGGTAGGGCCTCTCTCATAAACTGGATTGGTAAATGCTGTGAAGAGAACTGATTTTATATTTCATTTAGTAATTGAAACTTGTGGATTATTTGCCATTTCCACATAATCTGACCCATTCTGTGTGACAAAACAAGTATTTCTCAGATATTAAGAAAATACAAACTGTACACATATGTATGAATTATAACCTATTATAAAATGCCCTTGTGTACTGTGTAGCATATTGTTTTATTTAATTACATTGTAAACATATTTCTTTTTGTATATGTGTGGTATGCATGTGTGTGTACATGCTTGTATGCCTGTGGGTACATGTGTGTGCAGATACATGTGTATGTGTGGAGGCAGGAAGTTGATACTGGGCATCTCCCTCTGTCATGCTCCATTGTATTACATGAGGCAAGGTGTCTGTCTCTCTAAACTCAGAGCTCATCAATTCCAGCTAGTCTAGCCTGCTGACTTGCCTTAGGGAATCCCTGCCTCTGCCTCCTGAGTGCTGGATTACAGGCAGTTGCTAAGTCTGCCTAGCTTTTACGGGTTCTGGTCCTCCCATTTGTGTAGCAGGCATTTTATCCATTTAACCATTCCCCAGGCCCCTGTTATTTCTATAACTTTGGTTTTATAACTGCATAGCAGTAACAGCCCGCCATTTGGACATGCTATCCATTATCCAAGTAATCCCCAATTGTTAGAACTTTATTTTTCTCATTTTCGTATTATAGCTAGCACTGTGGTAATGCTCTGTGCATATCTTTGCTAGGTCCCATAGGATAAATTAAGAAAAATAATATTTGGAGAACTAAGATTATTGCTATCTTAAGTTTATAAGGTGTATATCAAAATTAACCTAGAACGAGCGACACAAATGTATGGTTCCACCAGCTATGTGTGAGGTCTTTCCAAATACTTCTGTACATGGTATTGGCTAGTATTTTCATTTTCCCAGTCTAATTTTGGAGGCACCTTAAGAGCTACTTTGTTTGACTATTTCATTGCATATTTGCATCTTATTTCATTTATTTCATTGTTCCTATTCTTTGCTTATCTACCCAACAGTCTTAGTTAATTTGCAAGAGGTTTTTAGCTACAAAGTTTGTTAACACCTAACATATACTTTAAACATTTCTTTTTATTGACTTGCCAACATTATTTACATTTTTCCCATGGTGAAGCTATACATCCAGTCTTTCCCATGGACTTATGTCTTGTGGATCATGCTCAGACTAGCTTCTAAAATATCAAAATAAAGTTGACATTTTCAAATACAATAGTTTCCTATAAGATTTTTAAATTATTTATACCTTTTATATTTTTACACATTTAATACAAGTGGAATTGATTTATGAAGATTAGATGATAGGAATCTGGGGCTTGGGAGATGGCTCAGAGAGTAGGGTGCTTGCTGCAAAAGGATGAAAATCTGAGTTCAAATCCCCAGCACCCATGTAAAAAGGTAGACATGGCCTCATGTTTGCCTGCAACCTCAGTACTGTGTAGGGCAGAAACAGGAGGCTCACTTTGGGCCTTCTGACCACTAGCTTGGCTCAAGGCCCAGTGAGAGACTGACACTGTTTCACAGAAATAAGGCCAAGAATGACAGTTCAGGACATTATGGATGTCCTCATCTGGCCTCTACCATGCACACAAACAAACAAACAAACAAATAAATAAATTGAATAAATAATAAATGATGGGAACCTTTCTTACATAGTCCCCTATAAAAACCTAGAAATTTTTTATTTGTGTTACTGGGGATCGAACCCAGGGCCTGGCACATGCTAGTTAGGTGTCCTACCTAAAGCTGCATTCCCAACCTAACACCTAAAGCTTTTGACTCACCTAAAACTGAAGAAGTAATCAGTTTAAAATTGCAAACAAATTAATTCAATTTTAAACTTCTTTAACACGAATCTAGGACATACACAAAAGGAAGTAATAATTCCACCACCTTCTCCATTAGGCCACATCTAAAATCAAACCGGGACACTGATAACCTGGAGGACAGAGGAGGGCAACATGAACTGAGATGCTTCTGGAAACTATATCTTTTGCAAAACAAGTCAAGGAAGGCTTTACTCAGAAAAGATATTTGTATTAACAATGATAATTGCAGAACACAGTGTGTAAAGTGCTTATTAGGCAAGATGAGGACCTGAGTTCAAATCCCCAGGACCTATGTAAAAGCTGGTGCTCATGCAAAAATAACTCCAGCATTGGAAGGTGGAGACAGGTGGATTCTAGGGGTTTGCAGGTCAGCCAGTCTAGCCAAAATATCAAGCTTCCCAGAGAGACCCTCCTTACCATTAAGAGACCCTATCTCAAAAATAAAGTGGATAGTGGACTGGTAAGATGGTTCAGCAAGTAAAGGTCCTTGCTGTTCAAGCCTGGGGACATGAGTTCATGAGTTCAATCTCCAGGACACACATGAGGGTGGAGAAAGAGAAAAGAATCCAAGATTGTCCTCTGACCTCCATACACACACACACACACACACACACACACACACACACACAAATAACAATAATAAACAAAAAAAACTTTTTTAAAAAGTGGAAAGCAATCAAAAAAGATATCCAATATTAACCTCTAGCCTCCACACATGCATGCATTGGCACAAGTACTGACATACACACATACTCATTCATGTGTATATCACACCCTCCATGCCTACACACATGGTCACTCATACACGCACACACAGACACACAGACACACACACACACACACACAAAAGAAAATTGTACTCAAATTTACAAAAGACTTCCATGAAGAGGTACTAGATTGATTCTATTTATATACAGGTATTCTATAAATGTTTGTGTATCAAATATGCTGTATGTACATATACTATGTGAAATGCACTGTACATTATACATATATACATAGGTATTGTAGATATATACTATGTGCTATATTTGTATATAAAGGAATACATACATAAAATAATAATAACATTGTTCTTTCTTTTGCTATTGTTATTTTTATTTTGTTTCATTTTGGTTTTGAGAAGAGTCTATGTAGACTAGGCCTGCCTCAAACTCACAGAGATCCACCTGCCTCTGTCTCCTGACTACTGGGATTAAAATGTATGCCACCATGCCTGGATTGTTATTTCATTTATTTTTAATTTTTAAAATTCTTAATTATTTTTACTTTATGTGTATGAATTTTTGCCTACATGTACCACATGCATGCAATGTACACAGAGGTCAGAAGAAGGTATCAGATCCCCTGGGAAAGGAGTTACAGGTGGCTATGAGCAGCCATGAGGGTGCTGGGACCGGATCCTATGCAAGATCAGTCAGTGCTCCTTAACCAATGTGCCGTCCCTCCAGCCCCCTGTTATTTCATTTTTTAAAAAGTAAAAATTTGGATCTGGAGAGATGTCTCACAGCTATTAAAAGTACTTGCTGCTCTTCCAGAGGACCAGAATTCAGTTACTAGCAACCATGTTGGGTAACTCACAGCTCTAGGTCCAGAAGGTCTAAGGCCCTCTTCTGGCCTTCACAGGCAGAATGCTGCCCCACCCCCAATATGGACATAATTTTTAAAAATAAAATAAATTTCTTAAAAGGAAGAACTTTATATAAATTGGATTTATTTAAAAAATAATGCATTATCATTCCCACCACTGGACATATTCAAACAAAAACCAGATATTTTGTCGGAAAATTTGTAGAGGAGATTCTTGCCTAGGTTGGGGTGTTAGATGGATGATCTCTAAGGGCCTTTCCAAAAATCTATTTAATCATTCTGGGTTATTTGACCTGCCTGAAAAATATAACCTAATAAGTAACTCCTGTTACTTTCAAATTTTTAGATCTGAGTTCTGAAAGAGACTTCAAGAGAAGAAGCTTTGATATGTGATAGCACTGACCGGGGATTGGTACACTAGCCCAGGCCCTGTCACAAGCACCTGCGGCACCTCAGGCAAATCACTTATCTTGCCTGGTCTAGTTTGTCATTCTGAAATGATGGTGTTGAAGTAAACATTACTAAATGATTCAAGGGTCCCATCAAAGCTTAAAACATTATAATTCTGTTTAATAAACAGGTGAGATTAACTACATAGTCAGTTTTCCAAATAAAACTCATGTGGTCACTCTCATAAACCCTTGTTGTTTTACTACCGTTTCTTACTGAGAACCTCTGGAAGCAAAAACTGAAGGATTAATTCAAAGGTTCACACATTCATTATTAATCAAAAGTCTCGGGATTGGCTTTGAGCCATGCATATATGAGGCACCCAAGATTAAAATGCAGTTTGTCTTTCCAAAGATCTCACAGTTTGGCATGATGACTGCCGTGAAGACCTACAATTGCCTACTTTGTGATGACTGAGTTGGCTATCTTCAGTGCAATGAAAGCAGTGGATGCCACCTCTCCAAGTCTCTAAACCAGGCAGGGCCCAGGTGTTTCAGGAGTTTGTAGGGTCTGAAACTGGGCCCTAGAGTCCTAACAACTAGCCTCAGCTACATGGACTCCATAGGCCGGTTAAAGAAACAATGTCAAAAGCAGAAAAAAGATGTATTCAGTGCAAGCACATTGGGAAGAGGAACAAAGAGGACCACTGACTACCTAAGTCTGTCTTAGAGGGGTCCTGACATGAAGTTCAGGTTTAGAGGCTAAGAGGTAACACATAGCTAAGTAGTCCTGGCCAAGGTGTGGTCCTGTCTGTCATCTTTACCCGTCTGGGTTCCAGTCTCTCCTGCGTAGTAGTTTGATGAGCTGTTAGAACTGTGTGAAATCTCTTTTCTGGAGACAAGTTCTCCCCCTGCCTGGCACCAGGTTTTAGCCTTTTCATTCTCCCAGTATGAGATTCCTAGAAAAATTTCAGTTTCTTGGGGACCATTGTTTCAATAGTCTGATAGCAGATGGGAGGGGCACAAATTTCTCTTTATAATCAATCCTGATTCCTACCAGACAGTTACACAGATGATACCCAATTATCTTTCCAATCCTACATGTTGGGCATACTTATTCCCTTCCCTCCAAAGCTACCAAGTGTCTTTATAAAGACAAATGCTGAGCAACACCATCACATTCAAGGCAAAGACTCATTCACAACTGTCTGTTTAATGTTAAGAAGGCTCTGGAGGCTCCAACAAGTAAATTGTGAACATTTTCTGTAGGTTCTTCCTGACATCTACTTTTTGTGGCAATTTTCCATGGTGACTGACTCCACTAAGTTTTCCTAGACTAGTAGAAAAATAAAACCTAAACAGATGCCATTTTTCTATGATGTAGTACCTTGTTTAGTAATGACATTTTGTTTAAAGGGAGGGTCCAGAGGAGTGAGGAGTAACCACATTTTGATGTATGATTATAAAAGCAAAATTCACTGATTTTACTAACTCAGTGATCTCTGGGAAGAGGATTATCTGTGATCTCAGGTATCCTGCATGAAGACAGTTACTCATCATCCTCTTAGAACCTGTAAACATTCAGGGCAGGCTTCTAACATCATGCTGTTTTAGAGCACTTAGCCCTCAGATCCCACATTGTGAACATCCAGCTTTTGTTTCCTTAGGGATAACATGGAAGAACCTAATCAAGAGCAAAGGACATTAGAGACTGTTCCAAGTCCTCTATAGACTGTTCCAGTTCTATATGACTGCTCCCCTCACTGCTGAATTTCAAATAAAACCATGTCCCTAGATGTACAGCAGTTCAAGACAGAAAAGTCCTCAGAACAATGGTCTTAGAGCTATCCGAGGGCATGTGAACAACAGAGCCCAGAGCCCACACCTCAGTCTTGAATTCGTGCATTTCTGGAGTGGAACTTAAGACCTTGCATTTTTAACTAGTTCCCAGATTACTCTGATGCTGCTGCTATAAGGGAACACTCTCTGGGAATACTTGACAAATACTTCTCCCTCTTAAAGAGCTACCTGGGCCTAGCCAAGTTCTGTACTCACTAAATATTTCCCTAGTGTGTTATCTCAGAAACAGGGAAACAGAAATAGTTAAGAGTCCTCCCTGGGCCAGATGTAAAGATATGATAGGAATACAATGGGTACCTTTGAGACTTATGCTGATAACATTCACAATAGGTTATCCTGAGGTTGTCTGTGGTGGTGGCTGCCTGTAGTCCCAGTATTTGAGAAACTGAGGTAAGAGGATCATAAGTTTGAAGCCCACCTGGGCTATATAACAAGGTCTTATCTAAAAAACACGATAAAAATAAATGAATAAATAAAATAACGCATTTACATGTACAGCATGCAGCATGATGTTTAGATGGACAGTTAAATGATTATTAATCAAATAAACTCATGTATCTACCATCTCCCATTGCTACATACATAGCAAAAGCACTTAAAATCTATTTTCCTAGCAAATTTCCACCATGCAACACATGATTAGCTATTATTTCTATACCGTACTTTAGATCTCCAGATTTATTTAATCACTGCATATAATGACTTCTTTAACATTAATGCCATCTTTTCACCCACTTCCATTTAAAGGATGTAGATACTATGTCAGAGAAAAAATAAATATTTTAAAAAGTCTGTTTGGGTAAGGGAAGAGTTAAAACATGGTTGGTCTAGCAGCATATTGAGAGTCATACAAAGACCATATGCATTTTTCAGAATCATAACTTTTCTCAACTTAGAAATACTGTTTTTGAATTGTGTATCTAAGCAACCAAGGACCTAGCATGAATGAAGCAGGGATAAGATCTATAAGGTATCATGCTTTAGAACAGGGTGTAGGGAACTTATCTCCTTCTTCAGAAACATGCAACTTCTGGGTGGTGGTTAGTTAATTGGTTGGCTGCTTGGTTTATATGGTGTTGACTGAAGCTGAGTATTAATAGCTTTCTTGGCCTTTGAGTACTCCATAAATAACCTAAGAAACTCCAGCTTTCAGTTCTTATCCTTCTGATTTCAGGCAACTAAAGGTGAATACAGTCCTTGCTTAAAAGGCTTAATACTGGCAGGGCAGAATGGCACATGCCTTTAGTCCCAGCACTCAGGAGGCAGAAGCAGGCAGATCTCTGTGAATTTGAGGCCAGTCTGGTCTCTATAGTGAGTTCTAGGCCAGCTGGAGCTGCAGGGAAACCTGTCTAAAAAAGACCAAAAAAAAAAAGCTTAATATTGTGTGTTCTAAAGTATGTCATATTAAAATTTCTTCACAGAGCAGTTAGCTTTAAATCAGGGTCTCCCTATAGCCACAGCTGCCCTAGAACTGGCTATGTAGACCAGGCTAACCTCTGTCTCACAGAGATTCCCCTGCCTCTGCCTCTGGAGTGCTGGGATTAAAGGTGTGTATCAACAGGTTGAGCTTAAATCAAATGGTCTTTATAAGTGGTGTTTCTTGCCTTTTTCCTTTGATCCTTATAAGAGATGTCTCTTCCTTTTGGATGTTTTTCTGCATTGGGATTTCAGTTGCTAGAAATGAGGGTTCCTCCACTCTGTTGTTTGGAGATGCTTCTGACTTCTCAAGGTGTTGGAACTGGAGAACTGCATTTGTTTCCACTCATTTCCAAAGCCATGCCTGATGACTCAGGCTAGCTCCAGGCTTTCTGTGCCTCATTCTCTTGGGCTTGCTTCTACCCCTGCATGTTTCCTGCTGGTCTGCTTTGCCTCCAAGAAGACACTGAACCCCGTGGAAGAAAGAGAAGGCATTCCATAGCTACAATCCAGAAAAAGGACCACCCCAGGATCAAGTCACTGGCAGCCCACCCAGGCTATTCTGGGGTAGATCCAAACCCAATTATGTACTTCTCAAAAATAGAACACCAATTTGAAGACACACCAAATACGGCTTCAAACAAATATAGATTTTTGTTAAGGCCCAAAATAAACCTTTGAAAATAAATTAGTAAAATTTTTTCAGTAAATATATTAAAAATAAGTAAGAAATACTCTAATCTTGAAAAGACTGGAATGGGAATTTTAATGGGAAATAGATCAAGACTTCTAGACATAAATGGGGTCCTCACGTGAACCTAAATTATCTCTTCATGCATTATGACCAGAAAAGAACAAGTTTCCAGGAAAAGAGTTAGTCAGACTTTCCAGCCCTAAATGTGGTTCATGAAAAGGGAAAGAACTTGGCACAAAAACTAGTAAACCAAGGAAGAGAGAGCCATAACGCAACTTTTTTTCTGAATGTGTTGTCAAAGTGGTAATTTGGGTAGATGCTCTTCTATGTCCCATAAATGCCATGTGGTTGATCTCCATGGTTGTCCTGTGACAGGAAACTGACACAGTCATAGATGAAATGCAAGTTAGTAGCGTCTGAAACATGTGAATGGTAGGCCTGCTACTGAACAACAACAACAATAGAAAGACAAGAGAAAGCCTTCACCCTCCCAGGAGAAGAAAGCACACATCAATATTATTTTATTTATTCATTTTTAAGTTTTTGTTTATTTATTTATTTATGGAAGAGCATGTGTGTGGAGGTCAGAGGACAACTTGTGGGAATCAATTCTCTCATTCCACCATGTGGGCCCCCAAGAGTGAACTCAGGTCCTTGAGGTTGGTGGCAAGCACCTTTACACACTGAGGTATCTTGCTTGCCCCAATATTAAACAGCCTTGATTGAATGCTCTTTAAATGAAGAGATGAGCATTCTCAAAGACTTTCTGCCTCTTCTCTGTTTGCTTCTCTCAATTGTCCACCTTCTACTTTTTCTCTTTGAAGAAGAGTCTGAGGTAAGGCAGCCACTTTGGAATGACTACCCATACACAGAGGGCTGCATTAAAGATGGAAAGGGCAACTTAAAGGAAAGCAGTCAGCATATAGGTACAGAGGCTTGGTAATGACAAGCCCCTTCCCCTTGCCTGTCAGCACAAGGATGGAGTCACAGGACTCTTATCCAAGAGTGATATTCTGAGTCCTGTGATAGTGTCTTTTCTTGTTGGCATCAACTTGGTGAGAAAGGGACTCAGAGTTCCACACATCAAATCCCTATGTGACCTATTTGCTGACTGAATTTTATTTTGTCCAGTTATCACTGGAGGGTTTTGAACTAGAAAAGAGACAAAACAATGTTCCTCACTCCTGGTCAGTTGAAGATTCTGATAAATAACAAATTATAGCCACAGTTCAAGGTTCTGTCAGACTCCTGGCATCAGATTAGAAGTTTCTTTGAAGAAAAGACTAGACTTCAATAGAACTCCTTATTAGCTTATACACTCAGCAGGTATAATAATATATTCTGTGGGAACTAGGTGGTCATTTGTTCAACCAACAATTAAGGCAACACCAACCACGGTTGGTTACATAATTAGATGATATCTTCTTGTGTGAATAGTGTTAGAGGTTAAAAGAACAAAATTGTTTTTGCAATAGATGCATTCTTCATTAAAGAAAAGAAGGAGGGACAGGGAAGAGAGAGGGAGGATTGAATGATTCACCCAATGTAGAAGGGAGTTCATATACTATAATAGATGAAAGTACAGGTTTGAATTTAGATGGTTCTGAGTTCACATTTCTTTACTATTGTAGTGGGTTTAGGAAAGTTAAACTATTTAACTTTTCTAAGATGCATTTTTGCTATCTATAAAATGGCAATGAAAATATGCTACCTTGTGAGGTTAAGAATTACAGAAAATAGGGACTGGAAAGATGGCTTAGCGGTTAACACTTGCTGTTCTTCCAGAAGACCTGGGTTTGCTTTCCAGCACCCACATGGAGGTTAACAGTCATCCATAACTCCAGTTCCAGGGATTCTAACACCCTCTCTGGCCTCTGCAGGCATTGCATGCATGTGGTGCACTTACATAGATGCAGGAAATACCTTCATACATATAAAAAATAATACAAATTGCCAGGTGTGGTGGAGCATGCCTTTAGTCCCAGCACTTGGGAGGCAGAGACAGGCGGATCTCTGTGAGTTCAAGGCTATCCTAGTCTACATAGTGAGTTCCAGGTCAGCTGGGGCTACAGGAAGGCCCTGTCTCAAAAAGACAAAAAAAAAAAAAAAAAAAAAAAAAGAAAGAAAAGAAAAGAAAAGAAAGCAAAAAGAAAGAAAAGAAAAGAAAAAGAGAATTACAGCAAATAATATACATTTTGTGCTCAGTTCATACAAAGTCTGTTCCTATAGGGAATAATAAATAATGTGGTGACTTTGGAGCAGGTAACCATATTGCCATCAATGGAGCTAAGTGTCCTGAGTACTTTTGTTCTGCCCTTGTCTTTAGCAAACTGAACAATGTAAAGTTATGTCTTAGGCACCTTCTTAACTCAATAAGCACATCACTCTCATAAAACTGCATTTGAAGAATCAATGACTTCTTTGGTTCTTACTCCTTCTTGCTGTAAAGCCTGTGATCTTCAGTTAGAGTCCAGAGTCCCTCAGAGATTTGGGGTGGCATTCTGTTACTGCAGAAGGTACTGTTGTGTCTCCATGGTCTTCAGGAGCCTATTTGGGTGTAGCTGTCTTTGGATCTTATCAGCTCAAAGATTTTTAGCTAGTTAGCTACCAGAGGGGTGGAAGTCTGTCCTTCTTATGTTTGTTTCTGCTCAGAATAGACCAATCCTTGGGTTTTCATTCTCTGAAGAACTCGCAGACTACCTCTCATATTCTGCTTCCTCTAGCAGAAATAAAGGTATTTATTTGGTAAATGGCTGAGAAAGGAACTTCTACTGTTAGAATTATGGGGCTATCCATTGCCCTTTGACTCCACCTAGGTTCCATGTGGCTCCTTCCCAACTATTAAAGCAGATTTACTAAAAGTCCTCAGATAAATGTTACTAAAGTCCTTGAAAAAGTTACTATTTATTCACCTTCCAGAAGTCTCCATCCACCGGATTGGTAGTCTCTTCACACTCTCTTCACAACACTTGAGACATTAATGCTCTCTTTAAGTTGCTGAGTGATCACAGATTAGGAGACAGATGGTGGCTATGAGAGTGAACTAATAACATGCCACAGCTGCCTAATCACAGTGCTTCGTTGGGGAGACAGCCTTTCACAGACACAGGAGACACCTGTCTGGTAAGGTATGTGGGAGGTAAGGAAGCTGCCTGTTCAGGAGACCCTGCCCCTAAAACAACATAGACAAGATAACACAGGGGCCCCCAGTCCAAGTAGTGTTCTGATGTGAAAGAATACACTTTTCACTTGGTTTTCTTTTCTCTAACTTTAACAAAATATATTCCTACTGTGAAGAAGAATAGTATGATAGAGAAGTAAGTTTAAAAAGTAGCCATTTCCCAAAAGTCTAATCTGCATTATTAACACTATAAAATAAATCCTTATATTCTTTTTGTTTTGGTTTGACAGGGTCTCACTATGTAGTCTTGGCTGGCCTGAAACTTGCTATGTAATCTAGCCTGGCCTTGAACTCAGAGATTCACCTGCCTCTGCCTCCCAAGTGCTGGGATTAAAGGTGTGTGCCACCACATCAGGCCAACCCTCAAATTCTTAAGGTACACATTCATTTTACAATAATGACATTATGGTGGGCATGTTGACCTGTAATCACCTTTTCTCTAATACAGTATGAGTATTTACTATAAATATCATTATCATGTTACGAGCAACATGAGAGACTCAGTATTACTTTAAGTTGGATGAATAGCACTGGAAATGCTTGTTCTTAGCAGTATTTCTTCATAATGCTTAACTACTTACTGCATTTGCTGTGTGAAAGACTAAACACAAGATTTTATCCATGTGAATAGGGCTTTGATTAACATTCTATACCAGATTCCTGTTAGGCAGATACAACAATTTATTTCCTGAGAGTGGACTTGCTGGACCTCAGATAAATGACTGTGTGGTTCCGTTTCCCTGAGTAAGTCCCATTAATACCTGCTGAACTGGGCACTTCCCCTAGTAGTTCCCCTTTTCCATTCTCAAATGTGCATTGGTCTGGATGATATAGACCCATCTGAATCATGGACTACATGGATGTGTGCCTTTAGGAGACAATAAAAGACCATTTTCAAGAGTTGTTGCATCAGCTCAGATACTTTAATGATGTACCGTGATGCTGTGGGTTTATAACCTCTATACCAATTTCTATTATCAGACTTTCTCATTGTTGCTCAGTGCAATGGCTCTAAAATGCTATTTTACTAGAATCATGACTTATAGTTGCTGATCTCAACTTATATTGAATTTTTCATATTTTTGTTGGACATATATTTCTTCTCTTATATAAAAGGGTGATGTTGGAAGAAGGAGTATGAGATTAGACAACTTCAGATTGGATTGAATGGAGGCAGAGGGATAAAATACTTGTGATATATTAGTCAGCATCAAGATCTGAGCATTTGTTTTGGGTGGTACATTCTGAACACTATCAGAAACTAATGCATACACAAGCAAATGAACCAATGCATGCTGGAATGATCCAAGGTTATGATTAGGCCAAATCTACGTACAGAAAGCCAGTTAGGAGAGGAGATGATATGAACATTTAGAAAGTATTTCTAGATATCACTAGATCAAGCCTGAAGAGCAATTAAACAATTCATATTCTCATCAAAATACATGAGTGGCAATTTCACTGTGACTTAAGTTGTTCTAGAAATCTGAAATGATGGGCTAGGATCCCCCTGGGCCGGGGAGCCTCTGTCCCTGGTTTATGGATGGCAAAGCATTTGGTAAACACTTACCATGCTCATCTTTGCCCAAGGCCTGTCTTGCTTTGGTCTGGTGTTGGGAGTTGGGATGTGAAGCAGAAGGGGCAGAAGCATCTGGAATGTCTCTGCCACCGTTGCCTTTGATGGTACCAGATGTGGAATGGGCCACATGCTCTCCAGCTGTTTTCTGTTCATTTCATCTCTCTTTTCGGTAACAGTTTCTCAAAATTTGTTTCCAGTACTATTCTCAGTACTGCCAGTTCTCCACCAGCATCACCATAAATGGGAGCAAATAAGGTCTGGTGTATGATTAAGTTGCCATGAGCATTAAGTATAGAAATAAGGGTAGCACTTCTGCCCTTAGATATTTTGGAAAGACGGCTTAGCTTGGTCTCTACCCTCCAGTCATGGGAAATTACATCTGAGTAATGCCTGAGAGCTTCCTCCTCCTCCTTAAGATGGTACAAGAGGGAAATGGCTGAGGAGACATTGCACTAAGTAAATATTCAGTTCATCATTATTCAGCATCACTTTGCCCAAGCCTGGTGCTCCCTAACATCTACTTAAACAAATCTCCCTGCATCCATACTTGCTCACATCTCACAGATTCTCCACAGCACACTAAAGGGGGTTTGTTAAAACACAAACCTGAGCCGGGCATGGTGGCGTGTGCCTTTAATCCCAGGCCGGAGGCAGGCAGAGGCGGGTGGATCTCTGCAAGATCGAGACTACCCTGGTTCACATTGTGACTTCCAGGTCAGCTGTGACTAGAAAGACCCTGTTGAAAACAACCAACAACAACAAAACAAACAAACAAACAAAAACAAAAACACAAACCTGAGTATATTGGATCCCTAATTGGTAAGAAATAAAGAAATTAAAATCCACAAAAGTCTACAAATCCTACAAGCTTTCCAGCCTAATTCCCTGATGTTCTTCCCTAGGTGCTTGGCACAACCACATTTTCTTGTTTGTTTGTTTTTATCCTATACCAGTCTTTTAAAACACCAGAATTAGTCTATCTTTCTGCCTGAAACCTCCCCTAACCACCTCCTATTCACACCCCATGTCTTTACTAAATGTTGCTTCCTTGGAGAAGTTTTGGTTGACTCTGTTACCTAAGCACCCCTGATCTAGTTCCGGCTCTGTCCTTTTTTGCCCTTCTTAGCAATGTCACAGTTTGTCACTATCCATGTGCTGATGTGGTTATTTATTCAGTATCTGCACATCACCCTCCACTGGCTACATATCACCAGTGCCTAAGCAGATAGTAAACACTCAGACAATGAATAAAGAATGATACGGAGCTTTAAGTGTGCACACTTATAAACACACACACACACACATACACACAGAGTCACAGTAGTCAGAACAGATTGTTGAGCAGCCCCACCCTATCCTAATATTCATCTTAGACATTGGGTCTCCAGAGACCCAGCCATTGTCAGAGCATTTCTGTTTCATATTATCATTGACTACCATACTTGAAAGCAATTCAATCCATGTGTGAGGATTCCATAAGATGGTCTGTCATGAGACAAAAGTAAAAATGCATTCTGCATTTGTTGCCTTCTGTGTCTTTTTAAAGTCTGTCCTATTTGTGGTGTTTCTGATGCTTGGGATATCTCTGTAAATGTGGCAAACAAGTTCAAAAGGCGCTTCTACAACGTGTCTCTGCCATCAACCCCATCTTGCGCCCATACCATTTCAGAATTGGCACGGACATTCAAGATCTCACAAACTTTATAAGCACCAGATCTAAGGTTCAGAAAGGAAGAATGGTTTTCCCAAAGCTACTCAGCTATGATTACATAATTGTGAAGGGATGGAAAACAAGGTAAACTTGTGAAAATGTGATTGTAATATATGGCTTCCCAATTTTCTAGTTTAACAAAAGCAGCGAGGGCAAGCTGGTTTGGTAGGTAAGGGTGCTTGCTGCCAAGCCTGACAACCTGAATTCAAACCCTAGATCCCACAGTGGGAGGGGAGAACCTGTTCCAGAAAGTTGTCCTCTGATCTCCACACATGTGCCGTGGCATGTGCACATCCGCACTCATGCACACACATCACACACACACACACACACACACACACACACACACACTAATAGTAATGGCAATAAATAAATAAACAAACAAATAAATAAATCTTTAAAAAAATAACATGAAGTTTGAGGTCAGACTAAGTGTTCAGTGCAGAACTGACAGGCAGGTGTCGGCTTCCTGCAGTACCAGCTATGTAAGTTGCAGAGCTAATGCTAAACAAAATGTGGAATGTTAACAGTTTCAAGAGAGTAGACCTAAGCAAGTAATACACAGTTCTCAGACCAACAAGTTGGGCCTCCAACCTCCCTCTTAGCTAACTCCGTAGAGGAGAATAATCTAAGCAAGAAGTCAGAGTCCCTCATGTCTTGTGCTATAGATAATTAGGAAAAAAAACATAATTATCAATGCCCATATCACATATACAAATTACTTTTCCTAGATTTTTCTCTACATACAGTTGTCTGAATTTATAAATGTGCTTTGAGCCAGTTGCCCAAAAGAGGTAAATTATCCAAGCTTGAAACAAATCTGTTTTCTTCTTTTCCATGTGTGTGTATTATCTTTAAAAACAACAATTTGTAATGTAATTTTTAAAAAGCCATGACAATAAGAAAAATTCCTGAAGAAAAGCCTACTTCTGACAAACCTATTGATAGAGTTTTTTTTTTTTCTACTTAGGAAAGAGATGTCGCAAATTAAAGAACTCATAAATAATCCATTCACCTGAATGTTTTTTATTAAGTTTAATATGCATTCATATATATTAAGTAATTATCTTTGTTTATACAACAAATATTAATGTAACCCAAGAGCCTAGGACAAGCCTGGTTCACAATGTGCTCATGAATAGTGAGTGAGCAATGGATCACAGAATGAGTAAACAACTCAGAGGCAAACTGTAATAAAATAATACTTGACCTTTAAAAAGAAAATTGTTATACATACTGCAACGTGGATGAACCTTGAAAATATTATGTAAGTGAAAGAGGACAGGTGCAAAAGATCATGATTCCTTTACATAAAAATGTCCAGAATATACAAGTTTAGACAGACAGAAGTTAGATCAGTAGTTGTCAGAGGCTGGGATGGAGGAAGAGGCTGGGGGTGGCTACTGATAAGGTTATGGGTTTGTTTGGGTGTTTTCAGAGTGATGAAAATATTCTGGTATAATAGACTGGTGATAGTTAAATGACTTTGTGAAGATAAAAACCACTGGACTATTCAGTTTTAAAAAGGTATGGACATTAGAGTTAGTGCATCATATCTCAGTTTTTTACAGTGTAAAGCAATAAGCTAACATTGAGACATTTTTATAACTTACTAAATATTTAATTGCTGTGTGTGAGCCTGATTCTATCATCAAAACTCTTGGCTTATAACTGTGTTTTTTCCCTGTCTATTAAGTGGTCACCTGTAAACCCACAGAATTCCATTACCTCTAAGGCACCACAGTGCTCTATACATACATTGAAGAATCCTCTCGGACCAAAGCATAAACCCAGCAGTACCTACATTCATTTCTGGTGCCCTAACCTGCCAAGAATGTCATGTAAAGCAGAGGAAGAATGAGAACAAGAAACTTTTAGAAGGTTCCCCATTTCCTCTGTTATTCTAGGTACTATTCGAGTAACCTTTGAACTTCAGGTCTTACTTGGGAGTGCAACCAAAATAACTAGAAACCCCTTATTGTGCCTCTGTGGTATTCCAAGAGACCTTGGAATACTTACTTCCTGTTTCCTCAGGTTTGTTTTATATATAGGCTAGCACAGCACAAGATGACTTGTGACCTCTTGTGAAATGCTTGGTATTTGTCCTTCAGAAAAAACATTACTCTATTAACTGATTAGTATCAAAATAACAGCAATCACAGGTGCCCTTATTTGTGAATGATACTCGAAAGGTTCTGAGATTTCTTTTACTTTTTATGTGCATTTATTTGTTACAGTGGAAGGGGGCAAACACTATGCCCAGCTCTCTTTTAACAGAAACCGAATGACCATAGGACTTAAATTTCTATCTTGTAGCGCCTGGTTAATTATTCTCTCTTCTTCAAAGGAATCAAGCAGACTGTCTTGGACTTACTTTTCTTGCCTAGAGGTTACGGTGGGGTATAAAGAACACATGTTTTTTTGTGCTGTCACAAAAACTTAAATGTCTTTGGTCAGGTTTATTCCAAGATTTTTTTTTTTCCATTATTGTGAATGGGAGTGTTTCCATGTGCTCTTTCTCTGATTGCTTGTTATTGGTATATAGAAAGGCTATAGACTTTTGTAGGTTAATTTTGTAACCTGCCACTTTACTGAATGTGTTAATAATTTCTAAGATTTTTCTGGTGGAATTTTGTCGTCTCTTAAATAT
>NW_008354396.1:776558-776969 GCF_000622305.1 Nannospalax galili
ATGTTGAGGTATGTTTCCTCCAGTCCATTTCATCTAGGACTTTGATCATAAATATATGTTGATTTTTTTCAGAGGGCTTCTCTGTATCTATTGAGATGACCATGTGGTTCTTGTCTTTGTGTTCATTTATATGATTTATGATGTTTATTGACTTACATATACGGATCCATCCCTGAACCTCTGCAGTAAAGCGAGCTTGATTATGATGGGTGATCATTTTGATATATGTCTTTGTGTGGTTTTCAAGTATCTTGTTGAGAGTTTTTGCATCTATGTTCATTAAGGATATGTGTCTATAGTTTTCTTTTTTGGTTGTATCTTTACCTGGCTTTGGTATTAGGTGATGCTGGCTTCATAGAAGGAATTTGGAAGCTCTTCCTCCATTTCTATCTTTTTCAATAAATTAAGTAA
>NW_008354396.1:777291-778497 GCF_000622305.1 Nannospalax galili
TTTTGGTTAACTGGGCTAGCAGTCTGTCAATCTTGTTTATCTTTTCAAAGATAAATAGTTCTTGGAATTGTTGATTCTTCATATTGTTTTCTTTCTTTCAATTTCATTAATTTCTGCCCTGATTTTTGTTATCTCTTCTTGTCTGCTGAGTTTGGGTTTCGTTTGCTGTTGCTTTTCAAATGTGTTGAGTTGAAACATTAAGTCATTTATTTATGTTCTTTCCAATTTTTTGATGTAGGCAGCTAGAGCTATAAACTTCCCTCTAAGGATCGCTTTCAGCGTGTCCCAGAGGTTTTGTTGTGTTGTATTGTCCTTTTCATTTAGTTCCAGGAATAATTTTATTTCTTTCTTAATTTCTCTTTTGTCCCATTCATCATTCAGGAGTGTGTTGTTTAATCTAAAAATGTTCATGTGGTGATTAGGACTTCTTAGGATGTTGATTGTAAGCTTTGTTGCAGTGTGGTCTGATAGACTGCATGGAATTATTTCAATCTCTTTGTATTTGTTGAGGTTTGTTTTGTGCCCCAGTATATGGTTGATTTTGGAGAAGGTTCCATGGGATGCTGAGTAGAAAGTATGTCCTTTGGTACATGGGTGGAATACTCTGTAGATGTCTGTTAAGTCCATTTGATATATGGTATTGTTTAATTCAGATGTCTCTCTGTTAATTCTCTGCCCTGTTGACCTATCTAATGGAGACAGTGGGGTATTGAAGACCCTTACTACTAATGAGTTGGAATTAATCTGGGTCATAAAGTCATGTAGTATTTTTTTTAATGAAGTTCGGTGTACCAGAGTTTGGTGAATATTTTTTCAGGATTGTAATATCTTCTTGGTTTATTGTTCCTTTGATCAGAATGAAGTGGCCCTCTTTATCTCTTCTGATTAGTTTTAGTTTAAAGTCTATTTTGTCAGACATTAGAATTACAACACCTGCTTTTTTCTTAGTACCATTGGTTTGGTATATTTTTTTTCATCCTTTCACCTTAAGATAGTGCCTGTCATTGAAAGTGAGATGAGTTTCTTGCAGACAACAAAAAGATGGGTTTTGTTTCTTAATCCATTCACCTAGTCTGTGTCTTTTGACTAGGAAGTTCAGTCCATTAATATTTAAAGTTATTAATGAAAGATGCGTATTGAATCCTGTCATTTTTATTTCTGTTCACATTCTTGATATAGCTGTACTTTTCCACAGTTGTACCTCGA
>NW_008354396.1:780196-815215 GCF_000622305.1 Nannospalax galili
TGGTGTGTGAGACTCAGGCCTCCAAGTTTCGGTCTGCTTTTTTTGGTGAACATTGTGTGTCTTTGTGGTTTACTTTTTGGGCATGAAAAGCTGGTTCCTCTAAGCTTCCTGTTCTCTCTTGATTTTATATTGGAGTTGCTGGATTGCTTTTGTCTTCAGGAGTTCCCACAGAGGCCCAAGTCAGATGAGGCTCAGATATTTTCAGGTTTTCTCCTAAGGTCTGGATCCCTCCAGGAACGATTTTGGCCTCAGGAATTTGAGGGTTGGACTGGCCTGGTAGCCTGGCGCAGGAAAGATGCTAGTCTAGGGCAGCTGGTGTCCATGCCACCCAGAGATGCAAAGGCAAATGGGGCAGGAAGAGGCCCCAAGGACTCCTGAGGACTGCACTGAAGAGCTGTGTTGGTTGGGAAGAGGAAACGTCAGCCCCAGGGTCCCAGAAAGAGGCTGGCGGGTAGTGCAGGCCCAGGAAAGCAGAGGGAGGTGAGGGTGGGGCCAGGCCCAGTAGCAGTGCTCCTGGGGCCCAGAGAAGTCACTAAGTTGGTCTGGATGAAAAGGATTAGGAAGCAGTATTGGTTTCCTGGGGGGGGGGGGGGGGGTTCAAGCAGTGTGGAATTGTCCTTCAGACTCTTAAAACAAGTCAGGCTGCACCCCGGTAACTTCCTCTCAGACCTCTTCAAGGTGGGGGCCTTTAGGTCCCCACAGGCTCCCCAGGTGTCTGGGGCCCCAAAAGGAGGAATGGGACAGGACCCAAACTAGGAGAGATGGGTTGGGGAGATGGGAGGGTGAATGAGCCTGGGGAAGTCAAGGCTTGGAGGGTGTGATGGACTAACTATGGAGAGAGGCCAGCGGGTAGGAGAGAGGCCTGTGGAGGGTCTTTCAAGCCCAGGGAAGCAGAGGGAAGTGAGGGTGGCCCAGGCCCAGAAGCAGTGCTCCTGGGACCCAGAGAAGGCACTTCGTTGATCTGGATGAAAAGGATCAGGAAGCAGTATTGGTTCCCCAGGTGTCTGGGGCCCCAAGACAAGGAATGGAACAAGACCCAACTAGGAGAGTCCTGCGGGGGAGATGGGAGGGTGAATGAGGCTAGGGGAGTAAAGGCGAGGAGGGTGCGATGGGCTTACCCCGGAGAGAGGCCTGGGGGTCAGAGAGAGGCCTGAGGGTGTGAAGGCCCAGGGAAGCAGAGGGAGCTGAGGGCCGCCAGGGCCCAGAAGCAGTGCTCTTGGGGCCCAGAGAAGGCCTTTAAGTTGGTCTGGATGAAAAGTATCAGGAAGCAGTATTGGTTCCCCAGGTGTTTGGGGCCCCAAGATAAGGAATGGGACAGGACCCAAAGTAGGAGAGACAGGTAGGGGCGATGGGAGGGTGAATGAGGCTGGGGGAGTCAAGGCGAGGAGGGTGCGATGGACTTACCCTGGAGAGAGGCCTGCATTTAAGAGAGAAGCCTGCGGCAGGTCTTTCAGGCCCAGGGAAACAGAATTCAGGCTCTTTTAAAATACGTTTTGTAGAAATACATATTGTATGCTAAGCATATCCCCTCCACTCCCTGATACCCAGTGGCCCCTTCCCTGCTCTCTCCTCTCCCTACTCTTGTTACCATTAGTCTTCTCCCCTATATCCCATGGGAATTTCACTTTTACTTTCATCATTTATGCATAAATGATTTAATGTAAAATTTAGGAAAACACAATATTTCGCTTCCTGGGACTGATTTAATTTACTTTATAAGATTTTATCCAGGTTACATCAATTTTCTGGAAAATGACATAACTTTATTCTTGATGTTATTCCTAGCTATGAAGTCTCACAACTAATTCAACTTTCCTCAAGCTCAGTTTTCCTAATATAATATGAGGATAATAATGGTTAATGCATAGTCTGTGGTGAAGAATAAATTAAATATACAGAGCATATAACACAGGGCTAGACAAACTTTAGGAAATGATTCTTTTCCATCATTAGTAAATGACAGCTACTGTTGGCTGGAAAATCACTTAAATCATATTGCACCAAGACAAGGGACATAAGGATAGAATAAAGTACCTCTTCATAATTGAAGATTAGAGTTTCAACATTGGCTCAATTAATTTTTCAAAGAAGAATGAATCCTTTAGCTAGACAGTTCCAGCAGTGTGGGGAATGATTTGCTAAGTGCAGTTAACAGAGCGTTGCTTTATTTTCTGGCTAAACACATTTCTCTTTCGTTTTTCTTCCTTCCTTCCTTCCATCATGTATTTATTTATTTTCTTAATTTTATGTCTAACTCAGTAGTTCTCAATCATGGCTGAACATTCAAATCACCTAAGGAGTATTTAAAAATTGCCCTTGCCTATGCCCAAGCCCATAAATTCTGACTTTTCTGGTCTGAAGAGGTTCCTGGGAAAGGGGGATTTCAAAGCTTCCATTGTCAATATTAACGTATGACCACTTTAAAGGACCCATGACTGAATAAAATGTGATTTGTTTGGGGAGCGGCGGCTTAGGCAATGGGCTCCCAACTGTAGACTAGACTGCCTTCACAGTACACCACTTCTGATACGCTAAGAAGAGGTAAACCGCAAACCAAGATGTCACCACGCTGACTTTTCTCATTTTTCTACCAGAGGTAGATACTTGTATGGTCATGCATGAGGGCTCCTAATGATTGACAGGAGCCATTTCTACTTGGAAGGAGGTTTTCTTCCACCTTCATGTCCTGTGTTGCCTCTTTTCAGCCCTCAGTCAGAGCTGTGTATTTAAACACATGGTCTTATATACTTACTAGGGGCATTTCTTATGATTAAGAACTTTGAGGCAAAGCTGGGTGTGGCGGTACAAGAACTGGAGAAGCAGTGGCAAGTGGATCTCTGTGAGTTCAAGGCCAGCCTGGTCTATATAGTGAGTTCCAGGGAGCTGGGGTAACAGGGAGACCCTGTCTCAAGAAAACAAAACAAACAAACAAACAAAAGACCTTTAAGAGGACATGGGCTGTTGTTCTAACTTGGAAGCTCTGTAGACACAGGAAACCAAGGCAAGCATACTAGATTCTCTGGTCTTCAAACAATTTATAAAGCAATAGAGTTTATTAATTCTAAGGTGTTTTCCAGTTGCTATAATGTTGCAGTTTTCATCACTAATAATCCAATTATTTAGGGTCTTTCTTTAAGCTTAGAAAAGGAAAAGAAAACCCACTAAAATGAGAATTTGATCTTTAGTAAAATCAGTGATACAGGCACAGAAGTAATATACTTGTTTCAAGCAGTATATTTAAGTTACATTTTCCAATAAATGCAGTGGTGCCACTTATACCCTCTAAAAGGAAGTGATAGCTGTAATCAAGGAATTGCTACATTAATAAATTATTATGTACAGATAAGGCTCTATACAGTCCTGGTTAATTAATTTATTAATTGACCAGCTATAGTATTAAGAAACTGAGTGTGACATCAGTTGTTACATACTGAAATGATCAGGAGTCTTGCAGTGATGTGTGGCTCCCTGAGAAAATCACTACTAATCAGTTCATAACTAGAAGTACCAGAAGAAAGTTCTCCAATGGTATTAAAGGAGAGTTTGTTTAAAGAAAGGAAAACAACTTTAAATAGTAAAATAAATATTTTCCTCTGCCTTGGGGTGACCTGTGCTCAACCTCTTCCCTGTGAGAACCCTGTCTTCAAGCCTGTGGTTTTGCGGCATGTCAATAATTCTAAGAGTCTGTCTACAGTTCAGCCACTGGCCACTTCCCAGCCACACAGGCCTCACTTACCCCACTTTTATCCCACAGACACCCACATACTCATGAGGCCCCTCATTTCTTCAGATGAGTTATCTTTTTTTAATGCCAACTTATAACTATATATCTAGTCTTTATCCCTGAAATATCTTTAAGAAGTTTCCTCTTCCTCATTTCTAAGGTATGGCTTGGTAGATTGACCCATTACTTAGAAACTATGTTTGTACCATGGTGCTAAATTTGGAAGAAATTCAGGTCAATGAAATGACATATATGAATTAAGAATCACTTTGAGCTGAGTTTATTGGTCTAGTCACCTACAGAGGCTTGAGGATGATAGTGATGGTGTAATAAAACAAAGCATATGCACCTAGGAGGTTACACACTGGTAAATGATATGAGGTCAGTTAGGCAAGGTAAGTTCCACAGTTCAGCGGCCACAGTTAGCAATATAGTACTGTGCACTTAAATAATTGTTTAAAAAGTTTTTTTTAAGTGGTAGAACACTTGCCTAGCATGTATGAGGCCCTGGATTTAGGAGAGGGGGGCCAGAATACAAAAGAATACAATAAGTCAGGATTTAGTGCATTAGATCATTGCTGAAAACACATTGTACCACTGTCACACTGGTACATTGCTATCTGGAAGAAGCTAGAGACTGAAAAAGCCAAATGAATGGTGATTCACACTAACAAAACCCTGAGTATGTGAGACAGGAAACATGTGTATCAGGAGAGGTTTATTGGGGCCACACTACTGTGTATTTTTATTTTATTTTATGTGTATGAATGTTATGCCTGCATGTATGTAACTGGACCTGTGTCGAGCAGTGCCTGAGGAAGACAGAATAGGGTGCTGGATCCCCTGGAACTGGAGTTACAAACGGTTGTTAGCTGCCATATGGGTGCTGGAATTCGAACCTGGGTCCTCTCAAAAGCAGTCAGTGCTCTTCACCACTGAGCCATCTCTCCATTCCTGCTGCTGTGTATTTTTATGCACACTTCACAAGCCAGATCTGTTCATGGCTCTCTTAGTCAACTCAGCCTATCATGATGAAATACTACAGACTGAATAGTTTGAATATTTTCCTCACAGTTCTGGCAACCAGCAATTCCAAGGTCAGGGTTCTCCTGTAGCAGCACTCTCTCCTCTTAGAGGAACAATCCCATAGGTCAGGAGGGGTATGCATGTATATAATATGGCACTTGTGAGGTAGAGGCAGGAGATTAGGGGTTCAGAGTCAACATGGATATGTAGTGTGGCTAACCTGGGCTATATGACAAAATAGACAAAATGCAGGGTGTGGTGGTGCATGCCTTCAGTCCTAGCACTTGGAAGGCAGAGATATTAAATCAAAAGCAGTCTGGTCTAAATAGTGAGTTCCTGGCCAGCTGGAGTTACAGGGAGACCTTGTCTCAATAACAACAACAACAACAACAATAATAATAATTATTATAAATTAAAAAACAAGACTATCAGTGCTATAGGAGCAAGACCCTACCTATACTATCCCATTTAACCTTAATTTTTCTCTAAAAGCACTCTCTACAAACCACACTGGCAGTTAAGAATTCAATGTGTTAACTTTGGGGAACACAATTCTGTCCATAACAATGATGCAAGAAACCACACAGATTGTGCTTAAATGCAAAAAGTGACTTTGCACTTCAAAAGCAACACATAGTTAATATTATTTCACAGTCACCATTTTTTTCTCATTATTAATTTGTTGTTCTGAAACAGGGTCTCACAACTTTAGCCCAGACTGATCTTGTGATCCTACTGCCTTCTTAGTGTCGGAATTAGTCTAAACTACCATATCCAATTTGAATGCCTTACTGTTCTGTTGAGATAGGGTCTCCCTGTAGCCCTAGCTAGCTTGCAACTATAGGCCAAGTTGGCCTCCCTCTGCCTCCCAAGTGCTGTAATTAAAGGTATGTGTCATGTTCAGCTTGGATGTCTTACTTTTGACAACAGATCCCTTTGTCTAAAATTAATTTTTAAAAAAATATTTTAACTTCCCAGACTATGATTTTTATCTCTAGAAGTTTAATTAGGTGATCTACATTTTCTGTAGGGCACAGGTGAGGGTACACTGGGGCTGTAGAAGATTAATAGAAAAATGATAGAAAACCTTTTGGTGCCTGGGAATGGGAAAGGTCCAACGTCAAGGCCTGAGTGCCCAGGACCATGTGTGGAGTTAAGATCACAGCTGGCCATCAAGGAAGATGGGAAGCCCACTCTTGAGAATCAGCTCTCCCAGGACTAGAATCTGCAAATGACAGAAACCTCCACTGTCCCCAGCATAAGCCCAACACAGAGGCAAAGCCACTGCCATGCACAACCTGAGACCTCAAGAGAAGGGATTTCAGGGAATGCAGCCACCATGATCAGTCCACGACCAGGAGAATATGAAGCTCTGACTTGTGGTTGGGGACCACAGCTCTAGCTCACAGTAGGGGACCAGAACTCTGACTCATGGGAGGGGACCACAGCTCCAGGACTCACAGAAGGAAACCACAGCTCTAGCTCGTGGGAGGGGACCACAGCTCCAGCTTTACCAGATTATAAGGGCATCTAGTACACAACACAACAAACAAAAAAATAAACACTGACAGGCGAGGTTGGGTGTGTTTTCAACCCATGGTGGGTGACAGGGCTCCAAGGCAGCTTGGTGAGAAGATACCTGAGGAGACTCCTAAGGAGCTGCCATGCTGAGTGAATGGCTCAAATACATACCCCATGAAAACCATAGGCAGAACATCTTTGCTATCAAATGGGGAGTCTTTAAGAGCAGATGTGTATTGTAGATAACTATGGGACAGAGTAGATTCAAACCTGACCATGAATGCAAGAGGTGACTCAACCAGAGGTCTTCTAGTTCTGAGTCATCAGGAGTGTTCTCAGAGGGGTTGAAGCGACTGGCCTTGCCTGTTAGAGCCTCCTTAAAAATGTTCTGCCTTTAAGCATTTACTGATAAAGTCAAAATATCTACAAACCAGAAACTTCACCTCGTTAAGGAGTTTTTCAAGCCTTGGTGTTTGCACAAAACAGGATACAGTCATTAATATAAGTATAGGCCTTCAAATGATAAAAAGAATGTGCTGGACTGAAGTCATAAGACTTCTGGTCTCACCCACACTTTGCAATCCATTAGCCTTGTTGGAGAAGTAATTTGGTTGCTTCAACATGAAATGGTAGATTAGGGTAGAGAATCTCAAACTCCATGTACATAGGACTTTAAGTTGTACAGTTTATTTTCAATGTAAGTTTTCTGTGACTTTTTCCCCTCTCAGTCTGGCAGTTGGAAAGTCTGAGTTCCATCATGGCCAGTACACTGTAGCATGCTCTTTCTAGTAAGACCTGGGAATTTACATTATTTTCTATTTCATTATTTCCTGGTAGCCTCAGATTGTGATATATGTACACACACACACACACACACACACACACACACACTTTGAGAAAGTCCCCTTTCCAGACCTCATTGTTACTGGAGTTTTTAGAGTCAAAGCCTGGGCTCCAGTGGTCTCAAAAAGCTAGGCTTTGCCACCTATCTCCAGTATGCAAATTAAAAAGACAAATAAGAGTGAAAAGAAGAGAAAGAAGACTTAGTCAATGTGGCCACATCGAGTAAAGGAAGAACTAAAGAGATCCAGCAACCCTAGGTCCATCATCAGGGAACTGACCATCACTGTCCTGGTCAAGACATGGTCCCGCCTATCACTGTCTCACCTCTGGTTTGTCCTACAAAGTGGTCCAACAAGTTGTCAAAACTGTGTGAAATCGCTTCCTGGAGGCAAATTCTTCCTCTGGCTGGCAGCTGGGACTCCTCACAGCATGAGATTACTGGGGAACTTTTAACTTTTTAATTAACCTGCAATGGTCTGATAGCTAAAGGAAGATGCAGTGTCATTGCCTAGAATATTTGCACATCCCACCAGGATGGTTATGCTATTATGGGTTTAAAGTTTTTAATTTTTAGTGTATGTATGAGTATGATATGTATATATCGGGGTATGGGGGGTGAGGAAGAGAGAGCCTGCTTCTGCCTACATGTGGAGGCCACATTTCAGGAATCCATTCTCTCCTTCCACCATGGGTTCTGGGTTTTCATGAGAAGCACTTTTACTCACTGAGCCCTCTCACCAGTCCCAGTTTAAATCCATCCAAGCAAAGCATATTAGGCTTCCATTCCTGATGCGTCTGCAGCAGATTTTTCACAAATACCTCTTGCTCATGCCATGTACCCTGTACCATGCAGCATGATAAAGTCCAGAAGAGAGGAAATAATGGTGCCTGAGGAGTTGTCAGTGCTGCAGGCTTTGTCCTGACTCAGCGGGTGCTTTTCCCGCTGAGTGTATATGTTCAAAACATGTCCCAAGGAGAAAGGAAATTGCTTGGAACATTCTCTGTCAGAACCTCCAACTCTCTTTCTTTTCTTCCTGTTCAGAACCTGAGTTCCAAAAGGAAGATAAGAAACAAACTCCATTGCCAAGGTCAGGAATGCTGTAGCAAGAAAGAGTTATTTTTTTTACAAAGCACTATATCCCCATGAGTAGTGTTGCCAGTCATTCAGAACATCAGTCGTGTGTCAAAGGCATCTTTCTGTAATCACTGTTTGTTTTCAGTTTATGCGAATGGAGTGAAAGATAATTTCCTTGTAGACAGTTATGATGTATTGGATTGTGGCTTTATGAAAGTTATCGTGAATAAAAGTTAGCACTTTCTAAGTGCTGTGTTCTAGAAGGAAAGTGCAGGAGGGTATCACAGATGTGTGGTTTCTGGGTTATCTAATGCTGATCCAGTGGAAAGATCAAAGAAATTTTTCTTGCATAATAGGTGGTTTCATAATGGAGCTGTTCAACTTTGGAAGGAATCAATGAACAAAGGAGAAAAAAAATTGCCTCTATAGGACATTCCCTGTGGGTCTATTCTACTCCAGGAACCTTCCTTCAGGCTTAGGGTATGCTCACTTAATACGGATCACTCTAGAATAGTCACTGGCTGATTTGACTCTCTTTGGATAAAGACAGTGAAGACTTGTCCTTGAGGGAAGGACACTGATGAAGAGACCATCAAATAACACTTGCTTTTGACTTTCTACAAAGAAAGTTAATGAATAAGTTTTGGAGTCAGACAAATTAATCTTTTACATTTTTCCATCTATTTTCAACTCATAGCATTAGCTTACTAGAAAGAGAACAGCTGAACAGTTCTATCATAAACCAGGAGAGGGGCATGTGACTTTAGAAAGGAAGTGTGGGGAAGCATTATAAAGACCTATGTGGTGTGTCCCCATTAGCCTTGCCACATTGCTTTGTGAATCTTTATAAAAATTTTATCGTGTGTGTGTGTGTGTGTGTGTGTGTGTGTGTGTGTGTGCCTGCGTGTGATGTGTATGCACATGCCATGGCACATGCATGGAGGTCAAAGGACAACTTTGTGGAGTTGACATTTGCCTTCCACCTTCTAAGGATTGAACTCACAATGGCAAGAGCATTTATCCCCTGAGCCAACTTACTAGCCCTATGTATCTATCCTTCATTAAAACAGGAGCATCTCTAAACAAGTGACCTAGCCCCTCAATGGAAAATTTCTAAGTATTTTTTTTTTGAAAAGTTCACAGAAATTGGGCAGGTTTGGTCACAAAATTTCAGTTAGGAGGAACAGTTTTAAAGATCTATTTTAGGGACCAGAGAGATAGCTCAGTAGTTAAGAGCATTGGCTGCTATTGCAGAGGATCCAGGTTCAATTCCCAGCAACCAGATAGCAGCTAACAACTGTCTGTTCCAGGGGAATCTCAGTTCCAAGGGAATCTGAGGCCCTTTTCTGACCTCTGCAGGCACTGAATAATGTGGGTGCAATTACATACATGGAAGCAATACACTTATACACATAAAATTAAAATGATAAATTTTTTTTAATTGTCATACATGGTGACTATAATTATGTTTGCCTTTGATTGCTGTGACAAAACACTAACCAATACCAACTTGAGAAGGAAAGGGTTTATTAGGCTTTCATCTCCTGGGTCATAGTTCATCAGGGAGCCCAAGGAGAAACTCGGGGCAGGAACCTGGAAGCAGGATCTGGAGCACAGGCCATGGAGGAATGCTGCTTATTGGCTTGCTCCCCTGGCCCCTGCTCAGCCTGCTTTCTTATATAATACAGAACAACCTGCCTAGGAGTGGCACCGCCCACAGTGGGCTGGGCCCTCCCACATCACTCAAAAATCAAGAAAATACCCCACAGACATGGCCACAAGCCAGTCCAATGGAGAGAATTCCCCAGCTGAGGTTCCCTCTACCCAGGTGTGTCAAATTGACAATTAAAGCTATCCAGCACAAATTAATGACATTTTATTTTTCAAAAAACAGATTTTAAGTGTTCTCATCATAAAAATTATAAGCTTATGAGGTACTGAATATATTAGCTCAGTTTTGTTATTCTATAATATATATGCAGATTTCAAAATATCCTATTATACATGATAAACATAGATTTAATTTGTTGGTTAAAATCAATTAGCTTTAAAGTACATAATAGCTAATTTAATATTTTGGAGGCTCAGAAATTTTTTTTTTTTTTTTTTTTTTTTGTCTTTTTGAGACAGGGTCTCTCTGTAGCCCCAGCTGTCCTGGAACTCACTATGTAGACCAGGCTGGCCTCAAACTCACAAAGATCCTCCTGCTTCTGCCTCCCAAGCGCTGGGATTAAATGCATGCACCACCATACCCAGCATAAACTTTTTTAAGGAGTACTTTCAGTTGTTTAGGCTTTCTTCCTTTTTTCTCTTTAATTAAACTTTAACAAATATAAAATAATTACATAAATGGGGAAAGTTAATGGCTAATAGCTTAAGCAAACCCATTAGATATGTGTTTTTATACCAAACTTTTCCTTCTATCAGGAAGAAAATATAAATGTTACAATTGAAAGTCCAAAATATAGTATGGTACATAAAATTGAAAAGTACACAAAGAGAAAGAGGAGCTAAAAGGAAAGGAAGGAAAAGTGGGGCAGAGCTTGCTGATTACTGTGACCTAGCTGGGAAAATATACTGTGTTTCACCTGCCTAAGATTTCATCTTTGTCACCAGCTCTTGAACAAAATAACTAATACATCATGAGGTTTATGATCCATTGTGAGTGTGATAGTTAAATTAGGGTGATCAAATACTTTCACCACTTAATTAGGGTGATCAAATACTTTCATCAAAACTGAAATACTTTGGGGGCTGGAAAGATGGCTCAGCAGTTAAGAGCACTGGCTGCTCTTTCAAAGGACCCTGGTTCAAATCCCAGCACCCACATGGTAGCTAGCAACCATCCGTAACTCCAGTTCCAGGGGATTCAATGCCCTCTTCTGACCTCCAAGGGCATTGCATGACATGGGTGCACTTATATACATGCAGACAATACATTCATGCACATAAAATAAATTTTTTTAAAAATGAGACAATTTAATCCAGATCTGCATATGATAACTCAAGAAACAGGATCTCTTCATCCACTTAAGCACCTTCTTTTATTCTGTATATTTTGTTCAAAAAGTCCCATATTTGCTCAAAGGGAGATCTAAATTGGACTTCCATAGTATGCCTGTCTGAGGAGAATGTGAGTCTGCTTCAAAAATATCCAGTTGTAGCTCATTTGAAAGGATGCCCCAAGCCAGAGTTTTCCAAAAGGTAGGACTGTCCCCAAGTCAGAATCTGATTTGAGGTCTCTTGTTTCTGACTTGATCCTATCCCCCAACATGGGTTATTAGTACAAAGTACATTTTCTCCAACAGGGATCATCTCTATCTTTATCTAACACCTATTGTCCAAGAGCTCCAGGGATTGATTTTGTCTGAAATAGGCTAGTGCTGCTTCCACTGACTTAAGACCGAAGTCTGATTGGTGCGCCGCTGCCATAGTTTCACATTGTCACAACTGAAGATAGGCCTTGCAAAGTCTAAGCTCTTTATACTAATGCCTTTACTAGCTGGATCTTTGTTCACACTAGAGTGAAACTAACATTAGGGATATGGGGTTGAAGCTTTCTTGTCAGTCCTAACAGTAGTCTGGACTGGCTGAGTCCTGGGGAAATTCTGCTATCAGGTCCACACTGCAGTACTATCATCAGTATGAATCTTTTTGTTGTTTGTTTGGTTTGGTAATTTATTTAATATTTTGAGACATGGTCTCTGTAGCTCAAGTTGGCCTCAAACTTGCTGCATAACCCAGGTTGGGTTTGAACTCCTGATTTTTCTGTCTCCGGTTCCTGAAAGCACTGGGGCTATAGGCACTCACTCACCACATCCTATTCATCACTATAGGTCTTGAACCTTGATGACTAAACTGGTTGACTCCTCTTTACAAGGTTGGTTTTAACCCACAGATTTTTTTCTTCTGTTCCTTTCAGTGTATCCTCCCATGCTCATGTCTACCTGCTTTAGTTAGTGTTGAATGCCATACAAATACCATGAAGTCAGTCATTCAAGAAACATATTTGTTTTCTCATAGTCTGGAAAGTAGAATTCTGAGATCATAGTGCTGATATGGTCAAGATCTGGTGAGGGGTTCCTTATCGACAAATAATAGGTGCCCTTTCACTGTGTTCTCGAGTGGACAAGAGACAAAGAAAATGTTTGGGGAGGGGCAGGGTCTGTCCTATCTCTCCTTATAAGAGCACTGATCCCATCATGAAAATCTCACCCTTGTGAGTACATCTAAACCAAAGACCATACCTCCCATTGGAAGTTAGGGCTTGAACATAAAAAAAATTAGTGGAGAGAACAAATTAGCCTGTAGCACCACTTCAGTTCACAGTGACCCATCTCCCTAACTGTAGAGATGGAGAATTCTAATCAGGTAGCTGTTTTGCAGAATCTATAAAAACCCAGAGTAGGCAGACCATCTGAATTAAGTACCATTTCGTTTTCTTCATATGAGGTGGAAGACCTATCTGTACCTGTGCTGCATGATGGAGCTAAGATAACCTCCTACACTGATTGCTCCCACCCTGGAGGGTATTGCGTGGGAAAGCTGCCTTTCAACTTCCAGGTTTTTTTTTTTCTTTTCTTCTTTTTTCTTTTTAGGACCACTTATGCAACAAAGAATTTTGAGAAGCCAGCTAAAAATACTCCCAAAACCAAAGTAAGTGTCCTAGAAATGCCATTAGTACGTTCTCTACAGATATCGTATACTTCCTCTCAGAAAAGGAACCTACTATTTTTCTCAACCTCAATGTTGTTTATCCTTAAGCAGATTCTCTAATCTCATACCATGGCTCATTCTGATTTTCTTTTATCTACTTACCCCAAAGATAAACAAATGTCAATGAGTCTCATGTATCTCAAGATACATCTAAATTTACCAACTATTGAGTTGAAAACCAAGCAAGGTTGGCAAGACCTTGTTTAGACACCACAATTGGCACAGCATATGAGATATCTTGTAGGCTTTAGTGGTCATGAAGGTTTGAAGAAAAGTAGTATTCAAGTAGCCCAAAGGAAACTTGGACTGGTAGCAAACCATCCTTGCCCTAGTGGCTTGAGGTTTGTTTGCTGTGAGCTCTCTAGAGAAGGTCTAACCAGACCCTTTTGCTTCTATCTACCAGTGTAAAATCACAGAGTTGGAAGGGAACTTAGCGGTCAGCTAACCTAAGCCTATATTCAAGTTCCACATTCCTTCACTATTGTAATGATTCACACAAATGGTGTAGAGCACAAGTAGATGTCCACATTACTATGTCTAAATATTGAAGTTAAAATATAGTTTTAAAATGGTCAAGGAACTATATTATCAAATTGGTATCTTTCAACTTTGATATAGGTATCTTCATAACTACCTCACAAAAAATATTCAGATTTAATATTCTTAGACCCCTTGGAATTATAAAAAATATAATAATTCATGGAAAACTAGGCCTGGCTTGGTTTGAAACCTATCCATTTTTCATCTTAGATTCATTTTATACTGCACTGTAGTGTGTATATTGAACTATATACTACTTTCATGACTAAATGTTGTCCACCTTCGCTACAAATAGTAGTGTCATGACCATTTCTTAAATATAAATGTATATAACCTTCAAGAGAACAGATCTTCCCAAGAAAGACCTAGGTAGGTGGTAAGCCTGGAGACACCTAGAGTCCCCAGTTGGTAGTAAAGATGGGGAGAGAAAATCCAAAAAGGAAGGCCCAAAGAAACATAACCAAGATGAAGTTCTCAAAAGTAAAATAGGAGTCAAGGGTCTTTTTGATCAAGTCAAGTTGACCTTTTGTATCTTCAAGTTACATATCCATGGATTCAGCTTAACATGAATAGAAAATATTGGAAAATTATATCTAAAAAGCTATATATGACTAATCCACACCCAACATGATCCTAAATGGAGAAAAACATGAAGCAATTCCACTAAAATCAGGAACAAGACAGGAATGTCCACTATCCCCATTCCTTTTCAATACGGTGTTCCAAGCACTAGCTAGAGCAATAAAACAAGAAAAGAAATTAAAGGAATACAAATAGGAAAAGAAGAAATCAAATCATCCCTGCTTTCAGATGATATGATATTATACATAGGAGATCCCAAAAATTCCACCAGAAACTAGAAATGATCAACACTTTCAGTAAAGGGCAAGATACAAAATGAACTTACAAAAGTTAATGGATTTTCTATATACCAATCACAAGCATGCTGAAAAAAAAGATTGAGGAAATAATTCTATTTACAATAGCTCAAAAAGAAAATCTAGGAATAACTCTAACCAGGAGGTAAAAGATCTTTACAATGAAAACTGTAAATCTCTTAAAGAAAGAGATTGAAGAAGACACCAGAAGATGGAAAAATCTCCCATGCTAATGGATTGGTAGAATTAATATTGTGAAAATTAACATCTTACCAACACCTTCTTTTGATCTCTGCAGGCATTGCATGACAAGGTGCACTTACATCCATGCAGGCAATACACTCATACATATAAAATAAAAAAATAATAAATAGAATATTTCAAAAAGCTAAAATAGATCTACCATTATGACCCAGCTATACCACTTCTTGGCATACACCCAAAGGGCTCAATATTTTACTCAAAGATACTTGCTAAGCCATGTTCATTTCTATTCCATTCATAATAGTTTAGGAAGTCGAAACAACCTAGATGCCCTTTAACTGATGAATGGATAATGATAATGTGGTATACAAACATAAGAGAATTCTAGTCAGCTATAAAGAAAAATGAAATCTGGATACAACTAGAAAATACGCTGAGTGAGGTAACCCAGACCCAGAAAGACAAATACCACATGGTCTTTCATTTTTTGGATCTTATAGTTCCAAATCTTAGATAACAGCATATAACCTGAAGTAACCACAGAAGCCAGGAAAATAGAAAGGGACCATGGGAGGCAAAGGGAAAGGAATTCTAGAGAAGGGGATAGTAGGACATAGGTCTATGAAGAGGGGAAGGGAAGAACAGGGAAGGGGACACTATAACTGGAGAAGGGGAGGGAAGGAAGAGATAAATAACATTTAGAATGTTTGAAAAAGACATAGCAAAGCATATTATTTTATAAGCTTATTTTAAATACATATGTAATATATGGGTGTATATGTGTGTACTTATATACATGTAGTTTAAATGGAGTTATGCCATACTGGGTGATAATGCTTACTGAAAGGGCCATAGACTATCTAACACAAAGACCCCAGTGCCCAGGCATGGGAAACCTCCCTTCAAGTTAATGATCAGAGGAATCAAGATACTCCCAAAACAGTACAAGCTGTTGCCATTGCTCTTGGTTCACTTCTCAGAACTCGAAGGTAAGACCCTATTGCTAAAGACACTACATACTTCAGATGTAGGACTTGGAGGAAATGAGCAGAAACCAACATTGAGCCTTCTCCCTGAGAACTATCTCTCATAGTATTGGAAGGTGCCCTGCAAACTTCCAAGGGAGAAAGGCAGTCAGTCATCTTACATAGCTGTAAAGCCTAAATACCCCAACAACGACCAGCCCTGTATGATATCCCTTATGGTACTCTAGTGACACTATTATCTTGGGGGTAGCCAACAGCTGTCTAATTGGACTTTAGGCCCACTATTCCTTCAATAGGGGGGAATTCATGACTGGTACTGTAAATATAGCTAAATACTCATGTCTGGAGAGGTCATAGACACTCAAGCCCTTGAGGAGAATCCACTACTGCCATTTTTCTAAGCCAATGTAATTTCTAGCTGTGTTCTAAATACTTATGCATATACCTGCAGATGAGTATAGCTCTTCCTTCCTCACCACAATGAAGTTTCTCTTTGTAGCAGATGAAGAGTGCTACAGAGATCCACAACTGGATAAAATGCAAAGAATAAATGACTATGAAGTTTCCAACCCCAACTAAGGCATCTATAACACAGCCCTTATACCTAAAATTCAGAAAACATACTGGAAGAGGGGGCAGAAAGATGATAAAAGTCAGAGGACCAGGATGCCTGCTGCTAGATAGTGTCTTCTAGACATCACAGGGATAAAGCGCCCATGAAGTCCCAACAATAAAGTTGCTTAAACAAGACCCACATAATGACAACAGCCGTCGACATGTCAACAAGGATTGGGTACATTTCATAAGGCCTCACTCCTTGATGAAGACCTATAGTCAATCAATGGCTGGTGAGAGAGGGAGAATCAGTCTTCTCCAGGGACAAGCCCCCTCATAGGTCATCCAGTCTCAAATGGTCAGTCCTAAACACAGGTACATAATAACAACATTAACTGGGCTCAGTAGGTTATATGTGGATGTATAACAATAATAATTATAGAAGAAGAGGTCATGAGCTTGTGAGGGAGTGAGGATGGACACAGAAGGAGTTGGAGGAGGGAGATGGAGGGGTAGAAATGATGTAAATTCAGTACTTGTATGAAATTCTAAAAAAAAATTAGAAATTAAATTTTAAAAATTGCATCTGTCCTAAGCATTTACAGAGTATTTTCTTATCAATATTTCCTTCCCAATACAGCACATCAGCTGTTTCTATAGCATTTGAACTGTATTATATATTATAAATAATCTAGAAAAGTTTAATTACCCTAGTGGATATGCTTATATGCAAGCACTCTTCTTGAGTATCCATACATTTGCAGATACCAACCATGTCCTTTCTTCTCTAGCTAACACAGGCATAATCAAGTTAGCTGGGTACATAGGAGTCCACTAGTCTAAACTTCATTTGAGACTCAAGTTCTTTTGCTGGTCTTTTCTGACCACATCACGGGGAGTCTGGAACCAGTCCTCACCAGATAATAGGGGACAACTGTACAAGGGTAGTACTTTAGCTTATCAACACCAAGAGTTGTCAGGATACCAAATCCATTTATAATTAAAATAGCATATCACTAGAACAAATTCCAGAGTCAGGCAGAATTCTGTCTCTAAACCTCTATAACCAAAGTATGCTGGTTGGGAGAACACAATCCCATAACAGAGCTTAGTTCCAAGAGCCCATGAAATTCTCCCTCCCTATTGACCTCAGGGAAAGTCTGCTTTTCAATCTGAGCTGCCAGGGTGAGTCTAACGAGGTCAGCATTAGCAACTCCTTCAAGACAGGACCTGGGGAAACATGGGTCCTGTCACATTGATGGACTTTACCCGCCTTTTGTGAGGTCTTCTAAGACCCAGCAGAGTAAGAGACCTGATAGAGGGAGAGGGAAGAGAGAGAGACAGGAATTTTAAAGAACTGGAACACACACTGGTGAAAGCTAGCAATTGAAGATCAGCAAAATCAGTTAGAGGGCTAGAAACCAAGGGAGAGTTTCTGTTACAGTGTGAGTCCAAAGGTTGGCAGAATTCCTTTTTTTCAGAGCAGGCTAGTCTTTGTCTTATTTCCATTCATTTGTTTATTCTTAAGGCCTCCAACTAATTGAATGAAGACCAGATCACCCACATTAGGAATCTGCTTTATTAAAACTCTTATTGGAAGTTTGAGTGTTAATTTTATCTAAAAAGTACTTTCCAATAACATCCTGACTAGTATTTGATCAAATAACACTTGGCCTTCCCAAGTGGCTATGTGAAGCTCACCATCACAGGTGCCGTGATAGCTAAACTGTTCTTGGAAACAGCAGCAGGGAGTACTAATAAAAATCAGATCATGCTGGCCAAATGCTGTCACATTTTTAAAGTTGTACTTGCACTTGTTTAACTTACTACTCTACCTAGGAAAGTGCGGGTAACCTCAGAGAGGCCCAGAAACTCCAGGTTTTATTTCCATCCCAGGCTGTTGGCAGGCAAAAGTTTTCTGTACTGAAAAGATATATCACCTCGATGGGGTAGCAGCTTTACGAGGCATGACCGCCTTTCCACAGGCACAGTTTGAATTCCAGTTGTCAGGAAATCCTATATTTGACAAATTGGGGTGATAGGAATAAAAGCAAGCCAAGTTATTTATAATTATATTGATCACCTTTCCAGCCTGCTTTGTTTCTCACATAGTGCTTTTTGTGATTTCTTTTAAATTTTTCACCAAAAAAAAGCAAAGTGTCTATCCATGTATATTTAGAAAATAGCTCCTAATTACACTTCCCATGAAGTGTAATTCTCATTACACTTCATGGGAATATATGTCTTTATGTATTGTCTGGATTCACTAAGGGTTCACTAAGAATTCTAAATTATATTATACTTTATAGGCACTCAAATTAGAACTCACAAAAATATGTCAAAGAAGATAAAAGAAGTAAATTTATAGGCTATGAAATGGTAATACCACGCAGAATAATAATACCAGCACTCAATGTAACAAGCATATTATGCATATATTAGTTTTAGTTCTAAATATAAGACAGTGTCATTTATCCATAGTCAAATATTTTATTATTTTTATGTGTATGAATGTATTGTCTACATGTATTCAATGCACCAGTGTCATGCAATGCCCACGGAGGTCAGAAGAGGCTATTGGATCACCTGGAACTGGAGTTATAGATGGTTGTTAGCTACCATGTGGGTGCTGGGAATTGAACCAAGGTCCTCTGCAAGAGCAGCCAGTGCTCTTAACTTCTGACCCGTCTCTCCAGTCCCACTTATTCATATTTAAAGGTAAATACAGCATTGCAGTAGTTTGAATTATCTACCAAAAAAACACTGAAAACAGTTCGAGGGGCCAGATCTCAAACAGCTGATCTCCTTGTGGAAAGTGAAAGGCGGGCAGAGAAGAGTGTCTCAGAGTCCTCTCTGTTCCAGGAGTAGCAGGACATGCAATTAGTTTTGGTAAACATATAGAGTAACCTCAATTCCTGGACTTGAATGTCCTCTCACATAGTCTCCATACCACCTCAAGTTTCTGGAATTTTCTCTCTGTATCTCAAACTATGGAAATGTATTCCATTACAACTAAAGTTCAATGCAAAAAATAAAAATAAAAAAATAAAATAAAATAAGGTACAGAATCTTTTCTCCAAGTTCTAGGAAATATCAGCAAAGTACAGAAGGGGAAGTCTGACCTCAGAGGGATTAAAGCAGATCAGTTGAACTTGTCTCTCACTCTTCTCTTCTCGTTGGTTGAAATTCCATCCCTGTGACCAATATCAAAGTCACCAAAACTGCATTTCCTTTCCTTACTCTTCCTTTGTTGGTCACAAACTACAGAGCACTATAAGTAAGGACTGGAAAGACACAGTTGCTGCCTTTGAACACCTGTTCAGCTTTAGGCAAAAGTAAATGTAGATAATTGTCCCTAGGTATCTATGTGAGATTCATTCCCAGAGCTCCTTGTGAATATCAAACCTTTTCAAGTTGACGAAATACACAGATAGTGGATTCACCAGGTTGACAAATAAAAACTTCCATCACAAGCTCCATAATAGCTAATTTGTTCTTGGTTCTAAGAGTAGGTAATGTTCCTAAAATAGGGTAATGCTACTAAAAACAAGTTGCTCACATTCTATTTGCATATTACCTATGTAACACTCTCCTCTGTACTTTAAGTCATTGTTAGATTATTTGTAATGCCTAAAACAATGCAAACACTATAGAGGCAGCTGTACTGTGTCATTTAGGCAATAATAACAAGAAAAAAAATCTCTACATGTCAGGGCAGATGTAATATTTTTTACAAATATTTTTAATCCACAATGGCAGAACCCACAGGCAGAGGGGTTCAACTGTACTCATAATTATAACATATCTGGCTAAGTAATATACTAATAAAAATAGTAGCATGTGGGACAAAGAAAGGACCTTTGAAACACTAAGCAATTGTTTCTCCTGAGAGCCTCTAACAGATCTGTTTAATGGTAAAGAAACAATTGTAGTGGTTAGTGGCTTATGGGGTTACCATGATGCTGGGCTGCTCAACCGGGGTAGTCAGTGTCTAGGGCTGCAAGCCTAGAGACTCAGGACTGGGAGCAATATGGAAGCTCTATTTGGGAGCAGACTTCTTCATTTAACAAATCTGCAGTTCAACAGTTCACTGAGCCAAACTGGGAGGTAGAATACATGTTTTGAAATACACACACCATTTGTATACTGGCTTGTATGTTTTAGAAAAGGTTTATTTTGCCATTTTGAAGGACTTTCAGACAATACTGTGTTGCATTTGTAATTAAAAGTTTTAAATGGAGCTTCACCATATCCAACTGCCTGTAGTAAAGGTGTTTATCACTGAGTGTAGACTCACGTGTCTGTGAATGATGGGCATTTAACTCAAATAACACCTCTAATCACTGATCTCAAGAGCTCTCTTAAGAGCATCCAGTCACCCTGTGGAGTAGTCTGCAGAAGTTCCCCTCAGCTCTTAGATGTCCACACTGACCAAACACTCTGCCAGGCTTCCATAAATTTAGTCCTATGTATTTCACCTGCTCCTCAATAGCTAAATTCACAGGAAACATAAACTGGAGACAAACAGAAAAGTCATTAACAGCTTCTGGATTATTAGGGTAGCCTGGTCAGTGAGAAATGTAGACTTCTATGTTGAGTTCACATGCCATTGAGAAGTTAAAAGAAAATGTCTTTTCTTGATTTCTTCAAGACTGACCTGGTCTGATGTCCCTCATCACCTCCTTGCCTCAGGGTAGCAGTGAGTGAGGTGTGTGTGTGTGTGTGTGTGTGTGTGTGTGTGTGTGTATTGATCCAGGACTGATGTCCGTCACCAGCCTCCTTGCCTCACTCAGGATAACACTGTGTGTGGGGGGGGTGCACATGTATGTGCATTATGTGTGCATGCACAGAAGGGGGTGGCATAGGGGATGGAGATTTAATCCTAAAGTCTTACCTGACTCTTTATGTAACTTGGTCTCATCTTAAAGTAAGACAGAAATACTCAGTCTTTCAGAACCCTTCTTCCCAATTTATCTCCACAATGGTGTCTGAATGTAGCAAAAGCCTACTTTGCTGTAGCTGAGGGAAGGCATGTTTCTAGCCTTTGCTGTGCTGTGCAGAGCTCTGCTGCTCTCTTCAGTGAGAGACTGATCTAGGCTGTTTCCTGGACTGATTAGCTCTGGCATTGCTGCCAAGGCAGGCTGCAGCTGGTGAAGTTCCTAATTTACAGTGTGCTTCTCTCAGCTCATTTGGGTCCGGGAATTTCCCCTGATGACTCAGTCCTTCCCTAGTCCTCAGTGGAGTCTCAAGAGCCCACCTGGGGACTGACTTTCCCTTTCATATAGTTCCCAGGTCAGGTGTTTGGTTTTGCAGTTCCCAGCTCCAGAGACACTTTGCCGGGATTTAGTAAGTTTCAATCAAGGTTTCCCACTCCTCCTGGGGCTAGTCAGGATTTCTGGATCTGCCCATGGTGCTTGGGACAAAGCTAAGTTCCATGATGTCTACTCCCCACAGCTTTATTTTACTTCTATGTAACCACTGGCTTTTAATTTATTTGTATCCCCATAACAGGGTATGTTAGAGTCCTAATCCCCTCCACAGGCACACACATACACATTCATAAGTGCACACACACATGAGCACATACACATATACACCACACATGCACACACAAAGACAATATAAATACTAAGGAAATAAAGATGTATATAAGCCCATGAATGTCCATTATTCAGGCAGCTGCCATAAGCACAAATCACCATTGAGCAAGCAAGCATATAAAAGGCTGGGACTTTTTTTCTCCTAAACTGGATGCAGATGCTTAGCTCTAACAGTAGTACATTTATACTTTGTGAGTACATAAAGATTCTTTCTTAAAATTTTGTGTGTGTGTGAGTGTATTGCCTACATGTACGTAAGTACACCCATGTCATGCAATGCCCAAGGACATCATAAGAGGATGCCAGATCCCCTGGAACTGGAGTTAAGGACCATTATTAGCCACCATATGGGTGCTGGGAATTGAACCAAGGTCCTCTGCAAGAGCAGCCAGTGCTCTTAACCACTGAGCCATCTCTCCAGCCCACATGAAAATTCTTATACTATGAAAAGGACAGAACTGTAGGAAGACTATAAGATACTATTTTAGAAGATTCTAACTTTTTAAACTCACGTAGGCACATACAGCAGGAAACCAAATTGTTCATACATAGATTAGCAAGAGAGAGATGGACATTCTCCATCAAAGGGATAATACAGACCATACTTTCTATTTTAAGGAGGCTCTTAGTGTTCCATCTCTTTAAAGTTTTTTTTTTCCCCCACTTGATGTTCTCATTTTAGATTCACTTAGATCATTAGCCTTGAAGAATGCTAGAAAAGGAAAAGAAGATTGAAAAATACAATCAACTGCTCTGGGACTCTAAGAGGCTTAGTTTTAAAGAGAATTCTTCGGAATAAAGTTTGGGCTCTTCTGAATTTTATTCACCATTGTCACTTCTCTTTAGCATGTTTATTGTTATTTAAATTATATAAAATTATTTGATGGTCTGAGCAAGTAGTCTTTTAAATAAATTCTCAAAAATGTATCAGTCAGATAAAACTCCTTTAATAGTATTTGCTGAAATCATTCCATTATTCAAAGGGCCAAGCCCAAGACATTCGGACAAGTCCACTCACATAACTCCATTTGTGCTTAGAAAATACAGTTTTAAAAGGCACAAGGGCAAACACTTGTGACCTTTTTGTCTATTGTTTAAACACTGAGGAATCTGGACAACTAAATAAAAAACTGTACCTGGCATTTCCCTGTAAGTATGGGGAATTCAGCATAGGAAAAAAAAAAAAAAAAAAAAAAAAAAAAAAAAAAAAAGCATGATAACAGCATTAATAGAATAGAGGGGAAAGCCTTGATACCCAATAGTAATGTAGTGTCATAAGTGTACTCCGAGCCAGGTAGGAATGCAAGAACTCAGCCTCTCACATTCCTTTGGCAGTTCTGGCCAGGGAGGTGTGGTTATATGGTGATGGAGTGGGAGTGATTTAATCAGCTCAATCAGAGCCCTCAGGCACAGCGGCCTACTCTTTATTCAAGAAGGAGCCTACCTCTGGGACCAAAGCAGGCTGCATATCTGCATTTCTAATTATAGGATGGCATCCAGACAAGACTTGATGGGTGGTTTAGAATCACCCTTCATCATTAATCCTTTTACATTTTACAAGTACCAGTTCATTCATTGGCAAAGAGAACTCATAATTATGGCATTTGGGGGTTTCTATTCAAAACAGGAAGGTTTGGAAAGAGCAATGCTACCATAAACATTGGAATCCAATTCTAGTTAAACAGATCTCTATCTCATTCTAAATGAGTGTAAAGCAATGTAATCCCCTTTATCTTATTAATATGGATGGGAAAATATAGTCTGAACATTTCCGAGGAATTAATAAAGCTCATTAATTCAAGATAGTTAAATGAGTTGATGTCTGATTCTTGGGGTCTATATAATGTCCCTCCTCTTCATACTTCACTAAGGCTATTGCTTCTGCAGCGTGTTGTGCTGGTATTGGTGTAGCACTGTACTATTCAGCAAACTGAAAAAAGTTATAGATTAATATCTGCCATGCTTTTAAAAGAATGTATGCAAAAAGGTGCTTGGTTGTTGTTTGTTTAATAGTGAATGAAGGATCCAAAGCAAATGATATCACAGAAATGACTTCTGGTATTATTTCATTATATTTTGTAAGCTATGTGAAGTTAAAATTAAAATGCATTCCATAGACCTGAAGTCGCTCAGTGGATAAAGTACCTGCTGCTGTTTAAATATGAGGATCACAGTTCAGATCCCCAGAACTCTATTAAAAGCAGGCAGTCTTTGTGGCCTGCCTATAATCCCAGTGCTCAGGGCCTGCCGACAGGGATCACCAGGGCAAACTGTCTAGCTATACTAGGCTGATTTGGTGAGTTTAGGGCTTAGGGAGAGATGCTGTGGCCTCTGTAAATTAAGTGGAGTTTGATCAAAGAAGGTACCTTCGGCCTCCATACACAGGCACACACATGCTCTCATTCCTCCACACACATGCACCCACACAAAGGAGAACATGCATACTCACATTCACACACACATATACACACGGAAAAAAAATGTTCACATCTCAAAAATAAAATTAAGAGTTGAAATAAAATGTTATTTTAAAATTCACTCTATGGATTCATTTGTTTAAAATTTGGTCAAAGAGATATTAAATTGATCATCTATGTACAAACTATATATTTTGTGATTTCAAAGTACATCACAAACTATTTTCATGATCATATTATGTTTTTGAAGGAGAATAAGCAACTGTTTAGAGCAAATTTAAAGTTAAAGATCTTGCTAAAGCTGTGAATAGACATTGTCCAATAAAGTGTTTTGTAAAGTGCTATGAACCTTTTTATAAAGCACAGAGTTATCTGAATGGGAGCTAAAGTCAGACAGGCTCGAGTTTAGTCTCAGGTCTACTGTTTGCTGGCTATACACCCCAGTGTGAGTTATTTAATGTTATAAGCCCTAGCTTTCTCATCCATAGGATGGAAAAGGATGGTACTAGCTATGTTTTCAGTGAGTATGAATGCTAACACAATTCACAACAAGGCCTTAACCATCAGCATATGCAGCATCAGCATCATCATTGACATCAATGCCACCAGAGGCAGTAAATTTTCTCTTGCTGTTTATGTTACAAAGAATCAAGATTGCTGAAAGCAAAAGAAAAGGAAAATAAAAATCAGCAAACAGAACATTTTTATACCCTCTTACCTAGAGCATTCTGCAAACAGGTCTGGTCTGGTTTGCCCTCCTCAAATTGATCTTCCAGTTTATCAGAGTGATTTATTTAGGGCATAAACCCAGCTGTTTTATTTCTCTAATCCTCAAACTGCTACTGTTACTTATGACGGAAAGTGCAGGTGCTGAGTGTGGCCCTTATGGACCTCTCAGCTCTACAGCCTGCCCCATCTTAGCTCCCTGATTACACCTGACTTCTTTCTGCCAACTGGATTGATTAAGAAGGAAGAAAAAAAAAGAGGAAGCAGCCTGATTCAATCTGTTTCCTCCTGGGAAAAACAAATAAGTTGACATTTATTTGTGAGGTTGATAGAAAAGGGCTTGAGATGACAAAAAAATAATAATAATAATTTTTCCAAACATGCTTGGAAACAAAGAAGAAATAAACATAGAAGTCTGTCAGAAGGAAACAATGTTCCTTGTTTCTCCAAAGCTCCAGAAGGTTGGCACGGCTTAGATTCCTGAAAATGTAGGACCTCTGAGAGGCGCACTCCACAATGAGTGCCCCAACTCACCTGCCTGACCAGGAGCAGCTGCCTGTGTACCACAGTTCAAAGAAACCAGCAGCTCTAAGCGCTGAGCTCAGCTAGTTCCAGGGTTTGAAGAGTTAGTTTATTTCCAACACAATAATGAGACAATTGACCCTTCTCAAGGACAGAGTGAGTCAAGTGAGGGAGGCAGGCCAACAGTTACAGCAACTGATTTCCACAGAGTGCAAATAGAGCCAAAGGAAGCGGCCCCGCCCCCAACCAACAAGCTCGCTTGCTCCGATTGATTTAGACGGGTGATATTTCCCATGAGTGACAGGAAAACGGGATCACAAAGATACTCTCACCTCATATGTCTGTCAGTGGATCATCTTTTGATTTCCTTTCTCTAACTTTCCCTGTTCTGTTGATCTACGAACATTGGGCACACAAGGTAGTTAGGTAATTTTTTTTTCTCGGTGGTTCTGGAATAGAATTTAAGGACGTTTATATGCTAGGTAAGTGCTCTACCACCGAGTCATACCCCCAGCCCTAGGTAAGCTTTTTATAAAGACTTTTAAATTGCTTTAGTTTCCAAATTATTTTAGTTCCTCCTCCTTCACCCAGTTAAACCTAGAAAGTGTGTATTGCTTCCCTGCCGAGTGCCAAACACTACGGAGAATGGGGAGGAACACTTCACAGTTGCTTCCCCAGTGCCTCCATCAATCCTTTCTCTTGCCAGATCAAAGGGGGAGCACAAACAAATATTTACAGAGCTTTAATTGTTTTCTATTTTCCAAATATTTTTCTGGCACTTAAGTGACTCTTCACCCAGAGTTGAAGATGCTTGCATTTTCTCATCAGCATTAGAGCCAAGCAAGGACCAAAGGTCAGGGACTGAGAGGGCCGTTTGTGTTCCCTCACCTCCCAGATCTTGCACCATCTTCCTGAAGCCTCTGATTGGCAGAGAGGAACTGGGCCAAAGGGTTTGGAAGGACTGTTCGCATCTAACACCACACTGAAAAACAGCTCAGACTTTGCCTCCTGGAATCAGAGCTGCTGTCTCCTAGCCTGGATTCCAGGGTTCTTGGATCTTCCTGGATTCTTGGGGGGGGGGGGATTTTTTTTAAATCCTGATATTTCTACAGGGAGACCCTGTCTCAAAAAGACAAAAAAAAAATTAAATCCAGGGACTAGAGAAATGGCTCAGCAGTTAAGAGCACTGACTGCACTTGCAGAGACCCTGGTTCATTGCTATTTCTCATAATCTTATTTCATTTTTATTTAATCAGATTCTAGAAGACTACTCACATTATTGATCCTAACTCACAACATACATTTTTTACTACATGTTATCTTATTTTTCTCATCACCAAGCTGACAGAACTATTCAAGAGAAACAGGAATTGAATATGATTCTAATTTCTAAAATATTCTAATTCAGGGTTGATGTCCAACTTCAGCTTTGTCTCTAAACTGTTGTGAAGAAATATGCATCAAAAATGTTGCCTCCTTCCCACAGTTACATGAAATGATGCATGTAAAGCATCTAAATTTTGGGGCAGACCCCCACACTTTGCCTTGCTCCTGATCACCAGGGCGGCAGAGCTTATGCTTCACTTTCCCTCTTCCAGGCCTCCATAACAGAAGAATGAAGTCACCCCCCCATCCTCCTTTCTAAATGAGACTCTGACTCTTTAGGAAAAAAGAAGTCGAGATAGTCCTGTGTTGGCCTCCTGAATGCTTAGATTCTAGGCCTGTGCCTCCAGGTCCAGCTCAATGCAGGATTTTCAGCCTAGGATGTTTGACTTTATGATGGTGCAGGACCACATTTATACAGCCTTTCTGGCTTTGTGAGGGATTTTTACTAATTCTTTGAGACTTTCATACAGTGTATTTTGCTCAGGTTCACTCCCAGCTCTTCCTTTCATTCCTCCCAGATCTATCTCCCTACCACTCCTAACTTGGTGTCCTCTTTTTTTTCAAATTTAATAACCTATCAACTCCAATTTGTGCTGCCCGTATATTTCTGGGTGTGGGGAAGTCTGGTTGACCTACCAAGAGCAACACCCTTAAAGAAATCTGACTCTCTCTTCCCCAGAACCCATCAACTGTCCGTAACTCCTCAGTTAGGTGTAGTAACATTTCTGCCTGGCAAAAACAAAAATAAATAAATAAATAAATAAATAAATAAATAAATAAATAAAGCACTGAAATTCTGTATCTTATGTACATGTTTTCTATTAAATTGGAACCTATTATATAACTTAATAGCAGTGATTTTCTAAAAAAGAATACATGTGGCTTCATGAGTTTGTATAGCCTTTGTTTCTAAATGTTATAAATAAAGAAAATAAGAGAAAAGCAGCTCAGCCCATGTCACTGTAAGCACGAAGGGCTGTGGGGAATCATAGGAAACTAAGTTTCCTTGCTTGGTTTGAAAGAGAGAGAAAGGGAAAAAGCGAGTGAGGGAGAACAAAATTTTGAGTTCCTATATTTACTAAGACTGCATAAGACAGAAGGAAATTGTAGATAGTAGAATCATAAAAATTGCAGACTTCTGCAAAATATTTTGCATGTATGTCTTATCCTAAGGAATTATACTTATCTAATGGAATATGTATTAAATATTTAAAAAGAAGCTTTCATGTATTACAAAAATTTGTTATTTGGCTTTGGAGACAATTCACTTAGTGAAACATCCAAATGTTTCTTTTTCCCCAAAACATTTTGAAACCATGAAGCTAAAGGAAGTTTTCTCAAAAGCATATTTCTAGAGTCAGTGTGCTGTTAGGGGCTCTTTTGGAAGCATTTCCTTACAAGCATCAGTTTAAATCCATCTGAAGAAGTAATCAGTAATCCTGTAACAAAACACTGACACTATAACATACCACTATAATACCCCATGTGGGATCAATTTTTATAATATGCTTACACTACATTTAATATATTCCAGTATATAATATTATTCAAGGACAAATTTGAATAAATACTGATTGCCCTATATAAGAAAAGGCAGACAGAGATATTCACCTATATCTATCTCTCCAGAAGATACATAGATGAAATAAATATAGACCTAAATATAGTTATGGTAGTAAGTATACATATACCATAGGTTAAAAATATCAGCAGTTCAAAGTGGAAAATGAGTTCATGAAGGCCAATTTCCCAAGTAAGGTGTTGTTCTGCCTATTAGCTCTAATATTAGGGTGGAAGACTCAGATGTGAGTATTGATAGAAGAAATAAATGACATAAGCTACCCTTTAGAGAGGCATTCCCTCCGGTCCTGGGACCAGGCAGCAATAGGAAAGATCTATGATTCTGCTCCACATTGTTGACTCAGAAGCAAATCTCGGGTGCAGCTCTGGCTGTAAGTTCTTTGCACATCAACCCCAGCTCTTCTCTGAGCCTTACAAAAACCATAACCTAGCAAGCCTGGCCAGGTACACCCCTGGCTGCTGCCAGCAATTAGCACGTACAGCTCTACCCACAATCCAAAGCTTTGGCTCAGCCACACTTTATACCTAATACACATTAATCTACATCTAATCATTAGCTTTAACCAGAATCCAACAATCTTTTCAGACTTTACTATCTCTGTCAATAAATAGCCACTTGTCTTTGTAATCATTTGAAATTTGCAAATTTAATATCTTCTTATATTTTCATTTAAAAAACAGCAAAGGTAAAATTATACAAATTAATAGCTATATTTAAGGCCACTCTTCCCCTACCACCCTGTTCTTTCTTTTATGACACTTAGACTATTTTTTCATTCAGCTTCTAACAAAAATCAGATGTTATATATTAAGAAAGCAGAAGGGGGAGACTAACTGGAGGAAGAAATAGAACCAGCTGGAAAGTGGGGATGGGAAGGGAGGGGACAATTGGAGAAGAAATTAAAATAATATGCATGCATAAAAATGTCAGGAAAAGCCATCACTTTCTAAGCTAACCTAAAAAATAATCAAAAGAACAAAGAAAAATCAGATGGCATTATTGTATTGATCTGCACTTTGCTCTTTTTGCTTAAATCTTAGCACTCAGAAAAGTTTATATAGATTTACATCACTTTCATATTATTTTATTTTACCATTATCTTATTGACAGTTATTCCAATTTTTCAGCATTGCGTTAGTACAATCTACCTTTGTTATCAATTTTTACTATAGAATTGTACAGCTGAGATGGCTAGTTCACAAAGCATCCTAAATGAACAATTTCCAATAAATGCTGCCAAATTATCGGGGTCAGTTTTAGACTTCTCTTTCCCTTAGTCTAACCTTAAACATATACAAACACTGAGAGAGAGAGAGAGAGAGAGAGAGAGAGAGAGAGAGAGAGAGAGAGAGAGAGAGAGAGAGAGAGATCACGGGGGGAAAATGAGACCTGCTGGGCATGTGTTGAATTTGGAGTTTTAGTTATAGCTTTCATTGATAAGTTCTTCCAAAGCATGGGCACTGAACACTAAAGAAATCTAGAATATTCCATCAAAAGAGAAATGGGACCTCTCAATGTGATAAATTTATAATGACTTACTCTCGGGGGTGGGAGAGGACAGGGCAGTGGGGGACGGGGATACCAAACTGTGTACTAGGAAAAGTTATTCAGAAGATATGAGGACAAAGATTCACCAACAAAGTCTGACATTCATGAGTCAGGATAGAAAGACAGGGAAATTATGGGGGACATGGAGAGAAAGGATTCCGTCATCCTCGATTGTGATTAAAGTCTCTCACCGCTGAGAAGTAAGACTCCTGTGCAAGTAACAAGACTTGCTGTAAAGGTTGTCAACATAGAGTTAATATTCCTTTATGTTAAAAAAGCAATGACCTAGGCTTACAGTACACACACACACACACACACACACACACACAACATTTTATGACCTTGACTGCAGATGGGCAGGACCTCATTCCTTTCTGCAGACAATGACTGACAATTTCAAATGAAACTGTTGACAGTGAAGATATCCTAGCTTCCTGTGTCTTGCTGGGCTAGACTTTATCAATTGCAATCCTGTCAGGTTTGGATCTGGAAACCTCCCAGTGATAAGATAATAATTTCAAACCCCACAAAGACCCTATATGTGACAATGGGCTCCACCTCTCCCTTGCAGAGCCTAACACCTGAGTGTGTCTTATTTTGATTTTTTTTTTTTACTTCTTTTCTCCTAACCCTCATGCTTAAGCCTACAATAAAATATCTTTAATAAAATATACGTGTCATAAATGGGCTATCTCTGACATTCTCTTCAGTGTCAAAGTGTTGAACTCTTGTTTGGCCTGAGTCAAAGTCCCTAAAACTAAAAGAATGCTCTACCCTGCTGAGAGTGATGGGGTGGGGCAACACTATGTCTCCTTTACCTGTACCCCCAAACACTGACAAGTTATCTATCTAATAATATACTCTAAACAACCTTCAGAGTCTGTGTGGATGAAAACTGATGATTTATTTCCATAAAAATTTAATGAGGAAAAATATTTGCAGGATTTGCATTTAAAGAAATCTAAACAGCTGTCCCATGAAATAATCTGGCAGGTTTCTAAGACTTTCCAACAGAGCCTGAGACAGTCTGGTTAGTGTTTTATCAGCCTCCACAGAGCACATGCATTGTGGGGACAGCTGTGCCATCCACAAGCCTGTTCAACAGTGACTTGGAGGGCAGGCTCCTTAACTGACTTATCTGGAAACAAGTCAGATCTGAATCCTATTTTCAGGGAGACAATTTTTTCTTGTGAGCATTCTATCCAGAAAAAAATCAGTGAAGAGTGAGTGGGCTAGCATATTCCTATCTTTATAGTCGGCTTCAAAGCTTTTATTGTTCATATAAGATAAAAGTATGACATCATTCCACGTTTTGCTACATGTTCAAGTAATTAGCCCTTTTATACATCTGGCAGGATAGACTTTGTAGTCTCTATGTTTGCATTTTCCACAACTATTTGTTCAGAGATGGAGAAAAGAGAATGAAATCAGTAAGTCACCCATACTGTTTTCCCAGAATGAAAGAAAGTCAGAGACAGGATCCAAATGGAACTCTTGTTTCAAGATTATTGAGACAACTGATTAAACTTGAGTTTTATAAAGTCACTGTGTCCGTGGTCATTTCCTGGTTTGGATCCTTGAGTTGTAGCTCTCTGGAGAGTGTCTTTGAAGAGCTATGCATGAAAATCTTCAGGGGTCTTGGACAGTATGTGCTCAACTCATTAAGAAAAAAAAAATATTTGTGCTCTTCTTATAGTGTTTCTGGTTTGGTACTGATTTTCTCAGTCTCAGTGTAAATAAACTGTTATATCATCTGAATATAGTTTAGTTTCTTTGTTTCCATTTTCTTCCTTCCACGCCTTTTTTTCTTTTTTCCTCTTCCCTTTCTTCCTTTCCTTCTCTCTCTCTCTCTCTCTCTCTCTCTCTCTCTCTCTCTCTCTCTCTCTCTCTCTCTTTTTCTCTGACAGAGTCTCATCTACTCATCTATGTGGCCCTGGCCTCAAACGCAGAGCTCTACCTGACTCTGCCTCACTAGTGCTGGGATTAAAGGTGTGTGCCACCACACTCCATTGCCTGATTTTTTTTTTATTATTGCTTTTTCTAGTGCCTCTAAAACAGTGTCCAGGAGTGACAGATAGTGAGCATGCCCATCCCTTTCCTAGTTTTAATGGAAATGCAGCCTTTGGACCAAAGTACTGTGTTTAGGAAATAGCAACAATTATTATTTTGTGGAGTATTTTTATCAGGAATAGGAATTGAATTTTGTCAAAACTTTGTTTAGATATGAGGATAATCGTGTAATTATTCTGCCATCTTATCCATCTCATATCTTCTATTTAGATGAGCAGATTTCTTCATACTGAGTCATTCTTGCCCTTCAGTAGCAAATCTTTTTTTTTATCAAGGTATATATCTTCCTTTTTTAATTTTTATTTATGTGTATATGTGTGTGTGCATGTGTATTTGTGCACATGTGTGCTGGTACTCACTGAGGTCAGAAAAGGGCCTTAGAGTCCTTTTCATACACATCTGTTCCATATCCTATATTTCTATTCTCAGATAATGGCCTCTTCACCTATCACTTAGCCAAATCATACCAGACTTTGCTCTGTGCCTTCCTACCAGTACCCCAAATCATACTGCTCTATTTTTACTTCCCACAAATCTCAGTCTGTGCCTTTCTTTTTTTAGATTTTGTTCTAGCTTGTTTCTCCATTTCTGTGACAAAACACTCTGACTACTACCAACTTGGGGAGAAAAGGGTTTATTTGTTTTACATCTCCCAGGTCACAGTTCATCAGGGAGTCCAAGGTTCCAGGGCAAGAACCTGGAGGCAGAGGTGGAGCACAGGCCATGGAGGAATGCTACTTACTGGCTTGCTCCCCTGGTCCCTGCTCAGCCTTTCTTTTTTTAAAAAATTATTTTTATTTTATGTGTATGAGTGTATTGCCTGCGTGTATGTGAGTGCACCAGTGTCATGCAAGGCCGCAGAGGTCAGAAGAGGGCTTCGGATTCCCCTAGAACTGGAGTTAAGGACCATTCATAGCTGCCATGTGGGTGCTGGGAAACAAACCTGGGTCCTCTACAAGAGCAGTCAGAGCTCTTAATGACTGAGCCATCTCTCCAGCCCTCAGCCTGCTTTCTTATGCAACACAGGCCCATCTGCCCAGGGCTGGCACCACCCACAGTGGGCTGGACCCTCCCACATCACTCATCAATCAAGAAGATGCCCATGGACATGGCCACAGGCCACTTCAATGAAGGCAATTCCCTAACCGAGGCTCCCTCAACCCAGGTGTATCTGTGTGTCTGTGTGTGGGTATCTGTACATGAATATAGATATCCTTGGAAATCAGATGCATCAGATCCCCTTGGAGCTGGAGTTGGAGGCACTTGTGAGCTATCAGATGTGGGTGCTGGGAACTAAACTCAGCAGTAAACACCCTGCACCACTGAGTGATATCTCTACTTCCATGTTTTTTACTGTCTTAAATAAATACCAGATTTAGATTTTTAGATTCTGCAGTATGAAAAATTACAGAATTTTAATTTGTCTCTCTACATCAAGGTCTGCCATTATTAAAATTCATCCTCCTTAATATATTAAGAACAATTTAAACAAATCTTGTTGCCTTTTCAGTATTTCAGATGGAGGGGGTGACCTTATGAAGTAATATACATTACTGGTTATGTGACTTTAGACAACTGTTAATAGTCTTCTTCAGCTTCTAGTTCTTTTTAAAAATATTTTATTATTTCTATTTCATGTGTATGAGTGTATTGTCTACATGTGTGTAGGTGCAGCTGTGTCATGCAATGCCTGCAGTAGTCAGAAGAGGGTGTTGGATTCCCCTGAAACTGGAGTTATGAAATGTTATCTGCCATGTGGGTGCTGGAAATCAAACCTGGGTCCTCTGTAAGAGCAGCCAGTTCTCTTAACTGATGTACCCTCTCTCCAGCCCTCTGGTTCTTCATATGTAAAATGTCAATGGTAATTAGTCTTAAGAGCCATTATAAGAATGAAATAATATTTTGGCATAGTACATAACAAGTGTCCTTATAGAATAGAATTATGCCATTTCCCTGAGTCTGAAGAGGACACTGCACACATGAAATTACAAAGTGTCCTGCCTGAAAGTCAAGAGCTCCTCAGAAAGTCCTTCAGAACAGGGATGTTGATTTCCTGCTCTGTAAGATGAGATTTTGCAAAAGTCAAAAGAAATAATAAAATGAAGTACATAGGAGGGTGGGCAGCAAATAAACAAAGACAACAGCGAATCCAAGTAACTACAGCTTATCGTTCTTTTGATCCAAGTATTGCGCACTAAGTTAGTCTTCCTTTACCCAAGTTTTCCATTTCCACAGTTTTATGGCCCATAGTCAATTGTGTTCTGAAAATATTAAGAGGAAAATTCTAGAAATCAACAATTTACATGTTTTAAATTTCACTCCCTCTGACTAGTATGATTAAGTCTTATGCTATTGCGTTTCATCTTGCCTGGAACATGAACCTTCCCCTTGAACAGCGTGTCCACATCATATATGTTATTCTCCATTAATCACTTAGTAGCCATCTCAGACATCAGATGGATGGTTGTTGCATTACAGCACTCCTGTTCTCTTTTGCTAAGTAATGATCTGAAAAGACAAGATCATTATAGCTTGAGTGTAAAATGTCTCCCACAGATTCATGTGTTTAAACACTTGGTCTCCCAGCTGGCGGTGAAGTTTGGGGATGAAGGTTTTGGGCCTGGAGCCTACTTGGAAGACATAAGGCCATAGAAGCAGGGCCCAAGGATTACAGTCTAGCTGGGCTTCCAGCCCAGTTTCTCTTCTTCCTGAATGCCACCAAATTGTCTCACTACCAGAGCCATGAGCACTTCTTGCTGCCATGCCTTCCCTGTCATGACAGCCTGTATCCCCTGACCCATGAGCCAGAATCAATTCTTCCTCCTTCAAGTTGTTTTTGTCAGGAATCCTGTCACAGTGATGAGAAAAGTAGGTAGTACAAGGTGAGGCAATTCAGATGTGCCAAGGAGAAGCATAAGTGTTTCCTGTATGAGTGAAAGTTTTCAAGCTAATAAGAAAGTTTTAAAAAATTGTATACTGACAATGCTAAGATCTACAATAAGCTATTTTAAGAGAACAGGAGAAAAAACATTAACATAACTTTTATTGTAATATATTGCTATAATTACATATTTTGTTATTAGTTACTGTTAGTCTCTTA
>NW_008354396.1:815254-937186 GCF_000622305.1 Nannospalax galili
GGGTTCTTTGACTGTATCCCTCATGGATAAAACAGAATACTATAATTATTTACTGGAGTCCATTTTTAAAAAGTAAGATAACTACTTTATCCAATAGCATGATTTTGCTGATGGAGATGGTACTGGTGTTTAGATGTTGTCATTCTAAAGGAGAGTCAATGATAAGATACTGTAGTCACCCTGGATGTCTGCTTTTCAACTTCAACAGCGGTTAGTGTTTCCCAGATGTTAAACATCTGTGTTTCACAAATGAAATGCTATTGGCCTTCAATTTTCACAGGTCAGTTCAGCTTTCAACTTCCACATCACAGCACCTCTTTTTTCTTGCTGAGTACAGGCTGGCATGGATCCCAGTGTCTCCTTTGAGGAGCATCAGATGGTCCTGATGGAAAATAAAAATGTACCAAGAGAGGAGCCTGAGGATGATGGAGTTGGTGACATGCAACATTTTGGTGAGCATGCTCTTAATGTGTACTTAATTGTTAGAGGTTTTTAACAGATTTACAAATATATATCTGGAGTGAACTGGAAACTTCTAAATACTCCAAGAGTTCAGCAAGTACCAGGAAGATAGCCGGAGGCAGGAAATCCCTGCTTGTAGCTTTACTTAAATGTTGACCTGCATACTGAAGATGTGTTTAAACCAAAGTAGTTAGTAAGGAGAGGCCTTTTTCTAGATATTCATCAGTCATTTAGAATCAATGTCCACATAAAAAGGAAAGGCACTGATCCTGCTATTTCATCCGAAAGACCAAGCTCTACCCAACTCCACTCAATTTGCAAGGCTGGAAATACTGGTTGAAATGCTTGTAAAACATTCCTTCGTATTCATAAAGGATAAATGGACATAAATGTATATTTTCTTCAAAGACCAAGCTCTACCCAACTCCACTCAGTTTGCAAGGCTGGAAATACTGGTTGAAATGCTTGTAAAACATTCCTTGGTATTCATAAAGGATAAATGGACATAAATGTATATTTTCTTCTTTTGTTATATTATACAGCATAGTCAAGTAACCTTGGAATTCAAATTTATACTAGGTACTTTGTTCGTTAATATTCCTTGAGATATCTCTGCACCACAGAGTCCCCTTCTATTAAGGAAGTACAATTTCAGGCTAAATTTAAATTTTCATTTATTCAATCTATTATTTCTAGAAACAATAAATTAAAATTGAAAATACTTATGCTAGGGGTCTCAAAAACAATTCCGTCTCATGTGTCTATGAACAAAAAATGTTTTTAAATATTTTATTTATTTTTATTTAATGTATATGGGTATATTGCTTGCATGTAGGTAGGTGCCCTTGTGTGATGCGATGCCCATGGAGGTCAGAAGAGGGCGTCGGATCCCCTGGAACTGGAGTTACAGATGGTTGTTAGCTACCATGTGGGTGCTGGGAATCAAACCCAGGTCCTCTGCAAGAGCAGTCAGCACACTTAACTGCTGAGCCATCTCTCCAGCCCCACTGAAAAAAATATTTTTAAGGAAACTTTTTGCACTTCTGTGGGAGTTTCCAAGTCTGTAATTTGCAGGCAATGCGTATTTTCAGCAAACACAGAAGGTAAAATAAATATTGCAATATAGCAGTATGAAATACTTTGCTACCTAGCCAAAACTAGGCATTGAGTTGGGAAAAGCTTTTAAATAAGGATGATTCTTATGCTGACTGTCTGTGGGTGAACAGGTTATGGAGAGGCAAACAGTGTGATACATGTAACTAACTGCAGGTAGTTTATTGTGATGGTAACATTCTTCTTTCTAGGAGGAGGAGGTAGAGAATGGATATCTTTAGAGGGGCAAATAACCTGGAGCAACCAGATGGTTTACTTTTTCTATGTTAGTTTTCATGCTAAAGTGGGAATTCTTGGTTATTTCATCCTAAACCTAAGGCTTTGAGGAGCCACTAAAGAGTCCCAGAACTGAAACAATGAGATTTGATTTCAGTATTCACAACCAATTTATATAGTTATTCAACAAATGTGCTCTAGCTTTTGTCATGTTTGATTCACAGCAGTGAGAATAAAGGAGTGAATTGGATCCCTAACCTCACAAAGCTAGAATTTTGTGGGATGGGGGAAAAACTAATAAAATAATCAAAAGCTTTAATTAGTGACATTGAGAGTACATAGTTCATTTGGGGAATCATCATTACAATGTATGACTGCCTCTGCCTCCTCAGTTATGATAAAAGCAAGCTTCAAAAACTGAGTAATTCCTAGGCCAATGAGATGGCTTCGTAGGTAGAGGTACCTGCTGCCAAGCCAGAAGATCTAAGTTTGATAACCCAGACCCACAGGGTAGAAAGAGAGGACTGACTCCTGCAAGTTAGATCCTCTGATTGCCACATGCTGATGTATCATGGGGCACACACACACAAACCCACACATATAAATAAATCTATATATAATTTTAAAAATTAAAAAATCGAGTAATTCTTTAGGAATTCCCCTACACTCACTCTCCTCTCAATAGTCAATGCTCAGGATCTTGGGGATCTTGACACTTCCCATCTCTTTCTCCAAAATGTGGGGATTCGATTCTCCTTCAGACTCTCTCATCTTCCTCTGCTTTGGGTGAGTCTTGCTTATCACACACCCAGTGTACCTCCATCCCTAGGCCTGGTGAAGCTCCATCTTCCCTTCGCCCCTGCCATTATTCCTAGCCATCTCAAGTAGTGGGAGTTGAAAACAACAGATGATCAATGAAGGAGAGACGGAAAGAAGACTGCTGCTGACAGATACAAGGGAAACTGAGAAGTGTAGCTCAGTGACAGAGTGCTTGCCTATCATGTGACAGGCCCTGGAGTCAATCCCCAGCATTGCTAAACAAGCAAACAGATACATGTAAGTGTTAGAAGTAATACGATTCAAAAATAGATGGCTATCAAAGGCTGAAGAGGAATGAGGGCTAAAGAAATTTCCAGATTGAGGAGTTAGGTGACTGCATAGGAAAGTGATCATCCCTTAATTATAGAAAACAGTTAAAAGGGGAGTCTGGGATGGACATGGGTAAAGCAATAATGATTTGGGCATGTGCAATCCACTGTGCCCAAGGGATATCCCTATGTTGGTATGCAGTATGTGACCCCCACACTCCTCCAAGTATACCCTTGCTCTCCTTTCTTGTACTGAAGGTTGTGGGAATTAAATGGAAAAGAAGAGATTGATATTTGCAGAACGCCAAAGTGTTCAGCTATTTACAAAATCGTTGAACATTTAACATGGAATGGTGATGGCCCATGAAGGCTAAAGCTTTTGAGAAGTAAGTGTCAGTTAGTTATTCATCAAGGGTACTGTTGCACTCCTCCAATATGAATCCTTCAGAAATTGCCTGCGTGAGGCATTTTCTACTCTGATGGTCACTTTGATAACTTCTAGATGTGGAACCAAAGTAGATTTTTGCAACAGGAAAGCAATACACCACACCAGGGCTTTGTTGGTTGTCCCTTAATGTCCAACACATTTGTGCAGTCAGAATCTCTAGGTCATTTCACTCTGGCACTTCAGTGATGTGGGACAGGGATGAAGAGGGGCAGTTCTCTGGTTGGTTGTTTTTTGTTTTGTTTTGTTTTTTAAATAGAGGAAGCAGAGAGTTCGAGAAAGCTCTGCCCATAATCCTGGTGAAGAACAGAAGTGTACTTTTAAAACATTCATATTTGCTTTTGGAATAACAAATTCATTTCAGTATCTGTAACTCTCTTCTTCATAGGCTGTTAAGCTTTTGGTAAGGCTAACTCTAATATAAACCTTAAAGGTATAGTTTATCCATATAACTAGGTTAAGTTTCTGGAGATGTTTTTGTTTGGTTGGTTTTTAGGTTTTGTGAGTTGATTTGTTTTGTTTTGTGAGATAAGGCTTTGTGAGCCCAGGCTGGCCTGGAACTCCCAAAGGCCTTCCTTAGCCTTCTGTATGCTGGGATTATAGCTCTGTGCCCCCATGCCAGCCTCTCTGGAAATTATGTCACTCTTGTAAATATAATACCTTAGAATTCAATCTCAAAATCAGTAATAAGAAAATGTGCTTTAGAAAGGGCTTTTGTTCATTTATTTTTATTCTTTGTAGTTCTCATTTGAACACAATAGATGAATTTCTGTCATCTTCTTTAGATATTTGTAGTTTACAGAAACTCTTGTTCTTGAGGCTAGCCAGGAATTCAAGTAAGTTTGAAAGAGCTGGAACAGTTATACGCACCACTATCTGTGCCAGAATCAGGTCTTTAATCCATTAACACATACTGGGCACTAAAGATAAATCTTTAGTCAGAGGTGGGGACCATATAATGATAATCTGGATAGCTGTCTTTCTTCTCAGGTCCCTGAGAGAGACAGGGTCTTACTATGCAGCACTGGCCTAGAGCTCACTATGTGGACCAGACTGGCCTCAGACTCCCAGAGGTCCTCCAGTTTCTGCTTCCCAAGTGCTGGGATTAAAGGCATGCCAGGTGAAACATTTGAAAAAGGTTGGGCAAATAGGTCCAAGCCTATAGGGATGCAGTTTGTTAATTGGAATAATATCATTAACTTCCTAGCCCAATGCTTGACCCAATAATCAAATGGTATCTGTTTCATGATAATTTCTGTAAGAAGTTAAAAATTTCTAGTTGTGGAGTCAGTAGAAAATGGAGATAGGATGGTATTGAGGAGTGGGAAAGGACTCTGTGTAACGGGGGCTCTGTGAATGCTTGCTGAGCAGCCTTGAGTGGAGATAGATAGATCCCTAGGGCTGTGTTGGTATATAAATTTAGTAGCTGAAGCCCATCTTTCTTCTGCGTCCTCTCCCATGTAATCAGGTTCTGCTTCCTACACAGTCACTGGTTCTTCCTGTGTTTGTCAGGCAAGAAGTCAATGCATCCTAGAACAAGGAAATGATATAATGAAAATGGTATTACACATGAACTCTGAAAGTCAAAGCCCTGTTTTCCCCCTTGGCTCCCTCCAAATCCCACCTCTTAGGTCTTATCTTCTACTCCTCCCCCTGTCGCATTCCTTGTTCTCTGCAGGCTGTTACTCACCATTTCCCAAACCTCCCTGTGGTCTACTGTCTTTCTGCACTACTCACACCACACCCTCTGCCTAGAAAACCCTTTTCCTGAAATCTAAGTTCGCATGTGCTGTCTTCCCTGGAGGACTCACTGACGACAGAAACCCACCCCCCCTTTTTAAAATTTTATGTGTATGCGTGTATTGTCTGCATGTAGGTAAATGCACCCATGTTGTACAATACCTGCAGAGGACAGAAGAGGCTGTTGGATCCCCTGGAACTGGAGTTATGGACAGTTGTTAGCTGCCATGTTAGTTTTTAAATAATTATATGTGTTATAGTATATTACCACATTATAGTTACATGTTGGGCAGTAAACCCCCTATGGAGAGCTACATAATTAAATGCTTGTTTTATCTCCATTTTCCACACATCAATGAACATTGTATGCTATCTATGAACAGAGAAGTGCTTAGTACAGTTGTCTTTGTTTCAAAATTCCTCATGCTCTGAATGCCGGTCCCTCCTCTGAGCTGTCAGAAGTCTCCAGTGCACTAAAGTCTATGTATATCTGACACATCAATTTGAACATCTCCTGCCCCACGTGGCTCAAACACATTTGTATTATTATAGATGAACTTGAAATCAAGGTATGAGATAACTAGAGGGATAGTGAAAGTCAGATGAAAGGAAACATAAAGACCACCAGAGAGAAGAAAACCTCTGTTCTCTGTAATGTTGAGGAACACAGGGTTGTTATTTTCTGTAATAAGACAATAACATATGAGAAAAAAATCCTTGTTTTAACTTCTCCATGCATGAAAAGTGGATTAATGATCTTCAGGTGATCAGAAAAGTAGGCGAGATTAAAAACAGCTGTAATAGATTAATCTACAGGACAGACAGATACACAGACACAGACAGACAGACAGACAGACAGACACACACACACACACACACACACCATCTTCTTGCCTAACTACAACATAAACTGACAGAGAAAAAAAAACACAAGCAGGACACAGAGAACATTTTGATTCAGAAATGTATCAGATGGTTCAAATAATTCAAACTTTGCTTATAGAGAACCAAATTTGTAATAGTTTAAATTTCAAGCATCACTTTGAAGATAATTATCAGATGTGCTAAGGAGAGAAGAATGAGGCATTTGTCTTTTTGTATTCCTGGGATGTTAAAGTGACTTCCATTTTAATTTTGGTTAATTATCTGATGTTAATTTGAATAACTAATGTGCTATTTTTTATTGTATATATTTAGATATATCTTTGAGAACATACAGTAAAATCTAAACAATAAAGTTATTGGAATAAAATTACATCATTGATATAAAAAAAGAGGAAGAAGCAAAACCTTTACTATGATTATAAAAAATTTAATGGTATATTTGACTCTGGACTGTCTGAAAACCAGGATACGTAAGACAACCTTGGGTTACATAGTTCTCATTGACAATGGTTGCAATTTCTATGTGAAAAATATATGACACCTTTTCTAAGAAATGAAAGTACATATAGTTTTTAAGAGAGAAAATCTGTCCTTGGACTAAATTCTAAAAGGAATATATGATGTGAAACTCAGTTTACCTAGGAAAATGTATACAGTGTCATTAACAACAGTTCCACAGAAGGGCAAGGTGGCTGGAAACTACTTTTGATTGCTCCTTTTTCTGTTTAACCTCTGTGCAAAACTAGTACTGACATTATCACATTAATTCATAAATGCAAGTATTTCAGAGTAGCAATTTATTTCTCCATTAGGATAAATAATGCATTCAAATTATGTGACTAGTAATAAATCAAGGCTTAAACATAGGTCTACTTGACTCCAAAAATCAACCATCTCTCTATTGTACTCTGCAAAGAAAAGCTTCATGATTCTTTAGATAGTCATAATATTAAAGGAAACCGGTGCAAGCAGTTGTTCCAAGACTTTGACTGGAGATCGAATTAAGAGCTGTGAAAATTTGTTAGATCTCAACTGCAGAAAAAGGAAAAGATATAACAATACAGGATAGAAAACTCCATTCAAGCCCAAACAATCTTTGTAAATGAAAATGAATAATAACAAAGTAATCCCAAGCTTCCTAAGGTGGTTCAAGCTTATAATCCCAGCATTAGAAGTTTGAGGCAGGAGGCTCATGAGTTGAAGATAACCTGGGCTACATAATAAGACCCTTTTTCTCCTCCTCCTCCTCCTCCTCTTCCTCCTCCTCTTCTTCCTCCTCCTCCTTTATCTCCTCCTCTTCTCTTTCCTTCTCTTCCTCCTCCTAAATTCCAAATGGAATAACTCATGAATAATTATTTAAATTTTAAAAATTTATTTATTTTTATTTTATGTGTATGAGTGTTTTGCCTGCATGTATGTTAAGTGCATCTGTGTCATGCAATGGACACAGAGGCCAGAAGAGGGCATCGGATCCACTAGAAGTAGAGTTACAGACAGTTGTTAGCCACCATGTGGGTGCTGGGAACTGAATCCAGTTCCTCTGCAAGAGTACTCTTAACTGCTGAGCCATTGTCCTAGTTTGTTTCTTCATTGCTGTGACAAAACACTCTGACCACTACCAACTTGGGGAAGAAAGGGTTTATTTATCTTACATCTCCCAGGTCACAGTTCATCAGGGAGCCCAAGGTAGGAATTCAGGGCAGGAACCTGGAGGCAGAAGCTGGAGCACAGGCCATGGAGGAACACTGCTTACTGACTTGGTCCCCTAGCCCCTGCTCAGCCTGCTTTCTTATGCAACACAGGCCCACCTGCCCAGGGGTGGCACCATCCACAGTGGGCTGGGCCCTCCCACATCACTCAATAATCAAGAAGATGCCCCACAGACATGGCCACAGGTCAGTCCAAAGGAGGCAATTCCCCAAATCAGGCTCCCTCAACCCAGGTGTGTCAAGTTGACACTAAAGCTATCCAGCACAGCCATCTCTCCAAACTTCATGAATAATCCTTAACATCACCATTTATACTTTATTTTTCCCCACCCGAGAAGTTGAAGAACACAGCAAAATAAAACCAAGTTTTATAATCACTTCAGACTCTGGAAAGGTAAACAGTAAAGGAAAGAATGCTATGCATTTTGTGGCACAATATCCATAATGGATGATTAGGAATGGCAGAGATTAGGATGTGGCTCTGATCTGCGGTGGGAATTTTACTTAACCCAGAAGTCAGCTAGGGCTGTAGCTCAGTTGATAGAGTGCTTGTCTAGGTTTGTTCCCCAGCACCCATAAACTAGGCATAGTGGTGCCTATAATCCCAGCACTCAGAAGGTGGAGGTGAGAGAATTAGAAGTTGAAGACAAGTCTCAGCTACATAGGGAATTCAAGGCCAGCCTGAGCTACATGAGATCCTGTCTCAAAATAAATAAATAAATAAATAAATGCAATAGAACTCAGGAAATGAAAAAGCAAAAGTAAAGGACTCATTTCTATCTTTTATTTTATGTATTTAAAGCATCATAACTAAAAATAAATGTCTGATACTACTATTACTACTGGTTATTGAGTAATACCCATATGTGTTAAGGCACTGAAGGACTGCATTTAAAATTTAATTTACCACATGCACCTTCAGGGTAGATCTCTTCCATCTTGAGGCTGCTGGGGTATTATGAAAGGGAATGGAAACCATGTTGACTCATCAGAAGTTCTGCTGGGTTTAGTCACTTAAAAAGTCACATTAAATAAGTATTTTTTAGTAGTCCCTTCTATGTATCAAGCCGTCGGGTATGATTCATGTAGATATGAATAAAATGACCCGTTGGCCTTCAAGGAATGTGTTTCATCAGAGACAGAGACATGGACAAACAGAGCAGGACCTTGAGTATTAGATTTGTCTGATTAGGAATTACTCACCCTGCAGACATTCCTCTGACAACAGTCATACTAGAGAAGAGGTGAGGTGTGCAATAGCACTGAAGGTGGTGCATCTAGAATCCTGCTGCTACACTCAAACTCTGGCTCTACCCGTTTACTTGCTTAGGTGAGTGTGACTTGTCTGTGCATCCTTTTCTCACTTGTAAAGTGAGCACAGTACCTATTAACCTATTAAACTTATGACCACTATTGTGGTGGATTGAATGAGAATTGTCCCCCATAGGCTCAGGTATGAATACTAGATCCCCAGTTGGTGGTGATGTTTGGGGAAGTTATAGAACCTCCAGGAGATGGAGCCTCAATGGAGGAAGTATGTCACTGGAGGTGGGCTTTGAGGGTTTATAGCCTCACCCCACTTCATTCTTGTTCTTACTGCTTCCTGTCTTCAGTTGAAATGTGATCTCTCGACTTCCTGCTCTAGCTGCCTGCTGTCATGCCTCCTGCACCATTATGGACTCTCCCTCTGGAACTGTAAATCAAATAATCTCTTTCTTCAATGAGTTGCTTTTGGTCATAGTATTTTATCACAGCAATAGAAAAGTAACCAATATAGAAGTATCATGTATTTAGAAAAATTGCCATATGATAATTGTTGTTCACAACAAATACCAATGATTTATTTCCTTAGTCATGAATATTAGCAATGTAATTATAGCCTATTTAGGTATGTTGTGTTAGTTTGCATATTCCTCAGAGAATAATTGTCTAAGTCAAGTATACTGGTGACAGTATTCCAGGCAAGGAAACATCTATAAGCAGAATTTGGGTCAAAGCAATCATTTATTCTTGCAAATCAACTATATGTGGGGCAACATTCTGAGCACATCAGAGATACCACACTGAGGAACAGAAAAAAATAGCATCTGCCTAGAACTTCCATTCTAGCGGAGATGCAGACACTAACGTGATTTAAAAGTACAATTTGAAATTTTTGTAGTTTATATCTAGAGATCTAGAGTATCACCAAATCCCCAGTTTATGACACTGTTGGGTGTTGGTGGAAAATTTAAGAGGTAGAGCCTAGAGGTTACTGAGGAGCTTGTGAGATCTACCCCCTCCCCCCATTTTCTTGTCTTCTATGCATGAGGTGAACAGTTCTGTTCTTCCACATGTATGTGCTTCCTTATCACAGACACAAAGCAACAGAGTCAGTCAATTGTCAACTGAAACCTCTGGATATTTGCTATAGTAATGGAAAGCTGACTAACACAATTAGATAACAGAAGATGGTACCTCTGTCTATACAAAATAGAGCAAGCATATTGGTATGGAAAATACATTTAAAATTTAAGCAGAATGGTCAAGAAAGGCCTGAGAAACATGGTTAAATTAGAGCCACATCTCCAAGAAAGAGTGAGATGTGCAAGTGATGCAGAGGCATGGGATGAGGAAGGATGGGGGAACTTTGAGCAGAGAAGCAGCTAGCACAGAGGTCCTGAGGCAGATGCACACCTCTCCAGGAGTCTAGCACAGGAATATGGAGGAGGACATGGTGACAGAAACTGAGTGAAAGAAGTAGAGTTGGGGTCAGAGAATGGCAGGTCAGGGATTATCCTCTGGGTCATCACGTGAACTTTGGCCATTGTTTTGAATGAGACAGAACTGTACAGATAGTAAGGAAAGGAGCAATTTGTGCTGCCTACTGTTTTACAATGATCATCCTGACCGTTGTGCTGATAGCCTGTAAGAAGGCAAATGTAGACACAGGACAAGGGTAAAGTCAGGACAATATGGCGGATGAGATCTGGCTGAGATTAACAATGAAGGTAGTAAGTAGTGGAATTCTGAATAGTAGAAAGGACTTCCTGATGAGTGGAAATAGAGGTCCCAAAGATGACAGTAAAGTTTTAAACTTGCTACAGGAAGAACCACTTGAGTTAGAAAAGAGGGGTTGGGGAAAGAGTTTCAGGAGTTCTATGCTGAGAATGTTGTTTAAGAAGTCAGTGGGCATCCATGTGGGCAGCTGCCAGGTGGGAGAGAGCCAGGCTGGACGTAAAATTTGTGAGTGATCACACATGATGGGATTTAGTTCCATGAGGCAGAAAGACAGATGAAGGGAAGCAGCATATTGAGATCCAGAGTATGAACTGAGTGCTCACTGGGAGAAGAAAAGGAATCTACAAAGGAAACAAGAAGGCACTAGGAAGAAAAGCAAGAAATGGGCCAGGGATGTCTAACAACAGTGTTTTCAGAAGAGAAAATGAGCAATGTTGCTGAAGGATGAGCTGTGACTTTTTCCCCCACAGTGTTGAGAAACCAGTGCCTTGAACTTGCTACCACTCATCTGGATGGCCAGTCCTTGGTTTTCTGAGACATGGCTTCACCAAGCAGCTCAGGCTGTTCCCAACTTGTTACATAGCCCAAGCTTGCCTGGAACACGCTTGATTCTCCTGTCTCAGTCTCTCAAGTGCTGAAATTATGGTCATGTACCACCATGCTTGGGAAAACACACTCTTTCAATTGCATAATTTAAGCTCAACAAGAATAATTCTAGGGACATAGTAAAGGCAACATTTAACTGGAGTAAATGGGGAGGAAGTGGAGACATCTTTTCTTAACAGTTTTTTGAAGGAGTTTTGCTATAACTGAGCAGGGAAAAGGGTAAGTGGCTGGAGGAGTAAAAGTTGAGTCAAGAAAGTTTTCAGTTTTATTAAGGTGGGATAAATAATATGATTTTAGGTTGACAGGAATGACCCACTAAAGAGGAAATATGGTAGCCTTTGAGAGAAGAAAGGCTGGTGCACTTAACTATTGGGTTGACTCACCCAAATTTTTTACCATGGGACAAAAATTTCCCGGGGTGGGGGAGGATACTATAAAATGCAAAGCTTTCTTATAGCTGAGGTTCTCCTTGAAATTAGAAGGCAAACTTTAGGGGCTAGAGCGATGGCTCAGTGGTTAACAGACATACTGCTCTTGCATAGGACCCAGTTAGGTTCCCAACATCCACATGGGGTGGCTCAGAACCATTTCTGGCCTCCCCAGGTATCTGAACCCATATACTCACATATGCATACATACACATAAACAATAAAATAAATCTTTTAAAAAAGAAGCCATATTTTAACTTGTACAAATGAAACATACACTTTTTTGTTGATTTAAGAAAGAATCTCATTGTATGGCCCTGGCTGGTCTGGAACTGAGCAATCCTCCTGCCTCTACCTTTGCCTCTGCCTCTGCTTCTTTAGTTCTGTGATTAAAGGCATGCACCACCATGCGCAGCATGAAACATATATTAACTAAGCGCTTATCTTGTTAAGTAAGTGTACTTATAGCGCCGAGCACTTTGTATATATTAAGCTTCTTAGCTGCCTTACAGCCCTGGTACCACAGTTGCTCCCTTTATAAAGCCTTGAAGACAGGCTTGCTGGGAGCTAAAACAACTTGCCCAGGCCTCATTATTATGTTAAAGAGCGTCCCTGTCTTTGTGCTTCCCAGTTGTAGTCAGTTTGTCTAGGGCTGATGTCCTTTCTCCATGTATCCCCACTGGCCCAGAATTTTGCGGAGGATAACGGTCCCGCTTGCCAAGATGGACTGTGGTTGGTCCTCAGTCCATTTCGTAGCCTCCCAGGAAAGAGGTTCACATCAGCTTTGTTTTCACTAGTTATGTTAAATATGTTGGAGACCATAGAAACGTTTAGGAGAAACAAGGCAATCAGTGTCTTAAACCCTCATGACCCCAGCCCTTGCCCAAGGCCGTTCCCTTGTTATTTTGCACAGCAGCTTTTCTGACACATCAGGTAAACTTGCCTCCGGGGTGGGGTGGGGTTTGGGAGGTTGTCTGAGGAGGTGTGGTCACCTGGAGTTTCCAACTGCAAAAACTTCATCCTCAGGGAGGAAATTACCACCCAGGGACGTGTACTCTCCCGCCCTTCTTCCATTTCATTAAAAAAAAAGGTAAAGAAAATAAACTAGCTACAAAAGTCTCTTTTGCATTGCTGTGAATTCAGCTTGGAGAAAGCGTGATGGGACGAGCGGCCGGACCACTCCAGCGACTTATTAGCCCTAGCATCCAGCTGCTTAGGGGCGGGAAAGGGTCTGGGACTTCCCTGCTGGAACTCCAGTGACCCGCCGCAGTGCTGTAGAAGGACTGGGGACCGGGACCCAGCCTCAAGGAGCTCACCACCGCGGCCGGAGGGGCGCTGCCTGGTGTGGCGGGGCGCACGCAGAGCGCCTGTCCTCTCTGGCTGCCGGGACTCGGCCGCGTCGGCGCCGCAGGTGAGGAGGGGGCCACTGTGCTCCGGGGGAAGCGGGCTGCATTGCTTCCCCGCTCCCTGGAGGCTTTCGGGGGGACCCTGCCTCCCCCGTAGCCGAGTTGGTCACCGCCGGTTGCGCAGCGGAGGTTGGGGGCGGAGAGGAGGCGGTGGCCGGCGGCGGGAGGGGCGCGGAGAGTGAGCGTTCCGCGGCCGGAGAGGCTGCTGCGGTGCGGGAGTGGCTGCGGGCCGGGGCTGGGACCCCTGGGAGGGAGGGTGGGGGCGCGGGCCTGGCCGTTCCACCGCGGAGTCCCCGGAGAAAGATGAGCTGGTGAGTGCGCGGCCCGGGCGCAGACTTTCTTTGCTTCTTTTGCAAGCTGCAGGGACAAAAGCCTGGGTTGGGGTCAGTAGAGCCTGAGCGGTACAGCCTTAGGGGACCCTGTCTGTCATCCGTTATGCCTAACTCCCGGAGTGTGCAGTGGAGGGGCTCGTAGGAAAGGGGTGTCCTGTGGGGGAGATTGTTCCAGAGTGCTTGTGAGGAAAAGACAGGATTAGGGGTCCCCTGGACGTCTCTGGATTGCTCTAGCAGTAATGGGAATCCCGGGGAAAGGTCCTTGGGAAAAAGGAGGTCCACAGCTGGATGGTGAGGGGCGCCGCACTCAGAGAAGACCCTTCCCCAAATACCTGTGCCCACTAGTCTACTAGCTGAACTTTGTCGTTATGCCTAACTCCTGGAGTGTGCAGTGGAGGGGCTCGTAGGAAAGGGGTGTCCTATGGGGGAGATTGTTCCAGAGTGCTTGTGAGGAAAAGACAGGATTTAGGGGTCCCCTGGACGACTCTGGATTGCTCTAGCAGAAATGGGAATCCCGGGGAAAGGTCCTTGGGAAAAAGGAGGTCCACAGCTGGATGGTGAGGGGCGCCGCACTCAGAGAAGACCCTTCCCCAAATACCTGTGCCCACTAGTCTACTAGCTGAACTTTGTTTCTCGAGTGAGGCTCGAGGCTGATCCTCAGGACCGAGGCTCTTCATCCAGACCCCCTGATTTCCGATTCAGTTCTAGGTCCCCTTAAGTTCTCTGAGTCGTTAGGAACAGCGGCTGCAAGCCTTGGGGAGCGGTTCGACTCCTCTATTTCACGAGCGGGGCGAGGGAGCAGCTGATCTGCTTGTTGGTGAATTTAGTAATTTTGCACTAAAGCTCTAAGGACCTGGCTAACTCCCGCCACCGCCAGGAAATTAAAAGGCTGACAGGCTGTCTCTTCCCTGCTTGGGGTTTCCTGTTTGAAAAAGCTTTGCAAGTCCAACCTACTTCCAGCGTTCCTCCTTTACCTTTTTCACTTAAAAGAGGTTAGAATCCGGCTCCCTTTTATGTGAACTTGCGGAGCTGGAAATCCTCTCGCCTGGCCCAGCCCTCTTTCCCTGGAAGTGTTCCTTTTGTGGCTCTAAAGGATCTCAAGAGTTCTAGGATGCATAGCTAGTCATAACCAGGCACAGCTGGGAAGGAATTAGAAGAGGTGTAAAAATGTGGAGTCTGTTAGTGTAAATATTTGACAGCCACATTTCCCTTCATTATAACAGTGTGTAAGTTTCAGATATAAAATTTCAAATATAGGACCTGTAACTATGCTAAAACTTTGGCTTAACTTGGACCTTTGAGATTTTTCTCTGAAGGTCTGAGATCAGCTGGCAGGCTCTAAATGAGGTTCATAGTTCCACAGGGTTAAACTTTTGCCCTTGGAGCACTTGAATTCTTTGTTCCTGGTAGGATAGCAACAGAGTAGTAGGATTTGGGATAAATAAACCTTTAGAGTAGCCCACTATTTAACAGAATAGCTATATGCCCTGTGCCGCAATTGTGTAAATATTTGTTTGAATAAAGACCTAAGGTTCTTTGAAAAGTAACATTTGTGTCTTTCATGGTTCCCATTTCGTGTCCTAGGCTTAGCTATTCAGAAGGATTTCTTTTTTTTGCCTGATAAATTTATTATGGAATTTAAACATATATAATTAAGAAACACTGCAGTCTCCAAACATTGATAAGCAGTGTTTCTTTTACTAGCAAAGAGAGTTAAGTTGTTGCTCTTAACTAATGGAGTTTTCACTCCTGAGGCAGGGAGTTTGCAAATCCCAGCTCTCTCACAAATGGCAAAATTAGATGTTTGGCTAAGAGTAGTCATCATTACAGTCAGTTTTTAGGCTTCAGTCTGTTTCACACAGCTGGCAGCTGCTGTTCTTTTGGGGGTGAGATCAGCTGCAGGAGATGTCTATTAGGAGCAAGGAAGAAAAGATACACGGGAAGTAGACAAAAGTTGTTAATACTCTCTTCAGGAATCCTGGCCAGAGTTGACCACTTTACCTTTTCAGAAGAGGGAAGAAAAAGTCACTGTTGATTTGATCAAACTCTGGGTTTCGCTATTCTCTTCAGAGTTTTGAGGCTGTAAAAGGGTCAGTAGTGGACTGTACTGGAGGAGCTACTGTTTGAGTCTTGATTACTTTTGCATACTTTGTAAAAGCAGTTGAGGTTGTGGTTATGGTAACTGGTGTTAGTGTCTGCTAATTTTTAACCCTTGGCAGAAGGGTACACCAGGTGACTGAAAAGATGGTAACTTTATACATTTTTCCAGAAATACCTATGCATTATAATTTATCTTTAAAGTTCTCTGTGCTTATTAGATGGGTGACCATCAATCACCCATTTGAAACTAAAACACCTTCTGAGTGATGTGTTTTGTCTTAAAGTCCTGCTATGTACTTCAGCCTATGGTCCTTGATGAGGAGAGATGGGATCCCAAGGGGATCCCGGGGATCTCAGCCCAATGTATTTTGTCACAGCTAGGGGTTAGGAGAGTGCTACTGGCAGCTAATGAATACAGACCTGGGATGCTTTTAAACACCCTGCAGTGCCCAGGACAGAAAAAGAACTCTCTGGTCCAAACCCTGTGCTGGAACATCACCTCAGGCCAGATGTTAACAAGATTAGGGATCTTAATTTAATTTAGATTCTCAAGAAATTTACTTTAACTCTTCTTTCTCAGCACAAAAAGACCTTGTCTTAGAAGCTTTTCATCTGCAGCTGATTTTTTTGTCATTAGGAGTCTTAATGTGCCATAAAGGTGGAAGAACTTCCTATGTTCTTTGATGCCTTTGAATTAGCTGAAAAATCGGGAATTTGAGATGTTAGGGCAAAGAGAGCCTCAGAGATCACTAAGTTCAACTCTCACTTTTATAGATAATATGCCTGGAGATTAGAGACTGGCAAGACCTTGCCCAAGATTAGAAAATGCAAAAATTGATATTTAAAAAAGTGGAATTTAAAAACAAAGAAACAACCAAAACCCTGAACAGGACCTTTTGTGAGTTTAGCAGTACCATTCCCCACGAGAAAATTAGTTCTTTGTTGGGGACAAGGATGTAAACTGTGCTGGCTATGGAACATATGTCTGGGTGTATACACCCCCAAGAAAGGGATAATTCCATTGTGGGACCTATGGTACTGCCTCTGAAGCCTGCCACATCCTTTCCATGTCAAAGTGAGCAACAGATGGTCCTGCAGACATGGCAGATGCTGCTTTTGAATGCAGGTACAAAATAGAACATCTGATGTTTCCTCCCTGCCCTATCCATTAAGAGCAGTACACATGAACTGATAGGGTCATCTTGGACAGAAGGGATAGAGAGTGGCCTCCTGAGTATGGAGGGGAAAGAAGATACCAGGTATCTAGAAACAAGCAAGGTTTGGGGCAATTGTTGGGGGGAAAACCCACAAAACTGATGAGTAATGAGTACATATCTACCATCAGTTCAGTTTTATAGAACTTGGATTGGGAATCTGGAGATGATTCAAGTTTCACTATTTGGGGGCAGGTAGGACAAAATAGGTCTAGGAATCAGAGGATCCTTGGAAATCTTACCAGGCTAGGAATGTGGCTCCAATGGTAAAATGCTTGCCTAGCATGTATGAAACCCCAGAACCACAAAAAAAAACAGGCACAATCTTATCCAAAGGTAGAGACAAGAGGAACTGTCACCCTCAATAGCAAGCTCAAATCTAGCCTGGGCTACATCACACTCCATCTTAAAAAAAAAATCTTATCAGTTTGGTATGATACCCACCTGTAATCCCAGCACTAAGGATGCTGAAGTGGGTTCAAGGCTAATCTGAACTATATAATGAGTACTAGGTCAGCCAGAGCTACATAGCAAGACTTTGTTTTAAAAACAACAACAACAACACAACTCAAGTAAACATAAAAATAACCAAAACAAACAAACAAAAAGAAAACTGAAGAAATCCTCTTACTTGAAAACTTTAGTTCCCAAGTGGTACACGTTTTGATACTAGTGACAGATCGGGCCAAATTTCCTACTCTGTGTAACCCAAGCTTCTGGTATTCCTCCTGTTTCCCAAATGGTAAAGAAAAAGGTAAAATGTAAAGTTATTGTTAATTTCCTAGGAGAGTTTAATAGTATGATATTTGTGAATAGCTCTATTTCTAGAAAGGAGTTATGTAAATGAGTTTTTGTTGCTGCTGTTTTCATTTGTTTATGTTTTTGCTCTGGGGGAAGGATCTCATTCTCTAACCCAGGCTGGCCTGGAACTCATTTTGTATCCCAGGCTTGCCTCAAGCTCTCCACAGTCCTCTTGCTTCAGCCACCTAGAAGGCTGAGATCGTTCACTTGAGACAACACACCTGACTTCAGTGAGTTTTTGAGTGTCAGAAAAATTGTGCATGTACGGCCAGATCAAATAAAAACATTAACACCCACATTTACATTACTTGGGTTAGACCTTGGGTCTATGATTATAGATTCTAGTAATAGGTGACAAGTGTTCTGTCATGGTAGTTATTTCTTCTGATCCTCAAGTCTGGGAGGTTCAGATGATAGGGGAAAGGATTTGGTATGCTTTTCCTGGGAGAGGTCAGAGCTCTGCATAGTGTGGAGGGGTGCACCTCAAAGGACAGCATGTGAAGTATGTTTAGGAATGACTAAAGTGTTGGTTCCTACCTGCAGGCTCAACACAAGGGTATAAAATAGCTTTTCCATTTTCACCTTTTATCTGGTCATTCTTGCTACTTCCTTCACCCCTACCCCCCACAGCACCCCACCCCTCCACCCATGAGAGAGGAGACATAGTAATTAAAACAAAAAATCATTGGCTGGAAATATTTACTATGATTTGATTAATGCCTTTTGAAACTGGAAATTTGCAAAATTTGTCTTTTGAAAATAAATAAGCCCAAAAAGGTAGTTTAGGTTTTTAAGTCTCTTCTGAATAAAATTTACTGAGGAAGAATTTGTCTTTCTGTCTTCCAGGAAATCAACCTTCCAGGGGTTAATTTGTTAACAGATGTCTTCATGATATTTTGAGCTTTGTGTTGTATCTATTAAGGGCAGAATTTTTAAAGTAGTCTGGTAGCCAGTGGTCAGAGAAAGAAACCCAAGAATAAAAATCACCACATAGAGGTGTGGGAATGCTGGGGACTGTAGCAACTTGCTGGAAAGAAACATAAATAGCATATGGGGTAACTGACTCAGTTATATGGAGTTTTTATACATATATGAGAACTATTTCTTCAGTGTGCACAGTTAATGTTAGTAAATGAAGTGTGTTTGCTTTGCAAGGTAAGAGGAAGACAATGTTTGCACAAGCATTTAGTATTGTTGCCTTGAGTAACATCAGAGTTTTCTATGATGTACTGCTAAATCTACAGTTCAGTGGAAGTCAGTGTAGTTTTCTTAGAATGTTTGTTTGCACATTGCACGTGACCTCTCGAGATGGTAGTATGATTATGGAATTAGCCAATCATGTAAGGAAAACAGGGAAGAGTTACAAGAATTCTCCAGGATTTGTTTCTTGACCACTGCTCTAGTAAGGTCAGAGTGAGCAAGTAAAAGCGAAGGAAGCTGACACCTGCATTTTTGACCAACTCAGACCTAGTCTGAATAGTGTTCATAGCCAAGAGATGTTCCTAGGGGCTGGAAAGAGGTTTCTGGCTGCCACATTGCTTGCATCATTGCTGAAATGGGTTTTCACATGCACTTTAAGATTTATTAAGGAAATTATAAGCCATAGGAATGCAGACAAAATATTTCTTCTATACTATGCTGAAGCAACTAACCATGCTGTACTGCATTAGCCTAGTTCTGACCAGACCTTTTCCTCCCTGTGTTCTACTGAGATGACTTACCGTGCCCTTGGAATGTCGTGGTGAACAGTGCCCAGTGAAAACTTTTCCCAATTAGATAGCTGCTACCTTATCACTGAAGCATGCTTGTGTTCTGTGGTCACTTCCATTTCCTGCATTATGTAACAGGCACTCCTGTGTTATTTAACCATTTATCTGTGGGAGTCCAGAAAGTTGGAGTAGAAGAATGTCTAAGTTCCCCCTCATCATCTCAAATATAGGGAACCTCTGCTGATAGGATGAAGAGAGATGAAGTGCCTCGCTCTGTATATTACACTTTAGTTGGAGGGTCCGAAATGAGGACCCATCTCCTGACTCACGTCCTTGGCAGGCAGTCCAGTGTTCTTTGTACTGGATTAGCCATTGCAATAAAAATAACATCTGAATGTAACCATTTCCTTTATTAGGCCTTTTGGCCAGAGTAATAAAAAACAACACTGAAGGGCTAGAGGGATGGTTCAGTGGTTAAGAGCTCTTGCTGCTCTTCCAGAAAACTGGTGCAGTTCCCAGCAACCATACTGGGTGGCTTACAGCCACTGTAACTGCAGCTCCTGGGGCTCTGATGCCCTCTTCTGGCTTCCTCAATCACTTGCACAGATGTATCTTACACTCACATAGACACACATATGCATATAAATAGAACTAAAGATCAGTCTTGAAAAAAACAGCATTGATTAAAATTAAATTAAACTTACTCAATTGTTTATTGATCTTTACTGGTTCAAGTTTTTCCCATTCTGCCTTCAAGCAATAAATGGTCAAAAATCAAGTTATAAGAAGAAGGAAAAAGTAAGAGTCTTAGACTATCCACTCTGCATAATCAGCTGTTAAAGTAATGAAGAACTCATTTCATCATTATAAAATTTTACTTTATAGTAAAGTAGTAGACCTCACAGGTATATAATTTTTTAAAAAGTGTTTATTTGGTGTGTGAGAGAGAAGAGGTGTGTGTGTGGGCGCCCGTGTGTCATAGTGTACGTGTACATGTGGAAGCCAGAGGGACAATTTTGTGGAATTGTTCTCACTTTTGAACCTTACGTGAATTCTAGGGATCAAACTCAAGTTGCCGGGCTTTTGTGGCAAATGTTTTTATCCACTGAGCTGTCTCCCAGTGATATTTTTAACCAACTAACCTCCTATTTGATGGTGTCCCATAAGGTCAGCTCACCTAGTAATGTGAAATCCATTTTTGAGTGCGTGGTCATGTTCTATGATGCTTGCTTAGCGATGAAGTCATCTAGCTATGCATGTGTGCCCTTATTATTAAGAAATGCACAAATGTCTTTTTAAAGCCCATCCACCTAATTTTTGACTTAAAGGGAAAACCATGCTGGGAATAAAGCTCAGTGGTAGTGTATTTGCTTAGCATGTGTAAGGCCCTAGATTTGATTTTTCCAGTTCTGAAAGGAAAAAAAAAAAAAAAAGAAAATGTGAGAAACATTACGTGGAAGACATGGTTGGCTTGTGTTTGTAGCTTGTTTAGACCCTGACCATTCCCATTTCATAAATAGCGGGTAAAAGGACAGGAACTGTGGCAAAGATTTGGGTCTGGGTATGTTGTTTGGAAAAATGAAATATTACTCTTAAAAGGGCATATTTAAGATGGCGTTGTGAAGGCCAGATAGAAAGGGTGAAGAGTTTTCTCATGGACAGAGCTTTCAGTTTAAGACCATGGTGGGGCTTCCAAGGTCAAGGTATAGCAAACTTTTCTTCATATGATCCAATGTTCAATATATTATTGCTTATAATTATCTTTGAGTATAAAGGATCAGATTGAGTGCATTTTCCTGATATAAGAAGCGTGTCTGTATGAAGCCCACAGATATTGAAAACCTTTAATCTAGTTAACATTCCATGACTCTCCCCCCTCTGACTTCACCTCTCCAGGGTGATCAGACAATGGAGGAAGAGTCTGGGTTCATGGGGGACTTGGTCAGAATCACCTAAATCCAGAGATTAATTGTACCAGTGATCAGGAATGAGAAAACATTTAGATGTGTTTGATTTAACCTGGAAAACTTTAGACATCCTTATATGAACAAAAATTGTTTCAGATTTCAACAAAGAACCCTGAAATATGGGTCTGTGACTTCCTATCTAAAGATACGCTCTGTATTTTGAGAGGTAGTGTCAGGCGTTTATTTGCTACATTTATTTGCTTACTTGTGTGGGGAGTGTGGGTGGTACAAACACCTGCCATGGTACTCATGTGGAGGCCAGGGGACAACCCGAGGGAGTCAGTTCTCTCCTTTTACCATGTGGGTCCTGGGGATTGAGTTTTTACCCTTTGAGTCATCTCACTAGCCCAAGTAACAGAGTTTAAAAATCTACAAAGCTGTTAATTCCTTCTTAGCATAAATATTTTAACTTTTTGAGACTGAAACTCTAGAATATGGACACTTGGCAATTTCTATGAATACTTTTATGTTTTAATTGTCTGGGTGAGTGTTATTGTTGTCCTTGTCTTTTTTAATGTGTATTGTGTGTGTGTGGTGTGTAGTGTGTGGTGGTGGTGGTGGTGGTGGTGGTGGTGGTGGTGGTGGTGTGGGTGTGTGTGTGTGTGTGTGGTGAATGGATATATTTGTGTACCTGTGTGCACATGCATGTGGAAGCCAGAGGTCAACATTTGGTGTCTTCTCAATTCCTTGCTTTTTACTTTATTTTTTGAGAAAGAGTCCCTCACGGAGCCTCATCAGTTCAGCTAGGTTGGGTGTCAATGAGCTCCAGAGAGCCACCTGCCAGCCCTCACCCCAAGCACTGGCATTACAGACATGTGTCACTGTACCTGGCCTTTACATAGGTGCTGGGGATCTGAACTCAGATCCTTTTGCTTGCCTGGCAAGTACTTTACTGGCCCCTGGAAATTTTTAGATATCCTTATCTTGAACAAAAACTATTTTAGGTTTCAGTGAACAAACTGCTTGCTTTTTGAGACAAGATATCATTATATAGCCCAGATTTCATTATAAAACCCAAGCTGGCAGGAAACGCATGACCCTTCTGCTTTAGATTCCCCAGTGCCAGGGCTGTAGGTATGAACCGATATTCCCTGATTAAAGTAATGTTTTTTACTTGGGCACAGATGGGGTAGAATTTAGGTATTATATCTAGCATTGTCTTGAAAGTATCTTTAATAACATGGCATACTTACAGGTTTTTGTTTTTGTTTTTGTTTTGTTTTGTTTTTTTTTTTTTTGGTGTTTTTGAGACAGAATCTCCCTGTAGCCGCAACTGTCCTGGAACTCACTATGTAGACAAGGCTGGCCTTGAACTCACAAAGATCCGCCTGCCTCTGCCTCCCAAGTGCTGGGATTAAAGGCATGTGCCACCACACCTTGCACTTATAGTCTTGACAATACGTTTGCTTTCAATTTCTCCCAGGTACTTTAAAAAAACCACCTTTCAAGAATTCAATTGAAGTAGCTGGGCATGGCGATACATGCCCCTAACCCCAGCATTTAGGACAGAGGCAGATGGATTTCTGTGAAATCAAGGCCACCCTGGTCTACATAATAAGTGAATTCCAGGTGAGCTGGGGTTATAGGAAGACCACATCAAAAAAAAAAAAATATTCAATTAACGTGACAGGTTAGTATCCATTCTTAAAAATAAAATCATCTAAAAAATAAAAATAAAAAAATCAGCTCAGCACTACTGAGCCCCAATCCTTCTTTGTATAGTGAGCTACTATAATTTATGCCAGTATATATGTTTTATTTTTATTCATCCTGACTTTCAGAGTGAATTTATCTTTTTGGGAAAAAAGTTATGATGGAAACCTTAAACATACACAAAATTTAAAACACACAATAAAAGAATATTGTAATAAGCCCATGTACCCATAGCCCAGATTCAACAACTGTGTATATTAACAAAGCCATTTTCCTCTGCAGATCTCACTTTCTCTTAGAGTATGGAGTATGGATTCTTATGAAGCATGTTCCAAACACCTGAGGTTTTCATCCATAAATAATTTGCATGCCACTTTAAGTAATTAGAATTTAAAAAAATATATCACCTCACTTTTAAAAATAACAGTATGTTATTATCTGATTTTAAGTCAGTGTTCGAACTCTGATTGTCTCAGACATTTTTTTGAGCAGATGGATTATTGCACAAGGGCCACAAAGCCATGCATATACATTGCATTTGATTGGTACATCTCATGAGTCTTCTTAATCTAGAGTAGTCCCTCTCATGCCTGGATATTTTCTCCCATTGTCATTTACTGATTGAGTAAATTAAGTGAGAGCATCTCTGTAGTGGGTTTATGCATCTCACTTTGTAGGCCAGAACAGCCTTGAACTTGTGATTCTCCTGCTTTAGCCTTCAAAGTGCTGAGATTGCAGGTGTGTGCCACCACACCTCATCTGTGGTGTTTTTAATAGAACATTCTTTTGAGCCAGCAAGGTGGCTCAATGGGTAGAGGGGCTTACCTGGAAAGTCTGGTGACCTAGTTCAAGCCCCAGAACACATGTAAATGGTGGAAGAAGACAGCTGACTCTAGAAAGTTGTCCTCTGACTGCCACACTTGTGTGTAAAACTGGAACCTACCACCACATCATGCATGTGCATACACAATGAAAAAAAAGATCATTCTTTTGTCCCTTGTATTTTCTACAATGGAAGACAGCATACTTTTAATTTGAACTATCTTGAACTTAATATACATATGTTTACTCATTGAATTTATATTATCTCCTCTTTAAATATTGCTGAACTGTCTAAACATACTTGAGTCTAATTGATAAAAAACCATATCTTGATTATTTTAGTGAAACGGAATTTTGCCAGTGGGAAGGAACTTCAATGACCTCCATTTTCTGAGGTTGAATCTGCTCTGTGTTCCCTCTGCCCCAGCCACAAGTGGTTATCTCAGGAAACGGCAACCAAATTCCTTGGATAGTCTAAAGAATGTTAAGTTCCTGCAGGCAAGCATTATTGAAGGGACTAGCACAAAAACTTAAAAAAAAAAATCCTATATTGATGCTTTAGCCTTTGGACTGAGTTCTCTAAGGTTCTTAGAATCCCTAATATAAAACAATGGAGATTTATTTCAAAGCAGCCTCTGGTCATTGCTGTGGAGTGTGATTACTGTTAGATTTCTTTGGGTACCACCATCTGGAGTTGTTTCATTGACAGAGCTTAGACTTCTGTACAGCTAGGGCTAACAGAAGGGAGTGGCAGCCTGAGGTTAGACTCCTTTCTTTGACAGGAAAGAGCTGGGACTTCCTTTCCTTTCTACCCCTGTCTCTTCACCTACATTCAGTATTCCCATAATCTCCCATCGCTTTCCATTTCTTTCTCCTCCTCGTCATGCCATCCATATCTCTTTTTCTTTCCTTAATGATCTTTCTTTTAGATATCTTCTGAAAGTGATAAAGTAAAAAAATCAAAACAGAATGCAAGAAAAAAGGAAGAAGCCATGCAGTTAGTGTTCTGAGATACCACCTGAGCATTCTGCTCTCCTTCCTGGCCCTCACCTTCCTCCCCTGGCTTGCTGTGCTTTGCAGTGACGTTGGGCCAGTCTTAGGATGCTTCTCATATGGTTTCTGAAGTGCCATCTCTTCCAGTCACAAGAAGCCTTTGTGCATTTTAGACTGTTGTGAACTGTGCACATGTACTAAGATTTACAGCTGTCTGTTGTCATAGGCACAGTCTTCAAGAGTAAAACAAGCTCCTTATTTTGTCATTAAAATACATTTCTTCCCATGAAACTGCTTTTCTTTGATCATTCTGAGAGATAGAAACCTCTTCCTTGGAGATTATCAACTCGTTTACATGTGTCTAGTGGTTAACAATTACTTTGTTTAAATAGGAAGATCTTTGAGCCAAACAAAGAACATCGTGCAAAGGAAGAGGAATTGGGATCCATTTGTTTCTATGTCTATTTGAGGGGGAAAAAAAAAGAAAGAAGGAACTATCAATAAGGGTATTATGTCTACTAATGAGGTTTTCTTCTTCTCTATCCTGGGATTTAAAATCTTGAACACGGAGGAAGAGTTTACAGGAACAGAGGTTAGGAAGCCAGGATGAGTGAGCAGAAGAGTCAGGACCTGGGGAAACGGACACTGAGACAACTGGAAAGTCTAGGGTTGGGATGTTTGCAGTCTGTGTGTGGGAGGCAGTCCCGGAAGAAGAGAGGGTCTGGGAGCATTTGCTGGGAGGGGGTATTTGCTGATGGGTCTGGGAACACGTGAAAATGTGAAGCATATTTGCAGAGATAGAAGAGTCTGAGGAGGGTTTAGGGCTAAGATGAATTATTTGTTAAGTGGGAGGTCTCGTTTGCAGAGGGGGTGCTTAAGAGACCAAAGGCTTGATAAAGAGCGGTACTTAGAAATAAGGGATGTTAGGCTATCTTTGGATTTATTCTGAAGGGTGGTTCCTGAAGTTTCTAATTAGCCCATCTTCCTTATGTGATGTGATTAATAGAAAAAGCGGGCGGGGGTTTATGCATCCATTGTTCTCTATTAACTTACACCCTGTGGTTGAAATAGATCTCTCTATTTCTCTCTTTCAGTCCTCTAAAAGCTTGCCCTCAGGCCCCATCAACTGCCTGCCAGTGATCACCACAGAATTGCCCCCACAGAGTTCCTGTGAGGAATGGCACTGCTTCTGAGGGATTTCTAAGCCAGGCCTGAATTCAATTACATATCATCAGTGCACGCTTGATTCCTAACAGTGCTGTATCATAAACATCAGTGCTGACAGAGATGGGCCTGTGGACCACCAGTGTGTTGGTCCACCAGGGCTCTGACCACCAGGCCTCAACCACTGCCTGCCACAAAATAACACACTAAGAGGAGCCTCCCAGGTCCAGAGCCCTGGCAGGACCGGAGTGTAGACTGCAGCTTTACTGTAGTACGGACATGTTGACTCACATCTTACAGTAGAAGTTGTTTCTCCTAAAGTTGTTTCTTTCACCAACTGTGCGACGTGGCTTCCATTTTTCTATCAGTTGCCTTTGCAGTGTCACTGTGATTAATTCCTCCCGCTCTGGGTGATCCTCAGTAATGTCTGCATAACGGCAATGTAAAAGCACAAGGAATCCCACAAGTCATTTGGCTAAACCAGCTGGACAATTATACTTGAATAGTCCAGGTGTTAACTTTGCTTTCTAATACAATAAGCCGTTTATTTTCCAAAACTTTGCTCCTTGAGTGCATTTTCATTATCTTGAAACAAAGATGCTTACAGTGTTGGTGATGGCAGTGTTGTAATGTCACTCTTAGAGTTTGAATGAGATAAGCTTTACTGTGTTGTCATCTGGGTTGAATGGAACTGGAGACCTGTTCTGAAGCTAATGCCAGAATGGTACCATACGGAAGAGAATCTTTGAAGAAATGTTTAACGATGCTCCCTAACATTGGTTTTTGAAGTAAAAGTGCTGTGGTTTTCTGTAGCATCTTTTAAGGGATTACTTCCTGACTTTCTGGTATTTTCTGATTGACAATGAGGTAGATATGTTTTAGGTGGTAAAATAACAAGAGAACTGGAAGGATTAAATTTATGGATTGGAAAGTAAACACAAATGTTTCAACACACATTAGCTTCTTTCCTGTTTAGACTTCCCGGAGTTGTCCTTTCTCTCAGATGGGCACCAGATGCATTCTTTGCTGCTTTCAGACCTTCTGTGGATATAAGAACAATGCATCGAGCCATCACGTCTTTGGGGTCTGTTTTGCTTCCCCAATAACACAATGCAGGGATCTCATAGTTTCATTGAGGCTGTTGTCTGTTCATATAAAATGTACAGAAACCCAAAATAAACACAGCAGCATGGAGCATGAAGACTGGCTGTAAATCCAGGAGCGTTCTTCACCTCCTGTCTTAGACATGTTAACTCAGACTCTCCTTTCACCTCCCTCCTTTCTCTTCTTTTTATTGCCTTGGCAAGGCCCCTTTGAGAGACTTTCCTTTACCTCCCACTATCCTAACCCTGTCTTTTCTTTCCCACAACTGGATTGCAGTCTGTGAAGCCTTCTGCCTGCAGTCACATCCCATTGTCTGGGGAATTAATCACAACATTCCCATTTGGATCTCCAACCCTTATCCATACTCTAGCCCTCATTCCAAGTGCAATACTGGTTACTGACCTGCAATTCCTACAAAATGTATTTGTACATTTTATCATCTAAAATGACATCCATGTCTTGTACTGTTGAATTAAAAGTTAAATTCTTATGTATTCATTTTGTCACGATGCTCTGTGTTACTGCAGTATTTAAAATACAGAGCTTGGGGTTGGAGAAATGGCTCAGTGGTTAAGTGCGCTGGCTGCTCTTGCAGAGGATCCAGGTTCAATTTCTAGCACTCACACGGCAGCTAACAACCATCCGTAACTCCAGTTCCAGGGGATCCAACACCTTCTTCTGATCTCTGCAGGCACTGCACGGCATGGGTGTACCTACCTACGTGTAGGCAATACACTCATACACGTAAAAGAAAAATAGTAAACAAAATATTTAAAAAAATAAGCCAGGCATGGTGGTGCACACCTGTAGTCCCAGCACTTGGGAGGCAGTCCGATCTTACACATAAAATAAAAATAATAAATAAAATAAGCTTGGGCTCAGCACTTAGATTTTGATTTTAATCTAGTCACATCTGCTTCGGCCTACTCTCTGTATTGCTGTGTCTACACCTGTGGAAATGACTTAACTGTTTGGTTTAGTGCTGTTTCCCATTTTTTGTATATTACTTCCAAACAAAAGTCTTTCCTACTAACTAGTATGTATGATTCTTTTGTCTATTCTATTGTCTCTGCTTCTACCTTTTTATCCTGGCCTAAATATTCTAAAAGCTGGAAGAACTGCTGTCCAATGTAGAACACTTTTAAGGTAAGCTATATAGGCTTGGACCTAGGAACATATATCTGGTGACAAAAATGGAAGTTTGATAATTTAATAGAGAAATACATGGCTATTTTATATTATTCATCCAACGGTATCTCCCTAGACTGTTAAGAACAATGATACAGAAAAGAATTTGTTTTCCTTCCATGACTTTTGTTCTTAATTCTAGGACTGGATTGTTGAATGTACAAGTGGGCTGATCTCATATGGGCTTGGAGTTTGGGTTAGACTCTTAGATCTACAAATTTTAGAAGTGAATGTAGCTCTATGCTACAATTACATAACACCTGTTACGTTCCTCTTCCTTCAATGGAACTTAGCTTCATTGTCATTTCTTTCTACTGTAACCCCCCATTCTCCCATTCTCTAGGCTGTCCCCCTGTGTTCTTTGACTAATCTGTCAATCATTCCTCTATAAAGGTGTGCATAATGATTATTTACTCAGAAGTGTGTCATTCTCTTTGAAATGTAAAGGCAGCAAATAGTATCTTGACATTTTCTGGACAAGTTATATTTGGCTCAAACATTAAAGAGCTAAGGGAAAAATAAGAGTCTAATTAGGTTAAAAATAAGGTGTTTATCATAAATTATATTCTCATATTTCATACTCAGTGTTCTTTTCTGATTGTCAAAATAATCAAAATACATAAAATATAGATTGATATGGGAGAGATAAATGAAAGATCATTAATAATATTGCCACCCTGGATAAAATCACCAGCAAATTTTAGTGTGATTTTTCTTAGTCCATTGTTACTGCTGTTGTAAGGAGAAGCACTGGAGGCAGAAAAGTTGATGTTTTGGGATAGAACGGTGGAAATGTTAAAAAGTGACCAGATTTGGGACATGAGAGTAAACGACCATGCTGATGGGACTTGTTAATAGATGCATTGAGGAAAGAATTATAAGTGATAGAAGAGATCATGACAACTCCCCAGATTTTGGCCTGAGGACTAGCCTGTAAGAAAACTATTAGCAGTTGGTTTATGATTTATCATTATGCCCATAGATTAGTGCATCTTTCAACCCTCATCAGAAAAGCTTCATTTTGCAGCAGATGGCAATTAACACAGAATCCCACAGCATACAGAAGATAAGGGTCTGTGGAGTGCTCAGCCCTAAGTCACACCAATATCACACCGCCTCCTCCTCCCAAGGCTCAAGTATCATCCATCCTGAAAGAGGGGTTGGAAAGACTGGAAGAACCGAGGTGGTAGGTGACCACAGTGAAATAGTGTGTTCTAGGCAGAGCAGGGCAGTGGCACATATGCACTCACAGCAGTTGTCTACATGTAGAAGACCCTGCAAGATCAAGCCAGACCAAATTCCAGCATGGGGTGGGGGAGGTAGTCACAAAGTTCCACCATGCCTCAGGAGCTATTGGCCATTGATACCTAGTGGAAGGGTCAATTTTCTTTAAGATCTGGCTCCCGGTAAGTCAGTCACACTCCAGTGGATGGCCCCACATCCAGGGGTATATGGACAGCACAAATCAGAGTCAATGGTTGTTTTTTTTTGTTTGTTTGTTTTTTTTTTTTACAAGGAGAAGGGGACATGAAATTGGGGAGAGAGGAAGGTGGAGGTGGATCTGGGACCTGGCATGCGTTTGGGGGAGAAGGGGCTAAATATGATCAAAATAGATTGTGTGGAAGTCTCAAAGAATTAAAAAATATTTTAAAAAGAAAATGACTAGCTTTGTACATTATATGTGTTTATAATCAATGTTTATGGATATATAAGGAAACTACACTCAGTGTAAATGTTTGAAAGTGTACATTGCATGAATGTATTTTACATTATAAAATGTACTTCAGAATATAACATTAAATTGTTGCATACTGTTCACCCATGTGATGGACTGTAACTTTTCTCCATATTGGGCATTTAGGGTGTCTTTTCTATTATACTAAGTAATACTGCAAGGTCCTCAGGCTCTCTCTCTTTCCTTATTTTCTCAGTCCTGAAATATTTATGTTGGGACAACTGGCCAAGGCTTATTGTAATTCAAAATGCCAAACAAGCCAGAGCTGCAGTGTATTCAGAAAAAGACTGAGACCAGGGGTTGCCTTCCTTTCAGTCCTCCAAAGGAACATGGTGAAAAATGTTTCAAGCCAGGCGATTGCTGCTTTCAAGGTGAGGTAATGGATATATACCAACGGAGACAAGAAAAGAGGGGACCCTGGTCATGAGGGATGAGGACTTGGTAAGACCCGGGCAGCAGGGCCAAAATCCAATGTAGAACCTTAATGTTTTCCAGGATTAGTTTTTGATACATTATGCATATACACATCCAAATAGGGCTTTGAAGGGTGAGGAACCGAAGGCAGGATTTGCTGGGGGAAGGCTGAAGCTCTGTGGATAGTTGGGTGCTCAGCCAGGAATTAAGCAGCCAGACTTTTCTGGCTCCAGCCTGCAGATAAAAAGCAGTTCATGCTGGTCCTCCAGAATTTGCCCAGGAAGCCTGAAGCTAAGCAAAGACTGTGAAGTCTTCTATCTGTGGTGTGAAGAAAGGTGTGATTAAAACCAAAAACATGCTGGGCATGGTGGAGCGTACCTTTAGTCCCAGCACTTTGGAGGCAGAGGCAGGCAGATCTCTGTCAACCTGGTTTGTATAGTGAGTTCCAGGACAGCTGTGGCTACAGGGAGACCCTGTCTCAAAAAGACCAAAAATAAACAAAAACAAAACAAAAACAACACCCAAAAGCCACCAAAATACCATCCCCCTTAAAAAAAAAAAATGTTCATTGAGGGTTTGTTTTTGTTTTTGTTCTTTCCTACAGAACAATGGGAATCAGTAGGTGGATATACAATAAAAATTCTAGACATAACCCTTTTCATTAAATGTGTTACAGAGGTAACCACATTATGAAACTGATCACTAACCATATGTGATAATATTCATGTAGGGATCAGAGATATAATTAGTGTCTGAGGTTCTGCGGGCCAGAGAACAGTCTTTGCCTTGCATGCATTCCTGAATTTAAATTGTATATTTCTTTTGCTATTAATCATTTGCTATTACTCCTTTCTTTCTTACCAGTCAGAAATATAAGCCTTGCCATTAACAGTGATAGTTTTAATTCAGAGTCATTTTCATTGACTAAAACTTTAATGTTTGAATCTACTATCCAAACATATTCTTATTTTTGAAAATTTGGAGAAAAAAAAAAAAACACTTATTCATGGCAGCTAAAGTCCTGATCTGTCCCTCTTGCAATGGGTGGGTTCTGATAAAAGAGACCAGAAGGAGCAAAGTGCTTCTGCTAGACGAGGGGTCTTAATACCGAGGACAAATGTAGAGTGGTTGGGGTGCCAAGGAGTTTGAAGGACAGAAGAGTTTAGGGTTTTTAAATATGCCACCACAGCCATTGACAATCTTAAGGAACACCCATTGGTCCAGATCCCTTTCTGCTTTCTGACTAGTACAGGAGCTTGAAGTCTTCCTCCCTAGAGGACAACTCCAAAAAACCACCCTCTGATCTCATGCTCTTGACCAGTGTCTAAAATAACATTTTATTTCTCTGCCAAGATGTGAATTTTGTTTCCGCAGGACTGTTTCTTAGCAGGTAATGATTCTAGCAGAGGTACCTAAAGAAAAGCCTTTCAAACGACCCTTTAAAGCACTTGCAAGATACTTAGGAAGCAGGTGGCTCGCCAAGGACTGGAACACACAAGAGAAATTGCTTTTATCATGTACCAGCCTGATCCTGTGCCATCGCTCAGCTAGAGATTTGTTTCTTTTAAATATTATTGTTGCCATCCTAGTTATTTTTGTTTTGTGCAAGAAAATAAAACCAAAACAAAACAAAATGAAAAACTCTGAAGCTGAGTGTGGGGACATACGCCTCTAAAAGCTCTGGGGAGGCAGAGGAAGGTGGATTTCAGTGAGGTCGAGCCCAGCTGGTCTATGTAGCAAATTCCAGGACAGCTGGGGATACAGGGAAATCCTGTCTCAAATACACACGCATGCAAACACACAATATCTGATAAGTGTGGCCCCTACGTGTCACCTTCAGGTGTAGTTTTATCAGATTGTTAGAAAAGCAGTTTGATCATTGCATTAAGTCACACTGCAAGGTTAATTGTTCAGATGTAGCTTGACAGTAATTCTTTTAAAATCTTTTCATTTTAAATTAAAACTTTCTCTTTTTTTCCTCCTTTGCAGAATCCAGTAATATTATGGCAGAATACTGTTATGAGCAAAAGCAGCTGGAATTACAAAATGGTAGCTTAGAGGAAGGATTTGTGGTGCTTTCCCTGGGGAACGAGCCCCAAAATACGATGGAGAGTCTAAGCCCAAGGAAATACTCTTCCAGTCTGAAATTTAAAGCCAATGGGGACTACTCTGGCTCCTATTTAACTCTCTCACAACCGGTGTCTACTAGGAGGAGCCCTTCTCCTTTGGGCATCAATGTCAGAAGCAGCCCCTCCTTGGCCAAAATCCAGGGAAGCAAACAATTCACCAATGATGGAACTGACAGAAATGTTTCCACAAAACCTCCCACTCCTTTGCTCAGCTCTGCAGCCTCTCTTGGATACCCACTTGGGAGAGCAGATTTTGATCATTACACCAATCGGGACAGTGAAAGGCCCTTGAGGCTCTCAGAGAAGCCTCCCTATTCCAAATACAGCTCTAGAAATAAATCACATGACAATGTCTACTTTCTCGGAGGACTGGAAGGACGCAAAGCATCTGGCTCCCTCCTGACCATGTGGAATGGAAGTTCCTTGAGTGATGCTGGCACCTCACCCATCAGCAGATCAGGGGCAGCAAGCATGCCTTCAAGTCCAAAGCAAGCCAGGAAGATGAACCTTCAGGATAACTTGACTCTGCAGCCCAAGTTAGCCAGGCATAAGGAGCCAGCATCTGAAAACATCACTGTGAGAACTAGGAAGTATTCTGGGAGCAGCTTGAGCCACATGGGAGCATACAGCCGATCACTTCCTAGATTGTATAAAGCCACAGAAAATCAGATGGCCCCTCTCAGCCTGCTTCCAAGAACCTCCCTGGGCAATTCTAAACGAGGCCGGCGGGGGGAAAAGGATCTACCTCATAGCATAGTGGATAATGACAATTACCTTAACTTTTCATCTTTAAGCTCGGGAGCGTCACCCTATAAAACCTCTATGTCCGAAGGCAATCCATATGTAAGTTCCACCCTCAGTGTCCCTGCCAGCCCTCGAGTGGCTAGGAAGATGCTCCTGGCCTCCACCTCCTCTGATGACTTTGACAAGGCTTCATACTCAGGGACCAGCCCAAGTCATTCATTCACTGCTGAAGAACCAGACAGAATGTTTGTGTCCAAGAGGAACTTCTCTTGTGGATCTGTGGAACTTGATGATTCTGATTTGGACAGCCTCAGACAGTCCTCAGGAACTCCCCAGCCTATCCTCCGAGAACGGAAAAGCAGCATCAGTTCCATTTCAGGACGTGATGACCTGATGGATTATCACCGGCGGCAGAGGGAGGAGAGACTCAGGGAACAGGAGATGGAGCGATTGGTAACCTTCTCTTTTAATCTTACTGTTCCCTGACTGGCATCTACAGGGTTGGAGACAGACTCCAAGGGTGGGGTGTGGAATCTCCATGTGGACCAGCCACTGTTGTGGCCTTGGGGCTTTGCTCTACTATTGTTAGGTCCGGTGGGCATTTTGAAATTTCAAAAACTCACCAGAGCCTCAAGTTAATTTAGTTGTTCTGGAATTCTAGAAATTCTTTTCTTTTTCCCCCTCTTTTTCTCTTTCTCTCTCCCCTCCTCTCCCCTCCTCTCCCCTCCTCTCCCCTCCTCTCTCCTCCTCTCCCTCCCTTCCTTCCCCCTCCCTCCCTCCCTCCCTTGCAAAACCACTGGAAATTCTGGAAAAAAATAATAGCTAGTTGTGAATTTTAATTTCTTATGCCTTAAAAGCTTTTCTTTTAAGACTATGAGGGAATGCTGGTATTACTTATACCATTAAATTCACTGGTATGCAGTTATGACACAAGTAGTCAGTGAAATAATAACTTAAAAAATTGTCTGTACAGCGTTGTCTGGAAAGTTGAAGGGTTATCTCAATGGTGCTCAAATTTTTTCCACATTTTTTACATAACACTAGACTCTTTTCAGCTATGTTTCTTAATGCATTCATTGACTCCAATCTGCAATGAATTTATGCAAATGAATTTATGCTGCTATACAAAAGTATAGGATTATCAGAAGTATTATAGTTACCAAAAAATTTATGTTTGAATACTTTTTTTAAGTCAATGGGAAAAGTTTTTCATCAAAAACTGGTCAATGTCCTACAGTACCATGCATTGTAATCTCTGGATTATTTGAACAGAAACCATCTACACTGCATAACATTTGACATTCTAGAATAAGAATCATTTACAACACTCCAAGTTTTTGATATTCTAATTAAGAATAATGCGTGAAAACAAGTGTACGTACACCTAGCTAATAAATAGTCCCTATGTATGACAGACAACATGCCAGTATGCCAAATCTCCCCCACCCCATTTTGGTCATAAGTCATCTCTGGAGAGTATTCATAATCACCAAAAGCATTGTGTCTAGGCTTGATCTGAATTCAGAACGTTATTTAATTAACATAAACTGTAGACACTAAAGAATGCCATAAGGTGCCAAGCAACTATTATTAATAAAATCTGAGAAAGAGCTTTGATAATTTACTAAGGAATCCAGAAAAGCATTTTCTGTGGATTCTATCACTCTAGAGGTCATCCTTCAGTCCTCACAAAGACTTTTATCACAAGGATAGAAAACCAACTCAGGAACTTCATATGCACGGGGTTCCATCTTTAGCATATGTAAGTGTTGGTGAATTTCTCTGTCCTTTAGATTCTCCAAATCTATGATTCCTGAAAATCCAGAAGATGACTTTCCTTATTGCCTGTAAGACTGGGACCCTATAAATCATGAACAAGTTCAACTTCTTGGGATATCTTGATGGTTGTTGTTAGAAATGTTAGTTATAGTCTCTTTTCCTTAATAGAAGGCTTGTTATATTAGAGGAAATGAGGCTTATCTGTAAAAAAAAAAAAAAAGATGGCTGTGTTAGGGGGGCTGGAGAGATGGTTCAATGGTTAAAAGCGCTGGTGACTCTTGCAGAAGACCCAGGTTCTAATCCTAGCACCCACATGGCAGCTAACAACTATCTGTGTAACTCTAGTTCTAGGGGATCCAGCACCCTCTTCTGTCCCCCATTGGCACTGCACAACATGAGTGCACTTACTACATACATGCAGGCAATACAGTCATACACATAAAATAAAAATAAATACTGTGCTAAGTGAGCTTTCTATTACTTTTATAAAATACCTGAGGTAGTCAACTTATAAAGAGGTAAGGTTTATTTTAGATCATAGTTTTGGAAATTTCTGTGTGTAGTCAGTTTGACTTCATTGCTTTTGGGTTTGTTCATGGTAGAGAACATGTGGTAGAACAAAGCTGTGCCTTTCCTGGCCAGGATGTGATGGAAAGAGGAAGAGACCAGGGTCTCACAATTCCTGTTAAGGACAGATCCCTCATGACTGGGAGAGCTCTTATTAGGCTCCAGCTCTTTGAATTTCAACCAACTCTTAAAAGCATTTAAACATTTGGGCCTTTGGGAGAGGCTTAAGACTGAAGCTATTGCAGTGGCACTTTGGGTTGGGCTTTGAATGGTCTGTTTTCCCAAACAAAGTAACGCAGACTGTTATCAAGCTTTTGCAAATGATATTGTCATTATAAAGTGACACACAAAAATATATTTCTTCCTGAATTCTGAAAGATCAAAGAAAACAAGCTAACATTCCATGAGGTACTGGAAGTGTCTGCCTTTGAGGAAGGCACATTCTAGTGTGTAGCAGGCAGACTTTAGGCAGCTGTAGAGGAACACAAGGCCCATTTGGTAAGTGTAGCACAGCAAAACAGCCTTGCTTCTTTATAAGCTGTCTCACTTATTTTGTAAAAGTAATAGAAATCTCACTTAAAATAGTCATTTTTTAAAAAAAAGACTCATTTCATTCAATATAGTAGACTTGTGGTTAATTTAACATACAGGAGAGCTAAAATGCTTTATCAGAATGTAAGACTTGACCTTAATCAATATGGAGATATTGACATGTGTGTTTAAAGCCTTTCTATATAGCAAGGACACAAATTTGAATATTTTTCATAATGATATTTTACTTGTGCAAAATTATCCCAAGGAAGGCCGAACCTCTCAGCCTTTGATTTGATTTCTCCCTATGCCATTCCTGACAATACTGGCCATTTAATATAAAAGGGCATAGTAAACAAATCTAATTGTTATGACATCTTTCTTTTTTGTAAAGTTAAAGAATAAATTTTATGATTATCCAAAATTTCTCTGGTAAAACTTAAAGGTAGTTTAGACAAGGTATTTTGGGATAATTTTTTCCCCAAATTTAAGGTCTGTTTGATCTTAGACAAAGTCAAACATTAATCAGAGATTTCTTCACTTGAATAACACAGCATTACAAATATCTGAAAGAAATAAGTGCTTGTAAGCAGCATGGCTGTCTGATAAGCAAAATGACTATGTTATTGTATAATAAGCAAAAAACTTTATCTTAGTCAGAAATGATGGAATTTTGTCATTTTAAGTATACAAAGATGTATCCCATTAGCATTAAACCTGAAAATTACTTTTGTATGGTACTAAATCTCTGCTCCAGAGAAATAGTAAACAGAACTTCTTTATTGCCCTTTGTAAGTAAGGGTGAAATTCTTCAATATCTGTTTCATTCCAGTGGCAATACCAGAATTTTAGTTTAATACCAATAGCATGCTTGCCATGCTTTATAGAATTAAAAAATACTTAATCAGTAAGTCCATAAAAATTTTGCAACTTTGTGTGGGAGAGATGGCTTGGTGGGTAAGAACATTTGCTCTGCAAGCATGAGGACATAAGTCTGAATCTCCAAGACCATATAAAAAAGTCAGGCATGACCGTCCATAGCTGTAACCCCAGCACTGGTGGGTGGTACGGACGAATAGATTTCTAGAACTCACTGGCCAGGCAGCCTAACTAAAACGGTCAACTTCCAGTGCAGTGAGAAATTCTGTCTCAAGTCAGTAAGGTAGAGTGTCAGTAAGGAAGACACTTAACACCCTGCTAAGGCTTCTGCATGCTTGCCTGTGTGCATTTATCCACACACTCATGTGCATGAAACTACTCACACACACATCTCCATACCACACACAATTGTACTTCTGCCAAAATTTTAACATTGTATAATTTTTTTTTCTTTTTTAAAAGTTAATTGTTATCATTGTATGTCTGTGCATGGTGTTTTTGTGTGCACGATGGAGGGATTAGCATGTGTGCCATGGTGTGTGTGTGGGGTTGGTTCTCTTCTTCTGCTTTCACACAGGTTCTGGGTAGCAACCTCAGGTCACCAGGATTGCAGCAAGCACCTTTACCCTCTGAGCCAGTCCTGTATTACTTTCTCACAGACATAATTTTCGTCTATGAAAAACCAACAAAACTAAGATCTACGACTTCGAACATAGTTTTCTATTTCTAATCCTGTGCCTTTAATCCCAGATCTTTGTGAGTTCGAGGACAGCCTGGTCTACATAGTGAGTTCCAGGACAGCTAAGGCTACAAGGAGACCCTGTCTCAAACAAAACAAAACAAAACAAAACAAAAAAAAGTGAAATTTTATTTACTATCCACCAATAAAACAAGGAAAGGATATCTAGTTGATTTTTGAATCATAAACAAGTCTGATCAGTTTGGTTGTATAGTGTTTATTTTGTTTTGTTTTCTGAGACAAGGTCTCTGGTAGCCCAGACTGGCCTTAAACACCCTATGTAGCCAAAGCTAGCCTTGAACTCATCTTCCCCCTGTCTCTACTTTCCAAGTGTTGAAATTACAGGCATAAATCACCAGTTCATTTTCTTAGTGGAAAAACTATGCTGGAGAGTTGGCAGCTCTCATAAGAAAGGTCTTTTCTTAAGAAGGAAAAACTTTTAAATAGAATTTCATTCTATTTTCTTGGAATTTGGAGTCTGTTGGATTTGTTTAAATGCTTATTAGTCTCTATAAATCAATTAGAACAGCAGGCTCCTCAATTTTAAATTATTATTACTTTTGGGAAGCAGGAAAATACTTCTATGTACAGTAGTTTTTTGTTTTTTTTTTTCTCAAAGAACTTAGCATAAGTTCCTCAGCTTCAACAATAGGTCAGAAGTGAGTACTGAAACACAGAAACACAAAGATTTATTCCTGGTCAGATACAAATAAATTATGAGTAAATACTCTGCCACGTCTTACCCATCAAGGTTGGATTCTGCTCCTGCCTATCAGAAAACCAACGACCAGAGATCATGAACTAGAAGCCTGCCACCCCCGATGGGGACAGCTGGCAGCTGTGTGCAAGTCCAGCCTGTTGCCTATCAAATATGTTCCCAAAACACAATAGCACAGAATCGAAAACAAAACCTGCAGAGTCAGTGATGGTAAAGTTCTACTGCCATTTTGAATTTATCCCGGAAGCTGAGGAAAGAGATGAGCCTGCCTGCCAGCCCGCAGCCAGAGCGACACGCTTCATGGCGTGCAGGTCAGTTGACTCTCAGACCAAGTCCCCTTGGACGTAAAAGTTTTCAGAAAACGAACAACTCTTACATGAAGCAGAATGGGGAAATACTGAGGATGTCCTTAGCCTCCAACCACTATGGTATTTGAGATGTCTAGATTTTAATATTTTTTCTTCCATTTTGCTCTCAGATGCCAATTCATTTTCTGTCATTATGCCAGTCTTTTTATTTTTATTTTGTGTGTGTGATTTTTAGAAGCCAGATATCAGAATTTGATTAAACTGTTCTGTCTTAAGAGTTACTCAGTATGAGAGAGGTCTTGGGACAGTGCTGTGCATAGTGTGAGTCTGTGGGACTTAGTGAGGTTTTGGGATGGTGCTTTCACACCAAATGCGTATGTATGCCTGAGTCCGTGGACCTTGTGACATCCATTGAGGCTGCTCAGTGTCCATTTTAATTCTCCTGTTACAAGCTATGGCCAAGTAGTTCTGGGATGTGACTATGACTAATGATATGTTCTACAGGCTAGAGAAATTATTGTAAACAGGATAGCCTGCTATCCATTTGGTACATGCATATTTCCCAGTAATCTAGATGTAGTGATGGCCCCTATGATCCATGCATTTTAAATGAGAAAAATAAAAAAAAACTTATATTTAACTCTATCTCAGTTAAATACATTATCTATCTGGCATCATTGCCAGAAGCATCTACATTCTATTGTGGAGAGCCAGTGGATTCCACAAATTGTACCATGGCAATTCAGTATTTTCCTTTGGGCTTATGATAGTCATCTGCAGGGTCTTGGTAAACATCTCTTTGCAGTTTAGAATTTGTAGGGCCACATTTGATATTTAGTTCTTAAACATGTTATAATATAATGCCAGTTCTCATGAGGCACACCATGAAATAAGGTTTTCTGGATTTTTTTTTTCATGTTCTATGACTATGTATTCCCTGAGAATAAGGTTAGTGGTTTTTCAAGGCACAGAGTAACATTTCCATAATAGTTAAATGAAATGCCTGGGTCAGCCCTTCTTTGTTACTTCGAAGGTATGTTGTTGTTATAACTCCTCCTAAAACACTTTACAGCTAAAGAATTTTAATTTGCAAGTTGGCTAGGACTATGTTTGCATGTTCATTAGGGGACATTGGCCTCACAGTTTGATGACTGGAGTATAGAAAGTATCATCTACATGTTTTTAAAAAGAGTAATCAGTGTTTTTCCATGTCCATTCATGGCATTCATCCTGGCTTTCTTCATGGTGTGGCTGTAGGCTGAACACTTGGTTCTTAGACAATGTGAGTTCTATCCCCATTTCCAACTGAAAGAAGATAAAGAGATTATTTTTCCTCACTCTGAAAATTCTGTAGCATTCTGTAATAGAATTCTGTGGAGAAATAGAACCAGTAGAAACATACATACATACATACATACACACACACACACACACACACACACACCCCATACACAGATACATCCTATTATAATTATATATTAAATGATATTTATTATAGTGGCTTAGATGATTGGAGGTCTGGACAGTTACATAATGGCTCTCTGCATGCAGGAAAGCCAGAGAATCTGTAGCTTCTCAGTCTGAGTAGCCCAAACTCTCAAACGAAGGGAAGCTAATGATGGACCCCAGTCTGAGGCTGAGGGACTGAAAGCTCTCTAGAAAGTCACTGTCCTGTGAGTCCCTGCTGAAAGGCTAAAACAGCTGGAACCTGATGTCCATGCATAATGACACAGCAACAGATGCTTTTCTCAGGGAGAGTGGAGCTTGACTGGCTGGCTTCTTCCTTCATTTTTTGTCCCACCTTGGCCCCAAGACTATTAGAAGGTGCCACCTACTTTCAATGCAGATATTTACCCTTAGTTGCTGTCCTGCATGCCAGTCATCTCTGGAAATGACCACACAGACACAATCAGGAGTGTGTTACGAATCTAGATGTCTCCCAGCTCAATCAAGTTGACAGTCATTCTTTGTAAGAAGTAGTATTCTCCAGAGTCTTCTGGGAAACAAGGCTACCAGTCCCAGAATCCTATGTACAGTTGTTATTTTATACCATTAATTTATATGCTTTCCAGCCTCCTAATGCAAATGCAGATACTATTTAAAGATCAGAGAATAGACAGGTTAATATTATTCTGTTTTGTCATTCGGTTAAATATATGTAGGAATCCAAAGCTAGTGAGCATGGGAAGGTCAAAGCCATTTCACCTAGAAATACATTAGGCTTTGTACTTGCCTCTGGCTTTTCCTGTGTCCTTGTGACTCCAGACCCTGCAAAACAACTTAAAGCATTCAGATCTTTTGGCCAGAGTTGGACTGAATTAAGTTTGAAAGCATGTCTTGGTTGGGCAGCAGAATCACATTCAATGCTAGGAGAACAGTTGTTGCTTAGTTGTAGTTTTAATCTTTGAAATGTGAAGGTGAGTACAGAGAGCATGGAGAACCACTATTTTCTTCTCACTTGAAAGGGCTCTACTTCCTGATGTGGCCTTGCTGCTTTGCTACATCCATATTGTAGTTTTAATAGTTTAAAGAATGTTTGTGCTACTGGGAAGTGAGCCAGCACAGCTGCAAATGTTGTGAGAGGTTGAACCAAATAAACTCGGCGGCCTAGATTTTTTGATAGCAATATTTAGAGATGATCATTGTCTTTTTAAAAAAAGATTTCATTTTATTATTTTTATTTTATGTATATGAATGTATTGCCTCCATGTGTGTAAGTTGCTGTCCTGTGCAATTACAGCTGTGTCATGCAATGCCAAATGAGGCCAGAAGAGGGAGTCAAATCCCCTGGAACTGGAGTTAATGGACAGTTGTTAGCAACCATGTGGGTGCTGGGAATCAAACCCCAGTCCTCTGCAAGAGCAGCCAGTGCTCTCAACTGCTGAGCCATCCAGCCCCCAATGATTGTCTTTTTATATTCTGAGTTAGAATAGCCAGATTCATTGATTTATTCTTCAGATTCAGGCTGAGTATTGAACTGAATTGCTTCTACAGAGCCTTTTTTAAAAGCTCATGTTTAAAACAGCCAGTTTATTCTACACCAGTCCTTGCCTTCCTTCACTTCCATGTGCTTCTAGATCTAGTTCAGAAATACAATGCCAGCTATAAATATGAGCCAGATATACCATTCTAAATCTTACACTAAGAAAAGCTTTTTAAAAAAATAGGTGAAATTAAGTATGCAGTAATAGACAACACAGGATTAGATTGATAAGTCTCTCTATATCCAAATAAACTATCCTTCTAAGTAAGCAGATTTACTCTGCCTCTAAATAAAAAATAAATAAATAAATAAATAAATAAATAAATAAATCTGTAACTACTAGGTAATATGAAGAATATTATATATTATCAGATCTCCTTAGCTCATTTTTCTCTGTCTTTCAGGTGAAAAATTGACGGCATATATGTAAGCATTCATTAAATACTGAAGGAATCAATCACTAACAGATTAGGACTGCCAATTCCACAGTTAACTAAAATAAAAAAGATTGTCTTGACATTTCCCCCTTCCTCTTCAATTGGAGAGACAGATGGGCAGGAAGGAAGTGAGGAGGGAAGCATTAACAATAACTAATGATTGCACATGAGGGAAACAGAGCTAAAGACAGTGTAATTCTGTGTTGCAGTAGTCGGTGGCAGTGGTTATTAAAAACAGACTGCTCTATACTTGAAGCACACCTTAGCTGCTTATCACAGTGGCAGTACAACCAATTGCCTCTTGATGGTGCCATGCATTCAGAAATCGCTGCCCAGCATTTGAGAGCTATGTGTTCTGAATCAACATAATTTTTCATTCTCAGGAAATACAGGAGGCACCTTAGACTAAAAGGAGCCCCTGAATGCCATCATGGCAGTAATAGATTAGTCAACAGAGGGACTAATGATTAGTCAACAGAGGGACGCTTGTATTTGAATAGGAAACAAGCCTCATGAATAAAGTTCATGGAAAAAGAGTGTAAAAGCTGGATGAAAATTGAAAATACATTGATACCAAAGGTATCTGAGATTGGAGGACTGCTAAGATCATGGTAAATGTAGTCCCCATATTCGTTGACAAATTACTTAGTACCAAATTTAGAGGTTTTTTACAGATTTGCTTTTTTTTTTAAAAGAAAAAATTATATTATTTTTATTTTATGTGTATGAGCATATTGCCTTCATGTAAGTGCACCCTTGTCCTGCAATGCCTGAAGAGGTCAGAAGAGGGCGTTAGATTCCCCTGGACTGGAGTTGTCAGCCATGATGTGGGTGCTGGGAATTGAACCTGGATCTTCTGCAAGAGCAACCGGTGCTCTTAACTGCTGAACCATCTCTCCAACTCCCGATCTGCTTTTTAAAAACTTTATCATAAGCTAATAGGTTTCAGGGACTTTTCTGGCTAATTTATAATGAATGTTTATTTTTCTTCTCCTATGTAGAAGGTTTATAAGAATATTTGCTATGAACAGTGTTTTTGGAGTTTGAGATTGATATTTAGGAAGAAAAGAATGCTACACATATCTCCATAGAAACACGTTCACCAGATCATTGATGGAAATTTCTTAATTTTGGTCATTTCAGTGGGTTAGTTCAAATCCATTAGAATGAATTTTATTTGAAGCATAAACTCTTTCCTTTCAGATATTGTGGATTTGCACGCAAATATTGGAAATAATTCAGTAAGACCCTGTGTACCTTTTACTCAGTTTCCTCCAGTGGTGATATCTTATAAAGGATAGTGCAGCATCATAGCCAGGATGTGAATGCATGTAGTCAAGACCCACTATCAAGGTCTGCCATGTTGGCCTTTTATTTCTGCACCCCTTCCATTCCCTTAACCTCTAGAAATCACTAATCTGTTCTCCAGTCATATAACTTTGTCATTTCATGAATATTACACAAATAATAGCCATACATAGTCTGTAAGCTTTAGGTTTGGCTTTTTTTTTTCGTTTTGAGCCAAACTTTTTATTCATTTCTTGCATTTGAAGTATTCTTCCATCACATCCTTGGCCTGAGAGTCCTTGCCGTAGTCCTTAACCACTACATAACTGCAGCCAACCACTTTACAGGTCTTCCCTTCTCAATCAGTTTTGCAGAGGTTTACCCATTCCCCTAGCTTCTTGTTGTCAACCTTAATCCGGTTGATCTGGTGCTCAGCACAAAGGGCTTCCACCAACTTGACATATATTGGCTCTTCACAGTTGGAGGCAAGCACACAGAGGTGGGCTTGGCGCTTGTCTAAGGCCTTGGCAGCTTCGTGAATTCCATGCACTAGGCCATCATGGATGATGGTGGTCCTCAGCACCTCTTGTAAAGCAGTGTTAACGTCCATTACACCTCCAGCAGCAGTGCCTTCCTTGGCCGTGACGGTGGATTACCTCTGAAGTTGAAGTTTGAATGCAGCAAGAGGGGAAAAGCAGGTTTAGCTTTTTTACTCAACCTAATTCTCTGAAGACTGAGTCAGGGTTTTGTATGGTGCTTTTCCTCCAGCTCTAAGACAAAGAGGTAAATTCTGTACAGACACAGACACACAGACACAGATCACAGATACACACACACACACACACACACACACACACACACACACACACACACGCACACACTAGCTAGGGAAGCAGCAACCCAAGAAAAAAGACAGAGGATGGGGCCTGTGAGGGCACTCAGCAGGTAAAGGTGTCTGCCACAGTCTGACACCTGAATTCAATTCCCAGAACCCACATGGTGGAGAGAACTGACTTCCTTAAGTTGTCCTCTAAGCCCTACATGCATGCTATGGCATGTTCATGCCCACACACATGCAAGTACACACACTAGCACACAAAATAAGAAAAATGTAATAAATTAAAAAAAAATTTTTTTTAAATGGAAGGTTAAGAGAGATGGTTCAGCAGTTAACAGCACTTGTTGCTCTTCCAGAGGACACAAGCTCAGTTCCCAGAACCCACACTGGATGGGTCACAACCATCTGTAAACTAGGCATGGAGATGCACACCTGAAATCCCAATACTTGGAAGGTAGAGACAGGATGATGAGAAAAATCATCTTCAGCTGCATAATGAGTTGGAGACCAGTCTGGGCTACATAAAACTCTCTCTCTCTCTCTCTCTCTCTCTCTCTCTCTCTCTCTCTCTCCAACCCCCCCCTTTTCTGTATCTTCTATTCTTATACATAACATGTAGACGTTTATGGGAATAGGGACAAGCAGGGGCTGAAATTAGATTCATTTCATGAAGTTTAGAATAGCCCTAGACCTTGCTCTGGTGAAGTCTAATCGATTTGGGCATTGTGGGTGTGGGGGCTCTGCTGGGATATGTTCTGATGAAATACTTTGTTTTGGATAAGTTGATGTTTTTCATTCAGAATTGCTAAAACCATATACTCACTTTGGGACTGTCATTTGGACCTTGAGGAAAGACAGTCTGGAGTGTAGGGTTAGAGCATCATGGTGCTTGTATTGCTCTTTTCTGATTATGGAGTGGCAAAGCTAGATCTTAGGTCATTTTTTCCCATCAGATCATGCAGATGAGGTCTGAATCATGTTAGGCAGCCTGCAGTTTTGCAACTTGTCATTGAAGAAAAGAAAACATCATGACTTTCCTAACATTGTTCTTAGGTAGACAGAAGGCATACCATTGTTTAGTTTGCATTTCCCATGCATAAGGCTTTGTAGCGTGGTTTTAAATTTTTAAATCAGCATTTTTTTTGTGTGTTTTATGGCTTACATAAATAAGCACATCATGATACTTTTCTGGGTAAATGATAGTCCATCCTCTCTGGTTTTTTTTTCTTTTTTTGTCTTTTTGAGACAGGGTCTCCCTGTAGCCCCAGCTGTCCTGGAACTCACTATGTAGAACAGCCTGGCCTTGAACTCACAGAGATCAGCCTGCCTCTGCCTCCTGAGTGCTGGGATTAAAGGCGTGCACCACCATGTCCAGCCCATCTTCTCTTTATACATACAGTTTTTCTACATTTTTCTGTCTTCTTAAATAAAAAAGAATATTTTTTTTTAATTTTTAAATTTTTTTATTTTTAAAATTTTATTTTGGGAGGTCAGAAGAGGCTGTCGGATCCCCTGGGACTGGAGTTACGGACATTTGTTGGCTGCCATGTGGGTTCTGGGAGTCAAACCCGGGTCTCCTGTAAGAACAACCAGTGTTCTTAACCACTGAGCCATCTCTCCAGCCCCAGAATACTGTATTTTTAGAAAAGGATTTTTTAATGCGAAAAATTTAGAGGCCTTGGCACAATTTTTGCACTGATTTTCAGTGAATAAAACAAAATAGTATAAAAATTCTAAAAATATTTTAATCTATTGTGTTTTATAGATTCTAATCTTTCAGAAGATTCTAATCTTTCAGAAGAATAAAACAATCTAGAACTTGATTAAGCCAAACTGAAAATGTAAACAGGTGATAGACCTGTTGGACTACTGGTGTTTTGGGTAGAAGTATAGTACAGTCACATAGTTTCTTTAATGCAGATCTCTTCCAGAGATTCCTCTGAAACTGTCCATATAAGATAAAAAACGTGGCAGGTTTTCTTAGATGCTGTATGGAAATGCTGTTTTTGCATTATTACTTTTCTTTGTTTTAAACCAGCGCTTCAGTAAGGAAACATGAATTTTCCCCTAGTAAAATGTTGTGGAGTCACAGCATTTTTCAATAATATATGTTGATAGCTTAAGGATTTTTCACCTTTAACTTTAATGTACTTAAAACATTTCATAACCCACTTGCTTTCCAGTTGCTTTTAAATGGAAAAATGATCTCCCCCCGCCAAAAAAAATCAGAAGCATTAGTAAACAGAGGATCTAAATAAAAGGTACTAGTAGACAGAGGTTAACTTAAATTTATCTAACAAAATGCAAATAATTCCTGGGAAAAGTAAACTGAAAAAACATTGCTAGGTAAAAATTAATAGGATTAATTAAGTTATATTACTTTAGGCATGTTTGATATGACTGAAACAAAAAGTAAACATTACCTCAACATATATGTATATTGTGTACAACCTATATAGTTTTATACTATATTGTTATTGTAATATTTATTTATTTATTTAAGACAGGGTTTCCCTGAAGCTCCACCTGGTTTGGAACTCACTATGTAGACCAGGCTGGCCTCCATCTTACAGAGATCTCTGCCTCCTAAGTGCTGGAATTAAAGGCATGTGCCACCACCCTGGCCTATTTATTAAATTTTAATAATTAAAGTTTTTATATTTGCATCTTTTAAAGGTACAATCACCCTCTAAAATAGGGACACAGCTAGAAATAGTAGAAGAGGCAAGTGGGTTTGAGGGAGATGTTACCACACAGGTATGTAATAGTCAAGTAGGTTTATGAGGAATTGATTGGTGAAATGATGTTAAACAGTTGAAGTCTCTGAGCACAAGTAAAGGCAGGAAGTGTCAAGCTCTTCAGGTGTTTGGATGATGCATGTGCCCAATAGAGTAGGCACCTGTGACCTCTAAAATTTTAAGAAAGAGCCAAGGGCAGTAATACTACTTACCTTTATAGCTTCTTAGTCAGCTTATTTGTCTTAACAGATTAAAAAAGAATTAGTAAGGTGATTGGGTAAATGAGAAAGGAAGTTACAAAATAAAGGATACTTTCTCGGTATAATACTCCTTCATTTCTGACACCACTTGTAGGTTCAGGAGTTCTCCAAGTTAACTTCGGGTTCTAATTCACTGGAAAGTCTCACAGAACTCCTTAAATGAATAGTAGATAGTCACAGTTCTAGTTAGTACTGAGAAAGGGCATTGGTAGACATCACCAAAGGAAGAGGCACATAAGGCAGAGTCCAGAGAAGGTGGCAGAAGTGGCAGTTACATCATCTCTCCCAAGGGACCCAGAATGTGTTACTCTTCCAGTCCTGGGCAGTGGTGTGCATTAGTACATCTGGTAAGCTCGTGTCCAGAGTTTTATTGAGACGTAGTCATGTAGGCATGTCTGATCAATAATTCATTGCTCGTGTAGTTTCAGTCTTCGGGTTGACTGATATCCCTTGACCCATGGTATCCACAGTAAATTACATGGTTTGTCTTTCTGGAGTGTACAACCCCCACCCTAAGCTAATCAGGTATTAGCAACTCTACCTTAAACAAAGACACTCCAGTTCAATATGACATAAATGACTTTCCAGAAACCGATAACAAAGGCCAAGCCTCTCTGAATGAAGTCAAATTATTACAGAGTAATTGAAAATTCTTTACTGGAATTCGTATGTCCCTCCTCTCCAAAGTTTGAGTTAATTTCTTAGTAAAACGAAGCCCAAATTACCAGTCATAATGGGTGACTGTAGAGAAAAAGGAATATAATGTGCTTTTCAGGGGTTTAAAACAAAATAGATCTATTCCTTTCCTACACTTCAAAGCCAGCTTGGGTTGATTAAAGCCTCTGCTTCACACCTTCTCTCTTGGGACCCTGGCTGACAGAGCGAGAACCAGCTGAAGGTCACTCTTGTCAGAGCAAAGCAAGACATGTAATAAATCTTTCCTCCCTCTCATGCAGGCGTGTCACTCATTGCTTCTTACATTTCATTGACCACAAGTCTCAGGTCTATATGTAATTCAGGGATGGGGACGAGAAGAGCAATTTTGTCCTGTGCCTAGAAAGACAATTTTAATATGGCAGTTACTACCCTCAAGGGACTTACTCTGGGAAGAAATATATACGCAAATGACTCCTTTTTCCTCCTATCCTCCTACTACTTTGTTTCTGTTGCTGTTTTTTTTTTTTTTTTTTTTGACAGGGTCTCACTATGTAGCCCTTAAGTAACTGGATGATCCTTCTGCCTCTGCCTCTTGCGTGCTAGAATTACACACATGTGTTGCTGTGCCTGGCCTGATTGTCCTTTTTTAAAAAAAAATTACCCAAAATGCTCCTTTTTCCCCCTTTCCCCCTCCTTCTTTTTTTTTTTTTGTTTTTTTTTTTTTTTTTTTTTGGAGACAGGGTCTCACTATGTAGCCCTTAAGTAACTGGATGATCCTTCTGCCTCTGCCTCTTGCGTGCTAGAATTACACACATGTGTTGCTGTGCCTGGCCTGATTGTCCTTTTTTGATTCAGACATCAGCATATGCTCCTGGCATCGTGGATGTCCTGCATATTTGCTCTCAGCTCTACCTCTTCTCATTCTGCCACTCATGTTTAGATCAAGTTTGAGACTTACTGAGACACACTATGGATCTATTTTAAAAGTTTACTGTGGGATCCTTTGAGCCCTGATATAAATAGAGAGACTGTTAGCCCATTTCTGAGCAGGAACTTGATCCCTCTTTCCTACAGAAAACCACCCCCCACCATTTCTAGCCACATTTTAGCTGTTGGTCTCTGAGCGTACCATGATGTTTTTCATTTCTGAGTTCTTGTTTCAGTGGTCCCTTCAGAGAAACGCCCTGTCGACAACTTTCCCAACACTGGAGACACATTCATAGGTATCCTTGATGATTCAACACACATTTTTATTTTGCAGTTGTGGGACTTGAACCCAGGGCCATATACATGAAAGACAAGTGTCCTGCCACTGAGCTACATCCCCATCCTTGTTCCATAGGTTTTTTTGTAATCCTCTCTTATTACTGTTTCTGTACCTTCTAGTCTACTTATTTGTACTTCCTGTCACAGATATGAGGAAAGGCTCGTTTTTATCCACATATCCCTTACACATCACTAGGAAGCAAGTGACTTAATAGATCTTTGCCAAATTCAAGATTATGGAGACAGTGAAGCACTAGCATTAACAAAAGAGAAATTTAAACCACACCTATCAGTCAAAAGAGGTCTTTCGAAAAGCAAAAATTGCTTTCTTCAACTAACTCATATCTAACCATTAGAAGGTAACACTTCTGTTCTATGAAATAACTGATTCAACATACTATTTTTACTAGCATTGCTTTCTTCAGTAAATAATATGATTACATTGAAAGACTTTGTATAGGTTGGAGAATTTGGAGAGTGAATGGCAAACACGTCATAGGAATGGTAACAAATTTCACATTATTACTAAAGCTTAGTAGTACAGTTTTGTCATAAACAATATTAAAAAATTATAGTAGACAAATTAGATATTTTTAGTTTGAGAATCACATCAGTTTACTTATTATACTTTCTATTAATTTTTTTCAACTTCCTAGACTGTGATTTTTATCCCTAAAGACCAGTTTGGGCATAGGTGAAGGCACACTGGGGCTATAGAAGAGCAATAGGAAAATAATGGAAAACCTCTTGGTGCCTGGGAGAGGTCCAACATCAACCCTGGATATCTAGGCCCACATGTGGAGTGAGGACCACAGCTGGGCCTCAGGGGAGGTGGGAGGTCTGTTCCAGAGAATCAGTTCTTCCAAGACCAGATAATACAGGTCTCCCCTGTTCAGGCCTAAGAGGCAAAGCCTCTGCCATGCACAACCTGAGACTTCAGGGAAGGTGGCTGTGGGGAATGTAGTCACTCAGAGAAGACTGAAATTGCTGCCCAACATCAGGATGTCCTCCATGCTCTGCCCTGCTCTGCCAGTGGAATATGAAACTATAGCTCACAGTAGAGGTCCAAAGCTTCAAGCTTATTTGAAGGGACCAGAGCTCCAGCTCACAAAAAAAGGACCACAGCTCTTGTTCATGGGAGTGGACCACAGTTCTAGCTCACTAGAGAGGACCATAGCTCTAGGCCCATGGGAGGGGACCACAACCCAGTTCACAGGAAGGGACCACAGCTCCAGATTTACAACAGGGGACAATTCTAGCTCACAGGAGGGACCACAACCCTAGTTCACAGAAGAGGACCTAGGCTTCAGCTTGTATAAGGGGTGATTCAATATTTTCTAACAAAAAGATCTGAGATTTCCACTTGTGTCAATAGATGGTTTTATGCATAATTTATTTAGAGTACGGTGATGTGGACCAGCTGATGTTGCTTTCAGGGTACTGGATGGTTTTAGCATCCCCTTTAGGGCCTGTGAACCTGTAATAGACAATGTCAGAAACATCTTTCTGATGTAAAAAGAAAGCTCAGAAGTGAAAAATTCATTAGCTTCCCCGAGTACTCTTTCTTCTTTTTTATTTCTAAGGGCAAAAAAAAAAAAAAAAAAAAATTTGCATACTAATTTTCCAATGTGTCTTCTAAGCTATTGTGTCCCCTTCAAAACTTCCTTTGACATACATAGGATACAGAGGTAGAGGAAAGGGGAAATGGGAAGAGAGAGGAAAAAAAACCGTTTTGGGTCTGGGCGTGGTAGCGCATGCCTTTAATCCCAGCACTTGGGAGGCTGAGGCAGGATCTCTGTGAGTTCGAGGCCAGCCTGGTGTACATAGTGAGCTCCAGGCCAGCTGGGGCTCCTGGGAGACCCTGTCTCAAAAGAGACAAAAAAAAAAAAAAGTTTTGTTAAGGAAATTCTACTTGCTTTCTAAATGCTTAGCATCAGTTATGTGGGCCTCCGGACTGGTGGCTGCCATTTTGAATGGTAATTACTGATTTGGGATATTGGGTAAGATTTGGTGATCTCAAAGTGTTCTACCTCCTTGCCGGCCCAACCAGGCAAAGCTTCAAGGAAAATTGAGTCTTATATATGGGGTTGTCCCCTGGCTTGAGGTCACACAGGAAGTTGAAGGATCCTGACAAGATGGCTAGGAAGCCGATACCAGAGTGGAGAGAGCTGAATGGAGAAGCAGCTAGAGAGGGTCACTTCTCAGGGTTTTCCTTAAAAGGCTTCTTGAAGTGCTTTCTGAAATGCCTTCCAGATCCTTCTCTGACGCACTTCTCAGAATCAGCTTATTTTTCTTTGGTGTCGTTTTAAAGGGGCCAGTGTGTCTCGGCACTGCCTGAATTTCTTTTAAATTCATGGGCAGCAGTGTTGCATGTGTGTCTGATTCAATCTGGACAGATTGGCTGTGAATGGGGTGATAAGAATAGAGACACACATACCAGTAGACCAAACTTCCTGTGCACAAGCCTTTGAATACTGTGTTTGACTGTCTGAAGGCTGGGATCATTTATTCCCTCTGGAATTAAGCAACAGCACTGGCAGCAAAAGAAGCTATTTTGGGAAGGAGATGTGGGAGGAATTTTGCTATGTATTTCAGTCTAGGCAGACGTACCTTTGATTCTTTTGAAGCCTGTGCCATTCACTGGGGACCTGACAAAAACTGCTAACTTTCAGATAACCACAAATGTAACGGGGCCGTGGCTAGTGTGTATATACTGTGTGATTCATGAAGGTGAAGACCAAGTTTAGATGCTTCAACTAAAACCTAAACAGCAGAAAGGGAGTTTTCTTTGGGGATTAGTCCCTAATACAGAGGCTGTAGAGAAAGGGTAAGATAGAACTTTTTGTCTCTTTTCTTCTTCCCATCAATGTCCTCACAGGGTGTTTTTGCACACATCTTTTCAGACTTTTCTTTATTATTGGAGAAGTTTAAAATAAAGTAATAGATGCTATGTCCCCCCTCTTCCCTCCCCAATAAAGCCGAGGTGGGTAGGGCTTGGCAGCTGGTGGCAGCTGCAGAGATAAATAAGGGCCTGGGCTCCTCCATGAAAGGACCCGGGTTGTACAGCTATGAGTGCCTGCCTGGGAAGAGGCCATGAGGACTGTTTTGCAGCTGGAGCCCAGAAGTTCAAGCAGTGACAGGGAGGTAGGAGTTTATGGGGGTACTTCAATGGACTTTTTGATCAAGTTATTGCTCCTTTGGGAGGAAGGGGAGATACTTCAAGGGACACACATATGTCAGATATACTTTATATGAGTTTTAATTTGTCAAATAATGCCCTTAATGGAAACCAGGGAGCTAAACTTGTATGTTACTTTTGTGTTTGCTGCTGCCTCTACTAACGAAGAACTAACTCTGAATTTTGTCTTCTCAAATTAGCTGTAATCAGAATGAAAACAAGCCCCCCGCCCCAATGTGCTGAGTATTTTCCTGTTTTATTGCTAATCAGCAGTTTGTAAAGTGTTTTTCTATGGGGGGCTTTTGAAGTCTCTTCCCAGTGTGATAGAATGTAATCACAGCAGACCGCTTTGGGTTTTGGTTCTTGTTTTCACCATGGCCTTGGATTTATATGAAGGCCTTCCACCCCAGGCAATGCTGTCTAAACTTATGAGAACAATTTTGCAAATTGTTTCCTGCTGCTCATAACTATGTAATTAATTTATTTAAAATCATAGATGTCTTTGTTTTACATATGCAGTTTAGTGAGGGGTTGGTCATTGGTACTATGAGAGCCATCAATGGCCTATATTTGTTGTTGTTTTGTTTGTTTGTTTGAGATAGCGTCTCCCTGTAGCCCCAGCTGGCCTGGAACTCACTATGCAAATCAGGCTGTCCTCAGTCTCACAGAGATTCACTGACTTCTGCCTCCTGAGTCCTGGGATTGAAGGTCTATACCACCATACCCAGCTTGTATGTTATTTTTTTTAATGAATGAATTAGCATTTGATTTTCCAAGTACATGTATCAATTGTTTAATGATTTTAGATATTGAGCTATAATGATGTTTTCCCATTTGGACTTGACATGAAATGTTCTTTATTTCATTGCAACATTCATGCCTTTTATAGACACAGCTAAGACCCATAAATTAAAATTTTTTAAATGCCCTTTTCTCTCTATATGTCTAAGAATAGAAAAGCATTTTCTAGGAAGTTAGAATGTCAATTTTAAGTATGAATGTGTTGGATTCTTGAAATGAAAAAGCTAGCTATTGTTGAAGGTCAGTTAGTAGAAGGAGGGAAACATGCTGGATAAGAAATAGAGATTTAAAAAATCTTTGAAGTTTTGGAATCTTGATAAATTAAGATGCTAACTGGGTGCTGATATATGCTAGGGTCAGCCCTGAAGTTGACAGGTGAAGGGGATAGCCAGCACTGTCCAGGAATTGTAATCAGGTCCATCTAAATATCCTTAAGTGTATCCTTGGAAGATGCTGGAAGCCAGTCCTAAGTGGTGCATGTGTGTAATCCCAGCCCTCAGGAGACTGAGGCAGGATTGGCAGTTTAAGGCTGCACAGCAAGATACCCTATTTTTTAAAAAAAAGATGACTATGGGAAACCATCACTGGCAAGTGTCTGTGGACCAATATGTGAATGAGACACCTGCTCTGCAGTCTGCCTGGAGCTGCGCCCTTGCTGACCTTGCCTCCTTCTGTGCTCTAGGAGCGGCAGCGCTTGGAAACCATCCTCAGTCTCTGCGCTGAGTACACGAAGCCCGACAGTCGCTGCCTTTCCGTTGGCACCACGGTGGCTGATGTGCAGAAAATCAACAAGGAGCTGGAGAAGCTTCAGCTGTCAGATGAGGAGTCTGTGTTTGAGGAGGCTCTGGTGTGCCCGGACGCCAGGTACAGATGCCAACGGAAGGGCTCTCTCCATGATGCTGACTTGGCGGGCTTCGGGAGCCTCAGTCAGAGCAACACCAGCTTCCTGACCCCCAGGGGCAGCAGGAACGATGAACTTCTTGGTGACCTCACCAGGACACCCCCACCACCATCGGCTGCCTTTCTGAAAGCATCCAACGAGTCTTCCTACCTAAGTATCCTACCCAAGGTAATGCAGAACAGCACTTGGCCTAGGACCATGCATGTGCTTTCACTGGGAAGCTAGCCTTTCCTCCCACTCATTTCCCCCGAATGCTTGGGGTGAAACTTCCTTTGAAGAGCTGTTAGATAACAAGGTGTAGCAAACTAGAGAGGCTAGTATAAAGTACTACATTGACACTGTGAAACTGCAGCAGCCTCAGAGTAGAAAGAAGTTTCTCTTCTCTCTGATCCTCAGCTGTGCAACTGAGGAGTAAACTTAAGCATAGCCGTCTAGCCTGACCTCCTGTATTTTCTGTGCATAGATACAAGCGCGCGCGCACACACACACACACACACACACACACACACACACACACACACACTCACACTCATACTGTTCGTCATGGCCCCCACTGTTAAAGGGCTATTTTTGAACATTAGTGCACATCATATTATTATTATTGGTTTTTTTTTCAAATTTCTAGTGGAAATTTTGTTAGTCATTGGATTCTTTTTTATTGGCATATATTAATTAAGCAAAGCAAATTTCATTGTGACACTAACATGCATGTGTATGATGGAATTTGATCATAATCATCTTTATTACCCTTTCTTTTGCCCTGCCTCATCCCTTCCCCTTTGCCCATTCTACATCCTTAAGTCTCCCCCATCCCATATATGAGAGAAAAATGTGATATTTGACTTTGCGGAACTGGATTATTTCACTTAACATGATGTGCTACAGTTCCACCCATTGTCCCGCAGATGAGAATTTCACATAGCTTTGGCTGAATGATGCTCCAGTGTGCATTTATACAACCCCGTCCTTGTATTTTCATCTGTTGATGGGCACCAAGGGCGAGTTCATAACTTAGCTGTTATAAATAATGCACCAGTAATCATGAAGGTGAAGCTATCTTTCAGCTACCTCTGACTTGGATTCTTTCAGGTCTATACCCAGGAGTCGGATGGCTGGATCATATGGGAGTTCTACTTTTTGAGCAATCTCCATACTGATTTCTAGAGAGGCTGAGCTAAATTACATTCCCTCTAGCAGTGTGTAAAGGCCTCTTCTCCCTCACCCCACCACCACATCCTCACATTAGCACTTGCTGCTTTCTTAATGATGGCCATTCTGACAAGGGTGAGATGGAATCTCTGTGCAGGTTTCAATTAGCATTCCTCTGAGGGATTAAGGTTTGGATTAGAGTCAGTAGAAGTACCATGTATATTCTTCCCAGTTTTTGCTAATTGAATCTGTATGTAATCATCTAGGATATATTTTTAATGTATATTTTTAATTGAATTTTTGTGTGTTTCATACAAAACATCTTAGTCATCTTTATATCCCCTTCTCTATCCACATCTCCTCACAGCCTCCCTCATGGGATTTCATGCATTGTATCATATATATTAAGACCTATCAAGTCAAGTTGGTGTACCCAGATGTCCTTTAGTGCAAGTTCATCTATTAGAGTCTAGTCAGCCTATCTAGAGCCTCTCCCTTAAATATCAACGCCCCCCTCACCTACCAATAATGAACTGCCAATAGTTCTTTAGCTAAGGTTGGGGCCTGCTGCCCATTTCCCCAGCTCTATGCTTGTTTTTTTGTCTCAGGTGGCATGGGTCTTGTGCATGCTGACACCATTGCTGTCAGTTCATAAGAGCAAGTTTCCAGAGGCCTGGAAGATTCTGTTTCCCCACAATCATGTACCAACCCTGGCTCTTCACACTCCCTCTGCTGCAATGATCCCTGAGCCATGGGTGGATGAGGTTCAATACAGGAGGAGTCCTATCCAGGGATACACTCTCTGCAGTCTCTTATTCTCTACACTTTGGCCAGTTGTGGCTTTCTGTGTGCATTGTACTCTGTTGAATGATAGAAGCTTCCCTGGTGAAAACTAAAAGATCCATTAGTATTCTCTCTACTCCCTATGTTACACTATGTTCCATAAGCCTTAGGTGTAGAGATTCCATTGTAGATGTGTCACTTAGGTCTAGGCGTCTCTCAGACACTCATTCTCTGTGTGTGACCATTGTGGAACTCGATATACACATGCACTCATGTTCAGATATTGTATGTGTATTTTTCAGTACATTTTTGAGCCAATTAATTTCCTTCTGGTTTTTTACACTGTCTAAGCCTTATTTATGTCTCTTCGCTCTGTCTCCCTGTCCAACTACTTCCTTCTTTCTCCAGTTAAAGCACCTCCATTTTACCCATTTTCCCCCTGATAATAATACCCATCTCCCATCATCTCCGCCTCTGTTGAGCTTCCCCTCACCTCCATGGCTCCTTGCATATCCTTCCCTCCTCCCTTCCCAGTTGAATACCCCAATTTTCCCCATTTCCCCCTTGGTAACATCTGTCTCCTACTATCCCCTTTCTTGGGCCCTTTCCTTCCCTTTACCTCCATGGTTTCTTTCCGTTTTTCTCACTCCAGCATTTGTATCAGAATATATACTCACATATAAGGATTTGGTGCTAAGTTCCAAAAACAGAGAGAGCATATGTCCCTTGTTTTTCTGAGTTGATGTTGCTTCACTTAGTATAATAGTTTCTAGTTCCATCCATTTACCTGCAAATTTCATGATTTCATCTTTCTTTACCATTTGAGTAGAACTCTATTGTGTAAATGTACCATATTTTCATTATAGAATATATGTTTTTGTGTCCTTGTGTAACAGTGTCTGTTGGTTTACTTACTCAGAGTGGAATTGCTAAGTTAAAGAGTTTGTATATTTTTTTATTTATTTGTTCATTTGTTTGCTTTGGTTTTGGTTTTGTCCAGACAAGGTCTCACTATGCAGCCCAGGCTGTCCTGGAACTGATGATCCTTCTGCCTCAACCTCCTGAATACTGAGTTTACAGATGTGAACCACTATGTCCAGCTTGTTCATTTCAATAAATATATCCAAACTGCACTCTTTGAAGGCTATAGTTCTAACATTATTGCTAGCAATTCAAGGGCACAATTTGGTCCCCATGCACTTGCTAAGGTAGTATATTGTCATAATTTTGCAATTTTCCAAACTGATAGGTATTTTGTTTGTCTTTAATTATGCATAAAGTAGGCACCTTTTCATATTTTTGATGTTATTTTTTTACTTTGACTTTGTTCTTAAAAACCTACTAGTGCTAAATTCCAATTTTTTCTTTTTTAAAAAAATAAACAGCGACACCGTCAATAATTGTATACATTTTCTTTCTTCTTTTTTAGTGTGGGGGGTAAGGCAAGCACTTTACTGGTTTTCATGTGGAACATTATTTCGAGGCAGCTTACATAAAGCTTATATATTTGGTTTTATTTTTTAATTTAATTATAAAAAAACTTTCATGCTAAACGTTCCTGGTCAGAAGTTCCTACTGTATCTACTGAGTTTCTCCTCTTACATATATCAGGACTGTAGATGGTTAAATACGTGGTGAGTGTCAGAGCATCAGGGCAGTTAAGATGGAAAGGCAGAGAGGAGTGAGGAGTCAAATGTTACCAGGTACCCAAGTAAAGGAAATGACCCATTTGAAGCTTTGGGCTGTTGTTATCAGCCGTCCAGTGTCCTTAGAAAACTGTGACTGTCCATCTATTTTTTTTTAAAATTTCATCACCTTTATGGAGTTCTGCCTGATTTTTAAATTTGTTGAGCACCATGTTCTCTCTAAAAACTATCTTTTGGGAGAAGGCTTTGACAAGAAAGCTTGTCTAAATAAGCAGATCCTGGCAGATGTTTTAAATTGCTCAACTAAGCTCTTGTGGAATAGGAGATCTTGGAACTGAGGTGCAGTATTCTTTGTCCCAGGAGACAGACACATCCTTAGAGACAGGAAGCATCAAGGGCATCACAGATTGTCACCAACACACGTTAGGGTGCAAATGAGAGGCTGGTGGGTTCCCAGGGATAGGTTTTCACTCACTGCTTTTCAAAGAAATATGTGTATCATTGAGTCAAGAACAGAGACAGAAGACTTAAACTGTTAAGCTTCCTGGCCTTCTTCTGGATGCTCCTTTCCCAATAATTTGCCCCTGGATTGTTAGCTTAACAACGTACTGTATTATTACTCAGTTTATTGATAAATGGGGAAGAGAAGACTACTAAAAATACTCCAAATTTACTTAATTAAAGAAAGAATTTAATAATATCTAGGAAACCTTAGATTTACCAGCCTAGAACTTATTTTACCTAACAGAAAAAGATGTATACGACCTTGCAAGTATGCTCATTTTAATGGCTTTTGTGAAGCCATTCACTGCACCTGAGATAAAAGCTGACTCAGTGGTAGCTCCTGACATATATTTTTGGAAATTTTTCTATCTAAGTGAAAAGTTATGTACCTCCACAGGCACAAGAGCTGAAAAAAAAAAAAGTTGGGGGCTGAAGAGAGGGCTCAGTGGTTAAGCGCTTCGGCTGTTTTTCAGAGGACCCGGGTTCAATTCTTAGCACCCACACGGCAGCTAACAACTGTCCTCAACTCCAGTTCCAGGAGGTTCTGACCTCTGAGGGCACTGCACGACACTGGTGTACCTACCTACATGTAGGCAATACACTCGTACACATAAAATAAAAACAGTGAACAAAAAGATATTTTTTAAAAAGAGTCAGGTGGGGGTGGGAGAGATGGCTCAGCAGTTAAGAACACTGACTGTTCTTGCAGAAGACACAGGTTTAAATCCCAGCACCCACATGGCAGCTAACAAGAGTCCATAACTCCAGTTCCAGGGGCTCTGACAGCCTCTTCTGTCCTCTGTGGGCATTGCACAACACGGTGCACTTACCTACATGCAGTCAATCCTGCATACACATAAATTGAAAATATTAAATAAAATATTTAAAAAAAAGAGTCAGGTGGAAATTGTCCTGTCCTACCTGCTCTCCTTTCTTTGTGTGGACCAAGTTACCTCACAGATGACATATTTGTTGATGTGTAGATCATGTTACCTCAACATATTTGCTGATGCACATACATGTGCAGTGTGCTTACTGAAATTTTTTCTTTTTTGATCACCATAAAATTAAAGGCATCTTCCTCTGCTTTGTCTTGATTCTTTACTGGTTTTCCTGTTCATCAATGGCATTATAATATTTTCATTCAATTCTATCATCAAGCATTCTGTTTTAAAATGCCTTTTGAATGTATTTCTTTTGTATATAGCAAGAACCAAAAAAATCTTATATATATGTTCCCTAGAAGAGATTTATTGCTCTAACAGTCCCTTATTTATTAAATATACTCAGCAAACTTTTTAAAAAACTTTGAGTCATGCAAGCACTTAGAATTTCCACTGTTATTTATCTTCATGCCTTGCCTACAGAATGGACAGGTTGCAGGTGGTTCATTCGTTTTGCTGTCTCTTAATGTTTTGCTTCCACCAGTGACAGAGATATTTTTAAACCACATTGGAAATAGAAACCTAATATACAATGTTGACCCAACAGGATACTGGCCTTCCAAGGCTTTCCTGCTAAGATTACTGGGCAGTGATTTTGGAATGCCATTCACTGTTATAGACACTCCTCCCAGCAAGCACCTGAGCGTTGAGACACACAACTTCATTGTTTGTGATGAAAAGGTCAGCAGTTGTATTATGAGTTGGTAAGGTATTGGATTTAGAAGACAAAAACCTAAATGTCAAACCTCAGAAGGCCTGTGTGCCTTCATTCTAATCAACCTGAGATACTGAATTCTTGTTCATTAATATCCTTATGGAGCTACAAAGTAGGGAAAGGAATAAATATGGATAAAGAATGCAGGATGGGAGATGATGTTCTATCAGGATTGGACAACTAATAAATTAAGCCAGTGAAGTATACTAATTGAAGTAATTATTTGGTTAATCTGAATGCTGTTTCTTTTGTTTTATCGAGGCATGTCTGCCTATGTAGCCTGGCTGGCCTTGAACTTTCAGCAATCCTTTTGTCTTTACCTCCCAAGTACTGGGATTATAGATGTTTCCACCCATGCCCATGAATGTTCTTTTTAACTATTAATGAAGACTCTTCAAGAATTTTCTTAGCTGGGCTGCCTACTAGCGTATTGAATGTGCCCTTTTACATTGACATGTCATTACCAAACTGATGTGCATTTGTTCTGAAAACAAATAACACTGAAAATTAAACTGGTCCTCATACTATGTTAGAAGAAAATAAAGACAAATACTCATTTGCAGGTAACCCTCATAGCATGACCTAACAATATGGCTGGAGATTCAAAAGGCTTCTGTAAATGGAGCTTGTAAGGAAGGTAGTAGCATGCTGAGAGATCCCCAAAGGTACGTGCCGAAGGTCTTGCCTTAGTTATAATTCCCTGCTGTGTGTGCTCAACTTTATAACACTGGAGAAGTTGCTTTAGTTTCTACATACTGTAACTTTCTCATTCCAATAGCTTCTGAGTTCTGTGAGCTATAAAGGAAACATGAATTTGCCAGCTGAGGTTGGTTTATTGGAGCTCACCTAGGAACGTAATTGCATAGGACAGCATCGTCTCGATGGCAAAATGGATCGTAGTAGTAAGGAAACAGTTCCAGGCATGCTTCTTTTTATTTTGTTTTGTTTTGTTTTACTGAGGCGAGATTTCATGTAGCTCAGGCTGGCCTCCTCAGGCATGTTTCCTACATTCACATGGATGTGAAGAGTGTGAAACACTAGGGCTTGCAGCTGGTTTATAAATCAAATAGGAAAATTCTAGAACTGAAGAGTGACTAGCCCATTTCTATGTTGATTAATATAGACCCCAGAGGATGTAAGTGAGAAGCAGAGGACCCAGGAGTTGGCTGCAATGGAAGATACCCGGATGGTGATTCTCAACAACCTTGAAGAGCTTGAACAGAAAATCAAAGATATAAATGACCAAATGGATGAATCCTCCAGAGAGGTATAAACTAGAAGTCTACTTTGTATTCTCTTTCCTTTTTCCCATTAGCTTAAAGATATTTCAGCTCATTGTGGCATAGGTCTGGGAGGCCAAATGTATAGAGGTCAGCATGAACAGACATTTGTTCAGTGGGAATCATATATAGAGCACCCTTACTTATATTCCCTTTTCTTTGTGTTTTCTGTAATCCAATGACATATTAAGCATCTTTAATGTACTTTATATCTAACAAACTTTGTTCTAATTTTTAATTAGTACAATCCATGTTTTCTTTCTTTCTTTTTTTTTTTTTTTTTTTTTTTGAGACAGGGCCTCCCTGTAGCCCCAGCTGTCCTGGAACTCACTATGTAGACCAGGCTGGCCTTAAACTCACAGAGATCTGCCTGCTTCTGCCTCCCGAGTACTGGGATTAAAGGCGTGCACCACCACACCTGGCTCTGTTTTCTTTTTTAAACAATTTTTTTAATTCATTTATTTTTATTTTATGGGTATGAGTGTTTTGCCTATATGAATGTAAATGTACTAGGTGCATACAATACCCGAGGAGGCCAGAAGAGGGCATTGGATTCCCTGGAACTGGAATTAAGGGACTGTTGTTAGTGCCATGTGAGTGCCAGGAACAAAATGGGGTCCTTTGCAAGAGCAGCCAGTGCTCTTAACTACTGAGCCATCTCTCCAGCCCCATGATTCATGCTTTTTGATCACAGGATCTGTCAGCTAAATGAACTTGTATTTGAAGTGTTCAAGTTCAAATCAAACTAACATTTTCTGAGCATTCTTAGTAAGAGTTGGCATCATGTAGATACTATGAAGAGGTTCACATATGAATTAAACCAAGTTCAAATCAAAATAACATTTTCTGAGCATTCTTAGTAAGAATTGGTATCATGTAGATACTATGAAGGGATTCATATATGAATTAAACATAATCCAGCTTTCTATAGATTTACAGAACAGGGAACAGGCAGTGTCCTCTAACTGTAATAGACGATCATGGTACCTTTTAATGCTACTATCATGGAGTGAAAGGGAACACAGAATTCTGCCTGTGGTGGGGGTGGGGTCTGTGTGACATCATTCACAGATGGTGCTGATAGTCCTGAGAGTTGTGGGGAAGGGACTGTCACCTGTCATCTTATGTTCCCCTGTGGGAGCCCCTAGGAAGGCAGGGCTTTCCTGCTGGACTGGGCTAACTTTCACTCCTCAGACTGTAGGGACAAAGAGCCCAGCTTAGCTTATGCTTGGGCTAGAGTCTAAGCAAATAGGCAAATTATCCCTGGAAAGAGCAGAAAAGGGGCTGTAGTAGAAAAATGAAGGGGTGAGAAAACTAACTTTCTTAGCCAATGCATTATGGGTTCCCTGTCTTTCTTAGGCATGGATTCTGGGTCTCTTATGAGTTCTCTAGAGAGCCCCACAATCTGACCGGTCAGAAAGATTTTTGAAAATGTTAAACATGTACCTCTGCAGTGGGCAGTGGAGAACGTTCCTGAAGGTGAAATGCTTCTGAGTTTTGTTTTGTGTCCTTAGTTGGATATGGAATGTGCTCTTTTGGATGGAGAGCAGAAATCTGAAACAACTGAACTCATGAAGGAGAAGGAGATTTTGGATCATCTAAACCGGAAAATAGCAGAACTCGAAAAGAACATTGTTGGTGAAAAGACCAAGGTAAAACAAATTATATTGAAATGTAGTTTTTAATGGGAAAAGCTGGGGTCCCGATTAATTGAATTTAAATGTTAAATGAAATACGTTGATTTGTGTGTCATGTTCCTGGATAATAAGACTGTAGAAAAACAAGTCCTAAGAGCCTATATTGTCACAAACTGAGAACTGCCAGGTATGGGCAGCTGATGCTGAAAGTACTGGTATTTCATGGCTGCCTGATCATGCTTGATGAGAGAGTTGCTTTCTCCGTTCAGCCTTTCTGCCCTTCTGATTCCTGTGGTTTTGTGCTTAGTATACTGGGCTTGTTTGTCACTGGTGCCCAGTGGCTTGGATTGGGCACATTCAAACAGAGGTGCCTCCTTACCATTTGCTTTTCAGTTCATTAATAAGGAACGGTCTCCATTCACCTCACCTGTCTTGCCTTGCTATTGTCTCTGATGCAAGCGCACTGCTCTTGGGAAAAAAATATGTGTTGGCATTTTTGGGTGAGTCTCTCACACACTGCCAAGTGACAAATATCTACCAGTCACAGGTGACACTTGGCTGTGATGAGGTCTTGCTTGTACTTTTCAGACCACAGCTTGAATGTTAGCTGGCAGCCACTTGGGAAAATATGGAAAATTACTTGCAGAGCTTAGAATTCAGAGCATTGGTTTGTCAGTGAGGAGCTCTCCCCCAACCCCGGCTTGGAAATATTATACATTCCTTTTCCATTATGATTTAGTAACAGCTGAACTAAGCCTAAAATTAAAAATAAAATTCCAGTTTGAGTTAGCAAAAAGCAGACGAGGTTTAACTCATTCTTTCCTGTCTGTCATGTTTCGCAAAAGAAAATATGTTTCAGTTTGAGTAAGTTCTAGTGTTCAAGTGTGTAAAGAATTTCTACTAAAATGTGGCTTCCTTTTAAGGCTCCTATTTGTTTGATACCAGTAAATAAAGGCATTCAATCTCAGTGCCAAAGACTGAGCTCAGAATTGTATTGTCAGAAATGGAAACTGGTGTATTGTTCTACTTCATTTTCCTGCTTGTCTGCATGTCAGAATCAAAGAGCACAGTCCTTCCATTGTAAACTCTAAGCTATTCTCTGCCAGCCTAAAGAACCTGTTTGAATAATGCACATGTTTTTCTTTAGAAGCTCCCAACCAGTCAAAGGGTTAGTTGTATAAATCTGAAATACAGGGGCTGGGGAGATGGCTCAGCAGGTAAAAGCACTTGCTGCACAAACATGATGACCTGAGTTAGGATCTCTGGAACTCAGGTAAGAAGCCAGACTTAGTCTCTCTCTCTCTCTCTCTCTCTCCCTCCCTCCCTCCTTTGCCAACAAGCACTTCACACTGAAGCAGCTGATAGTCCCTGTCCCTGGTTGCCTTACAGTTCCTGGTAGAAGAAATAGAAAGCTGTATCCTCAGCCCACCTTCCCTGGTCAGGGCTCAGTATTGCAGGTGAATGCTGCCATATAGCAACACCTCCTCCTTTCAAAGTATAGTCCCAGCTTTAATTCATCACTAGAACGTGATCATTGTTTTCCTCTTCTTTCTCTACTTTTCCCCCACATTCCTGGCTTTATCCATTAGAGTCCTTCATAAGACGTTCATATTTCTCACTTTAGCGATCTCTTATATAACAGGACATTCTGCTCCTCCATCTGATTATGTTGGGAAGGAGAAGCAATAGAGGATGAGCTTTTCTTTGCATGGGGATGGAAAATGTAGAAGACAGATTTGATTATTAGGCCAATAATTGTGTTTCTCTCTCTCTCTCTCTCTCTCTCTCTCTCTCTCTCTCTCTCTCACACACACACACACACACGCACACACACACACACACACACACACACACTGACTGAAGTATATAGGAGGTCTTAGATAATGACTTACCTTCTTTTTCAAAGACTTTACATTGAGACAATCAGAAACTTTTTTTTGGAGGCATCAGATGTCTCGTTTTGGTACTTGGTATTTTGTTACTCAGAAATTACTTATTAAATTAAATCATATTGTAGTAACCATACTGCAGTTTGTGTCATGCTGCAAATCTTGTGGGACCTAGGACCAGGGCATTGTGGTCTCTGTGACTACTCTGCCATCCTCACCATGTATGTGTTTATCTTTGTGTATAGCTTGCCTACACCAGAACCCACATGTATTGTTTCTCTCTATGTCATTAGCATCAGATTTTATATAAAAGTGAAGGACGCTGGGCCAATGCTGAATCTGACTTTCTAGGGAAAGCTGTGCTTCATTCCAGATCTGAGGTAGAGGTGGAACTCCAGCAACACTGACAGAAAAGAGCCAAGAAGCCATCTCCATCCCTCCTGACAAACTGATCAAGGAGACGACTGTAGGGCATGGAGTATGGACCAGATGCTGCAGCTGTTAGGGGATTAGTGGGTGTTGGCAGGTGCAATTAATTATTGTCTCTCATCACATGGTATGAAAAGTAGCAGAAACTGGCTTTGGTTAGGGGCCCCAAAAGAAGACGAGGAGAGTAGAAACAGAAACTGGGCAAGATGATGTCATTACATAGTTTTGATATCCAAACTGAAATAGCAACTCAGCAGTGGTTGGCAGAATTGGTCCTATTTCACAAATCAATCTATTCTAGCATTTTTTTGACATAACAAATTCTGTTTAAATATCTGGTCCGTTTTCTTCCCTTGTGGCTCAGAGATGCTCTCATCACTTGCCCCATGAGAAACTGAAAACATCCAATTTCTCCCATCAAAGACCAGTTCTTTGGCACATTCTCCAAGTGTCATCGCATCCCACCTTCTCAAGTCTTCAGTCCTTTTCCACAAACCTTTACCACATCCTCACTATCAGCCTGCTACCATTATTGTTTTTAGAATATTATCAATTTAGATAAACTAATACTTTATCTCTTCTAGTAAACTTTTCAATCATTTTAAACAGTAGATACTGTCTCTTAATTTGCAAATTAACCATCCTTCCTCTTCCAGTTGGCTTAATCCTCCACTACTCCATCAGTTTTCTCCTGTTTTTAAAAATTTTTATATATTATTTCTATTTTATAGGTATGAGTATAGTGCCTACATGTATGTAAGTGTACCCGTGTCCTGCAATACCCATGGAGGTCAGAAGAGGGCACTAGATCCACTGGAACTGGAGTTATGAAAAGTTGTTAGCCTCCATATGGGTGCTGGGAACTGAACCTAGGTCCTCTGCAAGAGCAGCCAGTGCTCTTAACTGCTGAGACATCTCTCCAGCCCCCACTTTTCTCCTTTTAAGGACTCCCTTAGTCTTTTAAGACTCCCGAAGACTCAGTACTTTCCAGCCATTGGGTGCTTTTCAGAACTCCCGAGTAGCACTCAATTCAGAGTATAATTAATTTTCCTGGTCTTTTCTCCTTTTTCCCCTCTATCTTTTCCCTGCAGCTCACAGTCTTCTGTGTTTTTCTCTCTCTTACTCTGTGTGTCTATGTGAATGAATGTGTGTTTGTGTATGTAGGTGCATATGTGTGTACACCTATTGGGCTCAAGTAGAGGCCAGGGGTTCACTTCAGGGGTTGTTCTTCTAGTATTATCAACTTTGCCTTTAAAAATTATTGAGTGTGTGTGTGTGTGTGTGTGTGTGTGTGTATGTGTGTCAGTGTGTGTACATACGTGCACATGCATGTTCCGGGGGGTACATATGGAGGTCAAAGGACAACTTTTGGGAGTTGATATTTTCCTTCTACCATGTGATCCGTGGGGATAGACCTCAGGTTCTCAGGCTTGGCAGCAAGCCCTTAACCTGTTGGACCATCTCACAGGCCCCTACTTTGCTCTTTTTGAGATGGGTCTCTCACTGGCCTGAAACCAACCAATTAGGCTAGGCTGACTGGTCAGTGAGCCCCAAGGACTGCCTGTCTCTGCCTCCCCAGGCCTAAGATTGCAACTGTGCTACCACACTCGGCTCTTAAGTGTAGGTTTTGAGGATCACACTCAGATCCTTATGCTTGTATGGCAAGCACTTTAGTGAGTGAGCGAATTTCAAGCCTCCTTATCTTACTCTTAACTCTCTACTATTCATCTATGATCTGAGCTCAGGTTTTGTATCCGCTGCTCTTTTAAAGCCATGGCTGCAAATAACCTGTGTGTGCTGGGGACCCTCACATGCACATCTCTGGCTCATAACTCTTTTCTGAACTAACTCTTTTCTGAACTTCTATAGCCCACTTGATGTCTCCAGACGATATTTCATAGATGATTTCAACTGAATACTTCTATTAATTGAACTTAAATTTTATTTATTTTTATTTTTTATGTGTATGAGTGTTTTGCCTGCATGTAGGTAAGTGTACCTATCTACACAATACTTGCAGAAGCCATGTGAGGGCATTGGACCCCCTGAAACTGACATTACAGACAGTTGTTAGCCACCATGTGGATGCTGAGAACTAAACCCAGGTCCTCTGTAAGAGCTGCCAGTGCTCTTAACCACTGACCCATCTCCAGTCCTGTCATAACTGAACTTTTGATCTTCTCTTACTCCTGTGTGCTGCACCCCGCCCCTCTGTCACACACCCTCTCTGTGGTTTTCTGAATCTTGGAACTTGAACTCTATCCAGCTGTCTGCTCCAGCAGGAACCTGGATATTGATCTTGATGCCTCCTTCTCTATCATGTAATTAATGAGCAAAGTATTTCTCAATTACCAGTGTCTCTCTGTCTTCCCTCACAACATTCTCTTTGAATTCCTCAAAATCCCTCCTTGTCCCTTTTTGGCTTTTGACTCTTCTGCTCATTCTCTTCACAGTATCCATGGTCATTTTTAACTAAACAGAAAGTAAATCATAGATTTCATTCAGATTTAAAGCAAGTACAGCGGGTTGCAGCACTGGGCTACTTTATATAAATCAAATTTTTTTTTCTGTGATCTGTCATCACTTTCCCCACACTTACCCCACTCTCAGCGTGGCCTTCTCTCTGTGTGTTCTGAGATCCATCCTCCACCCACCTCAGCCCCACCCAAGTCCTCGTCAGCCGCTGCTCCCCCCCACCTGGAACCCCCTTCCCCATTTTCCTCACCTTGTTTCTGTCTTTCAGGTCTCAGCTTCACTGTCAGTTTTTCAGAAAAGCCTTCCCAGCATTCTCTAGTTGAAATTACCTTTCTGTTGTTCTTTTAGCCCTTTTACATATCATATTCTCTCATTTACATTTGTTTTGGATTATTAGATATTTATTTCCCTCTCCTGCCAGTGAGCTAGAGGAAGCACTGTTGTTCCCTGTTTATCCAGCCTGTAGTAGGTGCCAAAATACTGCCCAGTGTGCTTTGGGAATGTTGTCCTTGGACTCTTCTGCTAACAGCTGGTCCAAACTGGGCATGACAAAAGACATTGAGCCAAACACCTGCTCAAAAGCTTTGTGCAGCCAAGTTTCAGGACAGCTGGGATGGGCTGCCCAAGTGCACATGCCAGGGGCCTGTAATCACACTGCCAATCAAGCTAGAGTCTAAGACAGAAGGAGGAAGTGGCTTTTGCCCTTTTGGATCACATTTCCTTTTCCACACACCTGTTACTGTGGTCGGATATGAAGTGGGTAATGAGCAAAGTAAAACCCGAAGAGCTGTCCCCAGTGAGCAAGGTCCGGTTCGGATGCGCCTAGCACATCCTCTAATCCTGCCCTTGTTTCTTGAGAAAAGACCTAGATCCATAGGGAAAATGTTTGATAACACAGCGAAGCTCAAATCTTGTTAGGAAATTATTGACAATATTTCCTTGGCTTTTTGTTGTTGTTGTTGGGTTCTTTGTTTGTTTTCTTTTTTGACACGGTCCTGTAGCCCTAATTGGCCTGGAACTCAATACGTAGACCAGGATAACCTCAAACTCACAGAGACCTACCCTCCTTTGCCTCTGGGGTACTGACATTAAGGGTGTGTACCCTTATCCAGCATTCCTTGGTTCTTGAGATAAAATGTGAGCAAGATATTCTATTATATATTTACTGAACATTTTTCCAGTGGTTCCCTAGGCTGGCCTTTCTCTGCTCTTAGGGAACCATGGTTAGTTTTCTTCCATGTGATTCTAAGATAAAGGTCTCTGGACAGCAACACACGCCACTGTAAACATGGGTAAACCCTGAACAAATATGAGTATCTCACTAAAACATAAACACAGAGGGAATGTTTATTTAGTGAAGCACTGAGCAAAGAGATTGTCACCTTTTGCATCATGCTAAGCAAAGAGCTCATCAAAAGAAAGGAGAAGACACTGTTACCTTGGTGACAAAGTAGGGCGGATACTCGCCCCATAAACCCAGGTTGGGTTTAAAAAGGTTGAGAACTTGCATGCTTGTCCTCTGTTGCTCTTTCTGCTTTAAGAGCAAAGCTTGATTTGGAAGAAAAAGTAATGGACATGCACAATCTGTTATATAGGTTTTCTCTCCATCTTTGTCTACTTATGACTGCATTAAAAATTCAAAGCTAAAAATAGTTGTCCGGCTTCCTCTCTTTTTAGAATGTCTGTGTTTCATCTGTGTTTCTTAGCGTACAAGAAATTAAAAAGTCACTTGGGCTGAAACTCAAAGAAGATATTTAAAGGAAAGGCTCTACTTTCATACTTCTGGTAAAGTCTTTCCATGAACTAGACAGTAATAAATTTCAAACCATCTTCTGCTTTGAAGATGAAGCTCTTGTGTCTTCACATAGTTATATTCTAGCACTGTAGCCATCCAGGTCTATACACTTCTGAGCTAAACACATTTAACTGTGAGCTGAAGCCTAGGTCAATGTCCATACAACATGTTCCTAGATGAAAACTGAAATCCTTTGCTGTCCCAATTTTCCTACAATAAGCATGTATTCTTGAACACTAAGTGGTTAAATTTTCTTCCCCATTACCATCTTGCCAAAATACCTGTTACTTCCTCTCTGTCCTTCTTTCAGAGCCAGGGGAAGACAAGGAGCCAGGCTCAAATTCTTCTGGAAGTGTTAATGCCTCCCAAGTGCAGCGCATTTGCCAGGTCACAGACAGGGTCAGAAGGGCCCAACCCTTCCAGTGCCTCTTTCTTACATTTCAAAGTCAGCTCCCTGGCTAGAGGAAGTGGAACTGGATCACACAGGATTGGAGGATTAAATCAACAGGATTCCAGATAAGAGTTATTTTTTTCTGGTGGTTTCTTAATTATATAAGCCCTCAGTATTCAAATTTGCCTAGGTTTTAGATATTAAATATCTGTTAATTATGTGAATGGAATGCAAAAGCCAAAGGGGGGAAAGTCCTCAGAAAGAAGTATACAGAGTACTCTTTAGATGGGCCCCCCCGACAACTGCCGTTTGTTTACAGTGGTCTGTAATTGTTCCTCTGCAGTTCAAAAATCTGAAAAAGTTTTCAGAGGACAGAAGTGCTTGACATACTGATTATTCATAGTCAGTTGTAGGCTTGCTCAGAGTGTGCTGCTCTAGAGCTCGCTGGAAACAGCCAGTAATAGTTGCAATATGAACTGTGCTATTTGCATAAAATTCGTAACATTTTGAAATCAGAAACTCTTCCGGCCTTAGTGTCCATATGGATCCAAAGTCATCAAAACGAATTCATTAAACATGTACATTTTTTGTATATTAATTGTATTTCAATAAAGATGTTTTCAGAAGAGTTTTCGAAGCTGGTGATGGAACTTCGTGGTTGAGCAGTTGCCTAGGACATGTGAAGCCCCGGGTTCAACTCTCAGCATGGAAAGAAAGCCTTCGGGTAAATGGTTGTGGGTCTAAAATGTTAGCTAATCTATAAGCCCATGAGGATGCCTGTCTCTTAAACAAATGCACAGGCTTTTAAGAACTAGAAGGAAAGAGATGCTCCAGGTATTTGCAGAGTACTTTGAGCGGCACTCCCCTAAACTGAAGGTCTAGGGATTACAGATTTAACACATTGCTGCATCAGTTCCAAACCTGAGCCAGGGTTTCACGTATTGACTTGCCTGGGTTCCTAGAGTGTGTTGAGGTATGAGTTAAGGAACTTACAACTTACAAAAATGGTTTCTAATTCTTGAGAACATATTTTCCAAGCTAGTAGGATTGCCAAGAACTAGCAAATAAAAATAGAGAAAGCTCAGTTATATTTGAATTTCAGGTAAACAAAAAGAAAGTCTTTACATATACATCTCAGGCAATATTTGAAACATGCTTATATTAAAAAAAATACTTGCTATGCATTTGACATTCAAATATAACTGGGCATCCATTATTTTATCTGGCATCTCTTCAAGGTACCCTTGAACCACCTGCCTATTGAGTCACAAGCTTAGATATGGTAAAGTGAACTTTTTCTTCATGTTTAAGGATATTTTTGATACAACATTAGAATTCACATAGAGCCAGAAAGCTAAGTTTTAGCTTCTTCCTTCAAGAACATAACTGAATTTACAGTACTCATGTATGAAATTCTCAAAAATTTAAATTATATATAAAAATATATAACTAAGAAGAGACAAAACACATTACTGTCTTCCTGCCAGAAGATCTAGTGAAATAAACAGTTCTATGGGGGTCCTGGAACTTTTACAGAATATTTAAAGTTTTTGTGAGGCCACTCAAATTATTGAGTCAATTTACAGCCACTCTTGACATTTGCATGATGAGAAGGCATCATTCGCATCCAAACTTGAAATCTATCATTCCTCTCTGAATTGGACAGTAGGGTCTGTCACAGTTCCCTCTTTCCTTGATTTACCTGAGTCATTTAATCTGAATGTAAAAAATATATACAAAAATGAATTACTATGGCCAGGTGTAGTGGTACACACCTTTAACCCCAGCACTTAGGAGGCAGAGGCAGGCAGATCTCTGTGAGTTAAAGGCCAGCTTAGTCTACATAGTAAGTTCCAGGCCAGCCCGAATACAGGGAGACCCTGTCTCAAAAAGACCAAAATAACCAACCAACCAACCAATCAAACAAACAAACAAACAAACAAAAACAAATGTGAATTACTTATAAAAGCTTGGTCCCAGCACTTGGGAGGCAGAGGCAGGTGGATCTCTGTGAGTTCAAGGCCAGCCTGGTCTACATAGTGAGTTCCAGGACAGCTGGGGCTACAGGGAGACCCTGTCTCAAAAAGGCCAAAAAAAAAAAAGAGAGTTTTTATGCTATGAAAACACAGTCAATGAGGGAGTCAATTATTTTAAGAACAATTTTTTTTCTTTGTGTGTGTGTGTGTGTGTGTGTGTGTGTGTGCGCATGTGTGTGCATGTGTGTGTTCATGTGAGTGTGGGCACGTGAGTACCTTGGCAGTCATGTGGAGGAGGTCAGAAGACATCTTGGATTTTGGTCTTCATCTTCCACCTCGTTTGAGACAGGTGTCCTTGCTCACTGGGGCGTATGCCAGGATAGCTGGCCCTGAGCTTCTGAGGGTGCTCCTGTCTCCATCTCATCTCACTGAGGGGTGCTGGGATTACAGACATGCACTACTGCATCCAACATTACGTGCGTTCTGGGGATCAAACCCCGGCCTCAAGATGAAGCCATCACCCCAGCCCCTGAGAACAATTTTTGCTGGATCTTGAATTACTTGTCTTATGTCATTAGAAAAATGAAGTTGTAATTTCCTTTGTCTCTTATAATCCTGAATGGCTAAGCCAGTGGTTCTCAACCTGGCTACATGGCAGAAAACGTAGATTAAAAAAATGTTTGCTAGTCTGTTTCATGTTCCTGTATTTGTGACCTAACTGCGGCTTAAGAAATGGGATCTGGGGGCTAGAGAGATGGCTCAGCAATTAAGGGCACTGACTGCTCTTGCAGAGGACCCGGGTTCAATTCCTAGCACCCACGTGGCTGCTACAGCTGTCCTTAACTCCAGTTCCAGGGGAATCCAAAGCCCTCTTCTGACCTCCATGGATTGCTTGACACAGGTGCACTCACATACACATAATACACTCATACACATAAAATAAAAATAAGAAAAAAAAAAAAAGAAATGGGGTCTGTAAGCAAGGCATGATGGTGCACACCTGTAGTCCCAGAACTTGGGAGGTAGAGGCAGGCAGATCTCTGAGTTCAAGGCCAGCCTGGTCTACATAGTAAGTTCCAGGTCAGCTGGGGCTACAGGGAGACCCTGTCTCAAAAAGACCAAAAAAAAAAAAAAAAAAAAAAAAAAAAAAAAAAAAAGAAAGAAAAAGAGAAAGAAATGAGCTAAAATTAAAGGAGACTGAACAAGTCTCTACTTTTCTACCTCTAGTCCTTCTTTAATCTTTACTGAGTAAGTAGATAGCTCTCAACAAATGCACGTGCAACCAGTTTTCTGTATCCTTGCATTCACATCCACAGATTAGTGATATTTAAATATATAATATAAATATACATGTATCTGTCCTGAACACATATAGACTTTTTTCTGTCATTATGCCCTAAACAATTGAGTATAATAATTATTTGCCTAGCATTTACATTGTACTAACTATTATGAGTAATCTAGAGATGATTTGAGATATACTGGAGGATTATGCAGGTTATGTGCAAATGGTACGGCATTTTATGTGACAGTCAGCATCTCTATAGACTTCCTCATCATCGGGGGTCTCCCAGAGCAATCTCTTGACGATACTGAGGGGCAACTGTATAGGCCAAATTTTATATACTGATTTCTACCTTAATTTGTTTGTGAAAATTTACTATTGACCTCATTTGAGCTGGGAGCTTCAGAAAGATCTGTCTTAAATATGCAGAGCAGGCAGGACCTAGTAATGAACTTGGCCAGCATCATGAGAAGACAGCACATGTAGCACCAGGACAGAAAACAAGACAAGAAGGGGGCAGAACTATGAGCAGCAGTGTCCTCTGAGGACTCCTATCTTGTTCTAGGGTTTGTAAATGTCCCATGTAACCTGGATTTTACTGGGGTGCTCAAGATCCTTATGATCTTATGTTTCAACAAAGCAAAATTTATTAAGTTTTAAATTCATTTCCTGAAAGTAGACAAATCTGTGTCTGTAGTAGTTAGAATAGGTGCATTTGCCCTCTTGAGTCTGGGAAAGGGAATGATAGTAAATATTTTACATGTAAAAAACAAGAATTCCTGGTTATTTTTGCCTTCATTGTAGAAGGTGATGTCTTTAGCTCTAAGTGTTTCCCTTCACCTAATTTTCCTTTGAAAACTTCCTGGGCTATAAATAGAAGAGAGGAATATTAATTTCTTTCTGGCTCAAAGTTGTTCTACTTGGGCTCTTGCGGGAGTGATGTCACCTCTGTGATTTGTAACTGAGGCCACCTGCCCTTAATCCTCCCTGCATCCTTCCCCTCTCTTTCCTATGCCCTGGCTTTGGCCCCACTGAGCTTTTGCTCTTGGGACCAAGGTAGTGGTCAGAGCATTCCAGATAAACCACAGGGAAAACTGCAGAAGGTTCTAATGGTGCCCGCTTACCTAATTCTTTTAACCGCACCCTTATATGGAATTGTGAAACAATCTGATCGGCTCAGAAGGAAGGTACTCTGTAAACGTGAGGTATTTTTTTTTATCAGTTGTTTTCTTTGTGTTTGTTATTAATAAAATATAACATTTAGCACATCAGAGCAGTAGTTTGGTAGTGTCTTCATATCTGAAATCTGTGTTTAAGCGCAGTCGCTCTCTATATTAACTAGTATTGTATCAATATTTTCTACCAACTTTAAATTACAGGGCACTGTCCCTGTGATATTTAATTATAATACATAGTCTTTATTTTCGTTTTTATTTTTCTGTCTGGAACTAGAGTTGTTGCCAAGTCTGGTGACTCAGTTTCTAGAAATAGAACTTTTTTGGATGCGCTTCTTTTGCTATGTAAATTGAGCAATCTTTGATCCATACACAGGAAAAATAACATTTTCTTAGCCAGAATTCAACAGGCATCTGTGTTATGTTGTTGGTTTTATTAATGGAAATGTATTAATTCTGAAACTAATTCAGAATTATTAGTATTCAGTTTTGCTATAACACTGTCCCCATTAACCGTGCCCCTGCTTTCTCCTAGCCAGGTGAGCAAGTGTAGTGTGAAAGCTTGGAGAAACTTTCTAGTAGACTCTTACATTGTTGTAGAATTATTTTAGTTTTATAAATGAAGTAGGCTTTTCAACTTTATAATTTGGGGAGTTGATAATTTTGAAAAAAAAGTACATGTCTAAAATACCCTTGAAATTTTAAAATCAGCTCAGAAACTAGAGACTCACCTAAACTTGGGTGCATGTTGATGTCATACTGTTTTAGATTTGAATGATAACATCTTTTGTCAAGAATCTAGATGTGTGTTTTCGCAGGAAATCCTGGACATTTGGATGCAGGAATTACAGACAAGCTGATTCTATAGAACTCTTTCAAATCTTCATCTTTTAAAAAATCCTCTTTCCTAACATAGAAGAGGTGTAGGGAAAGCAAGGTGGTGGTCTTCCTACTTACTGAGAGTCAAGTCATGACAGTGCTTCATAAAATGTTTTTATTTAGACTGAAAGCATTATACACAGAGAGAATCTTGCCTAAATTTTGCTTTAAGTGTTCAGAGCATTACAGAATGTACCACAGCTGAGAAAAGTGGCATTAAATCCAGGAGGGTCGTTGTCAAACCATGCCACCACTCTATATAGTATTTGCTGATTGGTGATGTCATAGTCACTTAGCATGTATGACTCGAGGAATTTGGTGCTGCCTTTCTTCTTCATTTCTCCTCTGGATCTTGGGGTCTCTTCTTTATTTCACAGTCACTCCTTCCTTCCTTCCCTCCCTCCCTCCCTTTCTCTTTGCATTTTTTAATCATCCATTGTAAGGATTCCATGGTCAAGGTCACAGCTTTGGTGTGTCTGAGCAACCTCGTTCACTTTCCTCTCGCTGTTTTATCAGTCTTAGGTTCCTACTAGCTCCCTCAGTGCCCGAAACAGATGTTTCTCTGGTTTTTCCAATTGCTTCACTTTTGAAGCATTCCCAGTTTCTAGAACCATTCCAGCCGACCAGCCTGCCACCAGTGCTCTTAGAGCACCTCTGACTTGAGAGAACAGATTGCAATAATTTCCAAAACTTGTTTAGCAAACGTCTCTAGCAGTTTGGGCCATGACAGTACTTTAAGGTAAATAAATAGCTCCTCTCTTTTATCACATTTTCTGACAGACTCTTTGCCAGGATATCATATGAATGAGGTTGGCGTCTCTTTTGTTCTTTATTGGCCAGTGATCAATATTCACCCTTCCGGTTGCTTCCTCTGCCTTTGTATGTGGTAGCAGGAAGGAGGGAAGGAAGGAAGGGCAGGTCGTCATCAATGCCCGGTGAAGCAGATTGTGTTTTGAGAATGCAGAATATTAACTTCTACTTATATCTCTTGGCCCTAACCGCTAACACACTGTTCATTCATAGAGTATTTACTGCTTGTGCCTGTGTGTGACGCCACTGAGAAATGTTCAGTAGCACCTGCCTGGGGTGTGAAAGTTAATATCTATTCTTCTATTTTCTGATTTCTGAACTTCAGGAGAAGGTAAAGCTTGATGCTGAAAGGGAAAAACTAGAAAGGCTTCAGGAGCTTTACTCCGAGCAGAAGACGCAGCTGGACAATTGTCCTGAGTCCATGAGGGAACAGTTACAGCAACAACTCAAGAGGGTCAGTAGCAACCAGGAATGTACCACTTGTTTTTCTTTTTTTCTTTTTGATTACGTGCTGCTTAGCTATGACTTACTACTTCACATAGCATAAGTTTGCCTAAATTCTAGCCTTTAGATCCTTAAAATAGAAATATGCATGCCAACAGTGTATACCACTCCATATTAATCAATTGAAAAGTTCCTTGTGAGAATCCTGTCCCTAATTTATATGCGGAAATGTTCCTGGAGACATTCTTGTTCCTGACTGATAATTGCCACCAAGATGGCAGGATTACATGTGCTGATGTCTTTTTCTGCTGTGATGTGAATATTGTTTGCTCTTGAATACTCCCCCTGAGCTTGATTTTACGATTTTGTCTGAAAATTATCATTCTGATTTGTAAGGTCCCCCACCTGTTATTTTTTTCTTCCTGAGGATTAGTAACATTGAACTTGTTTCATGATGACAGCAGTCTAACACCAAGATCCAAGATGGGGAATATGAGAAATGCCTTCCACATCTCCTTATACAGGCATCTTAACTTCTAAGTGTGCGCTGCAGCATGAACCTTCAAGCTAAATGTTCCTGTGTTGTTCTCCTTTCCTTAATGTTGGCCCTGTTTAATACAACCATGCTGGTTAACTTCTGAAAAGGAGGCTTCTTAAGTGGGTAACTTCACAAACACTGGCACAATCACATAATAGTTCATAGTGTCTTGAGGACTGGGTCATCTCTAACCAATGGTCCAAATCATCAGTAATCCCAAGAAAACAGGCTTTAACAACCTTGTACCTCTAAAGGAGTCATGGAATAGAAATTTGTCCTGAGTAACAATTTATGCTTTCACAGGAATAAACAAGAAGGCAAATTTTATTCAAGCTTTGTTTACTACCATCCTGAGAATGAAAAAGCAGAACAATCCATTATGATAGCATCCTTGAAAAATTTTAAGGTGATCTTTATAAAAGAAAGTATTTGATATTTCTTGGAACACCACTAGATAATGAGAAATTAGAGTTAAAACCATTTGATGTATTGCAGAGATTGAGGGAATCTTAATATGCTGGGCATGGGGCCCTAGGCCTGGAATCCCAACACTCAAGAGGCAGAGGCCAGAGGATCATTGTACACTGGAGGCCAGCCTGGTCTTGATAGTCAGTTCTAGAGCTACATAGCAAGACCTTGTCTAAAAAAGTATCCATTACAAGCAAATGAAACTACTGTAGCATAACAAACAATTTTTATATCTTATAAAGTTATATCGAGGAATCTTTTAACAAGGTGTCTTCCCCTGTATTATTTTATTTTGTAAAGCTGAACTTGCTGCAAGTCCCTTGATGTCACAGTTCTCTGGAAACCTCATGATAAAAGTGATTGCAAAAAGACTAGTATGTGTGGAATTATTTTAGTTTGTAATTATGTTTTTGCCAGTTCACAAAAGAGAGATAATGCTGAATTTTATATTTGTTTAGTGTTTTTTTAAACTGTACTTACTGCTAATGAATTCACATAGTCACTGTGATTCCTTCTCTAGGTAGGTACTATGGTTATATATTTTGTTGTTCTTCTAGTAATAACTAGTGTGTCTAGTGTGTCTCTGTTCTTCATAAGCATTGCTTCCAATAAACCCTCCTAGATTCTGGTAATAACCCGGAGTCATTAATATAACTAATTGCTTTTTGCATAATCTGATTCTATACGGTAGTTCATAACTCTCAATATGTTTTGAAGGTTATGTTTCAAAAGATGAGAGGAAGTGATACAAAGATTCGCTCTATTACACAAAGACTGCTCATCCTTTCCAAACAGAGGGTCAATTCTTATCATAGGGCCTTCTCCTTGGTTTCCGGTAGCTTCTGCTCACTGCATATTGAGAAAACTTCTAATTCTGTTCTCCAGGGTTGATGATCACTATAACTTCACCAGTCCCTTGGTAGAAATTCACTTATTTTACAAGTTCATTCTTAGGAATTTACTGTGTTATCTATCACAACTCATTTCTCTTCAGACTGCAAAAACTTCAAATACCACCTCATTACAAAGCTTCCACAAAGGCATTTACAGTAAAGTCAGCAGTTTATTTTATGACAACTAACTGCATTAGATGGCATGTCACATAAAGTAAAAAGTAAATAGAAAGGAAGAAAATCATTTTCTTAAACTATGTGTTGCCTTGAAAGCCTGAGCTGAATTGTCTTGGGCAAGCAACTTGTGCTCTTGTGGCATCTTGCCCCTGAATCACTGCTTTAGAATGAATAGAACTTGTAGCTGATAATGAGTTTGTGGCTCTCTGGTGTGTAGTCCAGACAGGCTCACACAGAAGTCTGCTGGTTTGTGTTTGCTGGGATAATGTCCACTGTTAAAGCAGAAGAGACAGACAGTGGGCCAGGGTGTTCCCACAGTCTTAGAAAATCATTCAGTTTCTGTGGAATGCAATGTCTTTACACATAAGAGAAGGTCATACTATTGCCTTTCTCTATATTCCAAAAGCATGTGAAGTGTTTGACTAGGGAACATGAGATGGTTAACAAACCCAGAGCCCCATTCCAGTTTGCTTTCAGAGTTGGCCTTAAACAGAGATTATTTCTAGAATAATGTCTGGTCATGCCACATCTGTTCTCTTTCTGTCTCTCCATTAGAAAAAAAAAATACATAACGATCTGCCTGCATATGTCTGCTCTATAAATTCTCACAAAAATATGATTACACACACACACACACACACACACACACACACACACACACGCGCGCAAGGAATAGCACAGAATTTTCCTTAGGGCAACTGTGGTTTTTCTCTCCTACCCTTTCAGCTTTCCAGTCAGTAGGGGTTTGTGATGTCCCTTCAGTGAGTGGAAGTTTTGTTAAAATTTTAATTCAGGGGGCTGGAGAGATGGCTTAGCAGTTAAAGGCACTGGCTGCTCTTGCAGAGGACCTAGGTTCAGTACCCAGCACCCATGTGGCAGCTAACAACAGTCTGTAACTCCAGTTCCAGGGGATCCGATGCCCTCTTCTGACCTCCACAGGCACTGCAAGACACGGGTGCACTTAAATACATGCAGGCAATACACTTAGACACATAAAAAAAAAATAATAAAATATTTTTAAAAATTTCATTCAGCTGGTTTGCTTGACTTATACCTTTCTGGGTATGTTGTCCTGTTTCTTTTAAACTGTGCTAATCTCCGAATACCATTCCTGTAATTGCATTATCTAGAATGTTTAAAGTTTTTATTCTCCTCCCAAATAACTTTTCATTCAGAGTTTAGACACACATGTTCTAACAGATGACTTGATGAGATGATCAAGCCTACAGTACCTGAGTACTGAGCTCTGCTTAATTTTCATCTTTTCTCCCTGTGTGCTATTATTTTCATGGAGTAGTTTAAATATTTACTACCAATCAGTGAATGAGTCTGTTGCTGTCATTCAGGGTTAAAATAACATGTGTTGGATCTTAACCACATGTGGAGTAAGCAACTGACTAGTATAGTGTATATTGTGAACCACATGCACTCTTTAAATAAAGATAATTCATAAGCCAGTAAGCAAATTTTAAATTTTTATCTTAATTATCTTAAACCCCAAAATAAGCTTAAAAGAAAGATCTTGAAATTTCATTGTATATGCTTGTGTGTATAAATATATCAGCTAGTGCATTATTTCTTTAATTCTTTAATAAAACGATTTCTTTAGAAATGGCTGATAAACTGGAAATATTAGCCAAAGCATTGAAATTAAGAGTTGAGATATCTTCAATAAACCAATGTGAATATATATTAATTATATTATATTATATATATACATATATAGCTTTTTAAAAATTTGTCTAAGAAAAATGTCACCCTCTCCCCATCCCAGTCCCCTTTGGAGATAGAGTCTCACAACTCATGATCCTTCTGCCTCACCTTCCTGAGTGCTGGGATTATAGGCCTATGCTAGCATACTCAGCCTTGAATATGTTTTTCAAATTATGTTTTTCCTGCTCTTACACTTTGTAAATCCAGTGCATATCTCCATAACCTTATTGCTATAGTGTTGGTTTCAAGTTTGTGGTCACTAATAGCCCTTTAATGACTCAGCTCAATGACTATAATTCACCGCAGAGGCAGAAAGATTTCCATTTAAATGGAAAGATCTAAATTTATCATTGAATAAAACCTGATGATAGTGATATACAGCTAATTTATCATATGATTACTTTTCAAACACTCTGGATGATTTAAGTGAATAACAGTAATAAAGAATGTCCTGTTTTAGCTCTTCAGAGCTGTTAGCCGCAGTGCCCAACTACCTCTTCCTTTTGGTCAAAGAGTATTTGTAAATTATAAGATATTCTGTTCATACTTCAATTGTAATTCTGTTAGAGGCTCCAAAAATAAATGGGCATTTTTAAACGAACTTAAGAATAATTTATACAAGGTACTCCAACCCCTGCAGAAATGCAGATTGTTTGAATACATTCATTTTTTCTCAAAATATCTCAGAAGTTGAAGAATGCCTGTTCATTTCTTAATTTTTGACCTTCCATAAATGTCTTCAGTGATTCTCAAGGTAGAGGTGCTTAACTTTTTGAGTATTTCATTGTGCCTGGTGAAAGCTTTGGGTGTACTCTTTCCAATAAAGAGATTTATGGACAACTGTAAAGGGTGCATAAAGACTCAGTTAAGAACCTCAATCTCCAAACGTTTTTTAAAGAGATTCTTTTTTCATTTTTATTTTTTGAGTTGTATATTCAGAGCAAAGCTGAGCAGAGTATACACACGCTTCCCATTTAGGCATAACCCTCTCCGTTAGCAATATCCTCCAACCAGAGTACTCCATTGGTTACAGTTTCTGAGCCTAGAATAACACATCTTTCTTACCATGGTCCATGTTCAAATGTTGCTAATTGTTCTTTTCAATAGAGGTATTTGAGCATGTATCCTCTCTATATTGCATATTATCAACAATATAATAAATACATTTAGTGCATGAATGCCTAAAGACTATATCGTTTAAATTTTATACATTTACTACTGATGTGTACATTTAAAAAAATTCTTAAGAAGTTGAGTTGAGTGTGGTAGCACATGCCTGTAATACCAGAACTCTGGAGGTTGAGACAGGAGGATGGTGAGTTAAAGCCCAGATGGGGCTCCATAGTGGGACCTTATCTCAAGAAAATAAAAACCAAAGAAAGAAAGGAAAAAATATAGAAAGAGATACAGAAAATGAAACAAAACTGACCAAGTAAATAAACACTAATCCTAAATATAAAGGTTTGCTTTTTTTCTCTTTATATCCCTGTGGATTGTGTTACATAACATCTAGGGTACATCTAGTCCCTCTAAAGACTTTTGATATGTTTTTAGACTATCTTGAACTATTTTAGTCTACTGTTTTGTTATATATTTCATACGAAAACTGTGAACAATTATTTTAAGAGACTGGACTGCAGGTAACATTAGGTTATTTGCCAAATTCTTTCTACACATCACTGTCCATTTTAAGCCATCTAGTGGATTTAAAACCAAAATTCTTCCATGTTCAGAAAACTTGAAGCTGTTGACGTAAATGCTGCTCTCCACACAGTGCCCTCTGCAGTTCCCCTCTAAAAGGCAGGGCTCCAGTGTTCAACTCCTTCACAGATTTTGGCCTTACACGGTCTTGTCTCTGTCTTAGACTGAAGCTTTTAACCATTGTTTCTTCACACTGAAAAGACATCCAGCCATCCTGGTATGCTTTGTTTGCATTCCCTTTTCTCCAAAGGATGCTGACCTGTTGGATGTTGAAAGCAAACACTTTGAAGACTTGGAATTTCAGCAACTTGAGCATGAGAGTCGTCTGGATGAAGAAAAGGAGAACTTAACTCAACAGCTGCTTCGTGAAGTGGCAGAATATCAACGGAACATTGTCACTAGAAAGGTAATCTGCCAGGTGATGCTTGATGTGAAAATCAATATTTCTTACTAGTTAAGTGATAGTAATGATGATCATCCACACAGCTGTGGACTGTGACTGTATCTGAGTATCTTTATGTGTTTAATCACATCACAGTTGGCCTGCAACATAAATGGCAAATGTTGCTCTGAGATAGACATGGTATGGTTGTTGCTACAATGCTATAGATATATTTATGAATAATACCCATTTTTATTCACATAAAAATGAAGTCATAGAAAATCAGGTATTTTTTTTAAAATTTTTAAAAATGATTTATTTAATAACAACATACTTAGAAGAAGCATATCATTACAACACAATTGACATATTCAATAATGTTTTCCTGAGGTAGGATGCTCTTTCAAAATTGGCTGTTAATTTTTAGGTTTACAGTTGAATTATTACAGTTATACAATATTGTACTCATAAATCAGGTATTTTTTAAATCACTTCCTTTGGCGGTCGCAATAACTAGATTTTGAGTAAGTATGACAAAATCTATTTTGAATTTGCTGTTTCCATTGCTTAACAGTTCCCAAAGCTGACTGAGTGCTTGTTACCATTAGCAACAGCCCAGTAGAAAGTCATTCAGATTGCTATGAACTTCATCAAGTCCCAAAACTACATGCCCAAGCCCAGAATTCAGCCCTTGTTCCAGAATTTAGAATTATACACTAGAACATTGTACTAACCTAATAAAAGTGAGCAAAGGAAGGAAAGAGAAAGCTTAAGCTCTCAGTTTAAAAGAGAACGTCCATTGCTATTTTTTCATCAGCATGTCAAAAATTAATTGATAGACTGATTCAAGATTTCCTTTTGACTTCTGGGTCTTTCAGAATAGTTTTTGTTTGTTTGTTTGTTTATTTATTTATTTATTTTTGTCTTTTTGAGACGTGGTCTCCCTGTAACCCATCTGACCTGGAACTCACTATGTCGACCAGGCTGGCCTTGAACTCCCAGAGATCCACCCGCTTCTGCCTCCCCAGTGATGGGATTAAAGTCGTGTGCCACAACACCTGGCTCTCAGGATAGTTTTTAAGTCACTTCAACTGCATTGACCTTAAGTAAAGAAAGGTGAGCTTGGTAGGTCAAAGTAATGCTTTTTAGCTTCTAGGTAATGAGGGTGGTCCACTGCCAACTGCCAACTAAAATGTGGTCACTGTTATTGCAGTTCTAAAGACCCTTTTCTTCCTTGCCCAGGACAAACTGACATATTTTTGAATATCTAGTGTGCTTCTTTCTTTAATAACTTTTTTTCTTCCAGGAAAAAATTTCTGCACTGAAAAAGCAAGCCAGTCACATTGTTCAGCAGGCTCAAAGGGAACAAGATCACTTTGTGAAAGAAAAGAACAATTTAATAATGATGCTCCAAAGAGTAAGTATTTTCTGTTCAGCACCAGCTACAGTAAAGCATAGCTTCCAACTTGGGGAAGGCTGTCTCTTTCAAAGTAATGCCTTTATACTCCAAGGAAGCCTTTTGTACACACTTTTTTATGTAACTTTCTACATTAAAAATAGTACTCTGGGGGCTGGGGAGATGGCTCAGTGGTTAAGAGCCCTGTCTGCTCTTGCAGAGAACTTGGGTTCGATTCTTAGCCCCACATGGTGGTTAATAACCATCTATAACTCCAGTTCCAGGATATCCAACACCCTTTTCTGACCTCTGCAGGCACTGCATAAAATGGATGCACTTATATACATGCAGGCAATACACTTATACACATAAAAAAAAAAAAAAAAACCCACCCAAAACAGTACTCTGGGTTGATCATCTTCAACTCAGACCATAAGCAAGGAAGTTGTTTTCATACTTTTTCCACATTAAAAATATGAACTATAGCAAATTTATACTTTCTGCTATTTTCCTTTTAAAAAAAATCACATTTTCTTCAAGCAGTTAAAATATATTTTAACACCAATTTGTGGTAGTTTTAAGGGAAAATCCTCTTTTTACTGCTGTTGAATATTTTGGTTCAAGTGCTCTAGTGTTTTGAATGTGTTTGTGCATGGTCTTCCTCATAAATGTCACCTTGAGTTAGTTTGACTTAGCTGGTTTTCGAGACACTCCATGTATCTTGGTTAGAGGAGTCGTAGGATCCTTCTAATCAATGGGCCTTTGTCCAAATAAAGTGATTCATAAAAAGTTTCCTAGACCAAAGACAGTGTGTTGCATATCCTTTATGGTGTGCATGTGTGATGTTGATGTTTGTTTCTGATGCAACGTCATTGTGCTTCTCAGTTGCATTCAAGCTGACTTCAATTTTGTGTTTCTTTAGGAAAAGGAGAATCTTTGTAATTTGGAAAAGAAGTATTCCAGCCTCACTGGGGGGAAAGGGTTTCCTGTTAACCCCAACACTTTAAAAGAGGTAAGCTATGATTTTACAAGTCTGCTTGTAGATCAGAAAATGCACCTCGGTTCTGTGTGATAAGCCAATAATAAAAACTTAGTTTAAATGACTTGCAAAAGCCTTTAATGCTTTGAGGAGTTTCTTGCTTTTCATTATTTATGCTTCAAGGATTCCATGGTTTATTTTTGTGTGTAGTGCACATATTTGTGTGTTTATATACACATACATCTACTTGTGTGGATAGTGACATTGTGAGGTAATGCGAAGTCTCAAAAAATGCATCATCTAAAATCTTGCATTCTCATCTTCAACGTCTTTTCGCCTTCTTTCTCCTTTCTTACTTTTTTCCTTATGAGTCTTACAGAGTGTGGAAATACCCTCCAAATGTTTGAGAAGATAGTCTAGTTTCTTTCTTTTCTCTCATTTCCCGTCCATTGGGAGCTCCCATTTCCATTAGCCTTGCATACTCTTACCATTCTGCTCTATTTCCCAATATCATCCTCCCCAGAATATCCTCAGAGAGCTGCATTGCCACACTGATAGAATATTTAAACTCTGCTATGGAAAAGTGTAATGCTGATGATCAAGGCGCTTTTCTTATGCTGACTTATAAACTTAGGGGAAAAACTTGCTTCTGTATAAAAACTTGCCTGACCACAATAACTGCTTTGGATTTATTGTTTCTGTAAAGAAAGCAGACTTAGGAATTCCTAGCTGGAAAACGATTGTGGTCTGTGTGCGTGTGTGTGTGTGTGTGTGTGTGTGTGTGTGTGTGTGTATACACGTGCAGGTATATAAAGTAAAATTCTCATCACAATAATAAGTATGGCCAAATGTGTATTTCAGAAGCATTTAAAAAATATTTCTACAACTGCTTTGTTAGATCATACAGTTTTATGATTTCCATTATTTGGAACATATAACTGGCATTAAAGACAATGGTTGTAAAGGGAGGGTACTGGCATAGGATAATGTCAGTGAGACATCAGGTAGACCCTGTGAATCTTGTTAATGAATGCAGTTTATCTTACATGTTTTGGGAAGCCATTAAATGATTTTAAGTAGGGAGATAACATTATTTGATATCCGTTTGTTAAAGACCACTCTGGGCCACTCAGTGAACAGTGGGTCAGAAGAATGAGGGGGAGCAGGGAAATTGGTGTGAAGGTGACTGCTGTAGGTTGGAGCTTGGATCCAGGGCTTGGAGTCCAGCAATGGCAGCGAGATGGAAAGTTAGTTAGATGAGTGCGTATTTGCAGGTAGAATCGAAAGTTCTCACTAGTACATTGGATTTCTGAATGGGACAGACAAAGGGGAGTGCACAAGCAATGTCATTTTTCAGTTTCAGTAACGAGGCCAATGACGAGCGCCTCTCACTGAGGTGGGGAAGACTGGGAAGAGTAGGTTCGACCTGGAAGATCTGGTAGTTCACCCTGTGTACACTTAAGGGGAAGGGCTTGTGGCATCTAATTGAATTTCATGAGCTCTAAGTCCTTTTTGTGTCTTGATAAACTAAAATCATTCCTTTTCTATTGATGAGTTGGTCTTTGCTTTTTCTGTAGACTCCATGGTGTCAAAAGTGCTTTTGGCTTTGGGGCCAATTCTGTGGAGCCCAATTGTGTATGCTTCTCACGTATCTCTATGTTCTCCTGTACCAGGAATTCTTGACTTATAAAATGTTTTGATTTTCTGTTTTCATATCTTTTTGCTTTCTCTCTAATCTTCTCTCTTTTTTTTCCTTCTGAGGAATGATAAAGTTATAGCCTAATTCTTTAAAGAACACCTACTTTTGACAAATAGCATACTCTTTGAAGCAATAAAATTATATGAGCTATGACCCATAAAAGGAATTTTAAAAAACTTGCCTTTAAATCATTCTGTCAGCTAAGCAAGAGAATAACTCAAGGCTTTTTAATTTCCTTTCTGATCCATTATCACAGATAAAATGAAATTGGACAGCCCAATTCATTGCTTCCTTCAATTTAACCATATAAAATTTATATAATATCTAGGTCCCTTTCTAAACCTGAGACTTTAATACATCATTTGTAGCATCATCTTTAGCTTTCTCCACTTTGTTGTAATGATAGGTTGTCCATTCGACCTTTTATTTCCAGTCTGGAGGTTTTGCCACAATATCACATCACAATATGTTGTCTTTTTTGGAGTTATTTTTTGAAAGAAATAATGGTGTTTCCATAGTTAATGGGCTAAAAGTAGAATGCAACAGTCTAATTTTACTCACTTTCTCTTTTTAAGATGATGCTGTTTACACTTTTTCTCTTTTCATATCATTTCCGTGATGGGCAAAAATCATGATTGATCTGTGAAATTTACTTTTCATGAAAAAAAATTTAAGTGCCTTTTCCACAAAGATAAATTTATGAGTTTTGATTCACAGGTATTTTGAGTCGTGGGTATTTTCTCTAAGCCACAGCCAGAACTGAATTACTGAGTTCAGAAGTAACTGGAAATATCTCTGTCCTAGTAAAAGAGTTGGAGTTAAGGAAACTGCCTTGAATCGATGACACCATCCACCTGCACCCCCACTGAGGGCTGTGTGTATGCATAGGAATTAAAGTACATGTCCTTTTCATCCTTACTTGGTTGAGATGCCCTAAAACTAAATCACGTTAAAAGAAATTACTATTTCTATAAATGTTTTATTAGTGTAAAACCTAGTAGGCATTCCTTAGCTCACTTTTTCTGATACTGTTATTTGTCAAGAAAAGGAGGGGAAGAGAGTGAAGATTTGTGGAAAAGACTCTTGAAATACAGTGAATGATTGCATTGTCAATTGTGGATCTCAACGTGTGATTCTCTTCAATGTATGTGTAAAGATAACATTATTCCATCCACAGAATGATTACCGATACCTTTGGAGATTTTAAAATAGAATGTGTTGGATTATTTATCATATAGTCACTTTGATTTCATCAGAAATTATGTTTACTATTTGGAACGGCATTTTTTGCAGAATAATCACTGTAAACCCATTTTAATTGCTGACCATTAACTAAATGAGACATTGGATAATGCACAGGTATCTGGCTGTGCCGCACTCAGCTAACTCCATCATACTGAGAACATTAATACCCTCGCATGCCTCAGCTTTTGCTTTCTTTGTGTTTAATGTCTGAATTCCTCCTTTTAGGGCTATATCAGTGTAAATGAAATTAATGAGTCATGTGACAATTCCACGAATCTATCCTCTTCCACTCAGTTCCCTGCTGATGCTGACGCTGCTGTCACTGAGCCTGCCTCTGCTGTGCCGGTGAGCCAGCCCCAGAGTTCAGAGGTGTGTGGGCATGTGTTTCATTCATTCACTGCTTTTCCTCATGTCAAAAATTAACCCACGGTTCACTGAAAATGAGCAAAATGAAGGTGTATGTTCTGTCTGGCTGGAGGGCCAGAGTGAAGCCAAGTTTATGAAACATGCCAATTTGGGGTTCTGTTCTACACTAAAACTGTTAGAAACCATAAAATGTGTTAACAGTGAAAGACTAGAAGTAACTGCTACCAGATGAAGTCCATACATTAGCACGCTAACCCAACCTAGTTTTCTTAGAAATTAAAAAGCCCTTTAAACTCATTAGTTTGAATCACCTGCCTAGCTTGGTTTCATTTCCTATTTTGTATGGCAATATGGGTTATTTTAATGTTATGCCTTTAAAGCATTCTTGGGATTGGCTAATGGGGAGAAGTGCCTTCTAGAAATACCTTTATCTGATCTCCTTGCTTGCAGTGTAGGATTTTAACAAGAGACTAAATGGAAAGGTACTGCCCATCATTGTGACTTATTGGCTAACACATAATGAGACAGAACAATCAGATGATGGATTTCCTATCTCATCTTATACTCCCTTTCATGTGGACATGTTTCATACAGACCTTTTCTTTCTCCTATAAAGCCAAGATCAGCTGTCTGTTCTGGATTTGTGTTTCCTTCCACCCTTTCTCCTCATCCTATCACTCAACTTTCGTCAGTCCCTTGGCCCGAAGCCATGGCTACATCTGTCGATCCTTTCCCTTTAAATGACACACCTCCTCCTCTACCAGCTAAGAAACACAGAAGGCAACAGCAGCAGGAGCCACAGGTAGGAAGTCTGCGCACAGCATGGAATTTTACCTTGACAACAAGGTCACTTATGTAGAATCGCTTCTTCAACTTTTCCAAGACTGAGTTTTAGAAAGGCAAGTTGAATACCATTTTGCTTTCTTGCATTTTCGCTTGAGAACATTGGGTAAAATCTCTGGGTCTTGAGACTAGTCAAGTTTGAAGAGCTTGATTGTCCTCTCCTGGCTTTCAATAGGTTTCATTACATTACAGCTTCATGCTTCAGCTCCCATTCAGCACAATATTGCAACCTGGTTCATATTTTTCTCAATATGTCAATAAGCATTTCCATAAAATTTATAGTATAGAAAGTTGTGATAACACAATAGTTTTATTACACATTATTGAAACTATAATACTAGACATCATTCTGTTGCTGTGTCCAAATTTGCTAAGCATTTTACAATTCTTTTCATCCTTCTAACAATTCTATAGCATAAGGATTATCTCCAGCTTGAGACTTAGAGAGCTGAGGTGCAGCCCAATGAAGGAACTTGTCCAAGGGCAAGTTGTATGTTTATTGACTAGATTTTTAAATAAACGATTTATTATTCTAATGAATTACTTTGAATACACATAGTATATATTAATGCTCGGGTAGTCAAAATCCGTTCCATAACTCAGCTGTATGGTTACTAGATCCTCAAAATGTGTGAGTTCTGGTTTATTATCCACAGCCTTTGCAGCTAGCACCTTTGTAAAAGGAATGTATTGTATCTCCTGCTACTGCCTCATGGGCTGGTATAAAAGGGAACCATTGAAAGAGGTAAATCAAATAAGGGATGTATACAAGAGAAGAACCTGGAGAATGAAAGAACCGAATACCTTTTACTTCCTGTAATGTTAATTTCATGGGCAGTTTCATTCACGATCAACAACACTGTTGGTTGTAAAACCATCAGTTTTCAAACATGCTCTTTTGTTCCAAATATTAACCGACTTGTTTTCAACAGGGATTCTTACCTACTTAATTAAGCTCTTATCACAAAATATTGGGAAGCTTTGATTTTCACAGTTCATGAAATTTGGTCACACTGAGGACAATACCAAAGTGACTTAATGCCATTTTTTTTAACTAAAATCAGCAATTATTCAATCAAATTTTGAAGTTTTATTATGGCATTCACCTGGCCGTGAATTTCAGCTCTGACACTTTCTAACCACATGTCCTTTGGCAAGTTTATTTAATGTCTCTGCGCCCCAGATTCTTTGCTTTTAATAGAGACAGAATACCAACCTCATGGAATTATTACATAAATTAAAGAAGATAATGTATGTGGAGCATCCAACCCTGCACAGCAGAAGCTCTTAAAAAGTAGGCTACTATAGCCAGGCATGGTGGCGCACGCCTTTAATCCCAGCCCTTCGGAGACAGAGACAGGCAGATCTCTGTGAGTTCAGGGCCAGCCTGGCCTACATAGTGAGTTCCAGGACAGCTGGGGCTACAGGGAGACCCTGTCTCAAAAAGACCAAAAAAAAAAAAAAAACAAAACAAAACAAAACAAAACCAGGCTACTAGAAATCTACAATTATAAAGTTAAAGTGTAAATGTCTGTCATCATTGGCATGCATTAATTTTTATATTTTTCAAAAGCTTGAGATTAATATCGAAATGATTAAACCGAAGGATCTTTTATTGGGAAGTCATTTTACTATGAAAGACATTTTAGGGAACGTGGAGGGACCAAACAAAATATGGATAGCTTTTTAGGTGGCAAAAGTCTGGTTTTGGATTTTCAATTTAAAAAGAAAAAGAAAAGAAATTGTCTACTGGAGCATTTTTTAAATATGAGAGATTGCTATAGGATCTCTTTAGCCAAGATCTTTTAAAATGGAAGAGTAAGTTAGAAGGATGCCTTCTACGAAAACTTCAAGTGGGTTTGGACTGTATTAATGTGATAAGTGATATTACTGCTTTCACACAACTCTACTGTTACTTGCCCTTTCTCGTCACTGTCTTCCATTTCCTACTTCTTGTCCACCCCACTGGGACCTGGGCCACAACACAGAACCCTCTAGACAGACAAAAGAGTAGGGAATTATTGACTTGCTTTGGCCACTGGCTGATCCACCATCCACATAGTGGGACCATCACATTAAAGACAGCAACCATGATAATTTGTCAGTTGGGTTAAGACCCAAGGCAGCAGCACTACAGAAGTAAAAGGCGGCTTTTAAAAATGTTTTAGTTTAGTAATACATGTTCCCACTGTCTGGTCCCATCAAATGCTAACCCAGATCGGTTAGTGGACACAAAGATAAGGTGGAAGTGAAAGAGACATTTCAGAGTTAAAATTCCAAAGCTTCTTTGAAGTGAGTTCCTTACTTCTTACTGCTTCAGTGATCTGTTTCGGTTAGTCAAGTTTTGCTATTTTACTTTGCATTTGCATTTAAAGCACTTTAGAAGCCTGGAAGAAAGGAAAAAACAGCACAAAGAAGGCCTCTATCTGAGTGATACTTTGCCTCGAAAGAAAACCACACCTTCCATCTCCCCACACTTCAGCAGTGCTACAATGGGGAGAAGTGCGGCCCCAAAGGTAGGATGATCCGGAAAGCCAGGAATCTTCTTCCGCAAATTTCTTTGTTGTGTATACTGACAAAGGCAAAACCTTTAAACTATAGAAACGCTAAATAACACACCATTGAATTTGCTTGTTGAGAAGAAATCATAACTAAATTGCTTTTTTCTGTCCTATATGGAGGTTATTCCAAAGAACATAACCCCAGCTCTTTTCTAGCACCACAGTACAGATGATTTTAACTGATAGGACAGATGCCCCAGGCTGCATCCAGATTTAGCAGCCAGATAGGACATAGGCTTGGAGGTCCTGGAATAACAGCACCAAATAGTTTTGGGGTCATTTCTCTATCCACGGCACTGGGCTTAGCCCTTTATGTGAACATAGCAGCACTATGCAATAGAGGTGCATGCTAATCATGACTCCAGTTGTACACATGGATAAACTGAGGTGGAAGAAGCTAAGTGATGACTCAGGAGCCCTCAGCTAGTAACTAGTGGAGCCTGAATATGAACCTTCCTGACCTGACAACTGCGCCTTCCTTCAGTTCTGCTGACATGTCCAATGGGTCATTGTGGAAATGCAGGAAGCGGGGAGTGAAAGGGAGGTTTTTAATGGGGTGGACCTTTGGTGCTACCCTTAACCACAACTAGAGTAAGTTTGTTTTAATTTGGTTTATAAATTGGTGTTTAAGTGTACTTTATTTACATAAAGGATACTGCTACTTAAACAGAGTAAGAGCTGAGCATGGTGGTGCACACCTACAGTCCCAGCATTTAGGAGGCTGCAGGAGGATCAGTATGAGTTTGAAGCAAGGCTGAACTACTACATAACAAGACCAAATCTCAAAAAACAAAGAAACAAAAAGAATACTAAAACCAGTGGGATCTCATTGGGTTTCTGCATAGCTGAGAGTAGAAGGAAACGGCAGCATTGGACAAGTGCAACTTGTGCCTATCTTTTTGCATGGTGTGCATGCATTCCTGTCCCCGCATCTGCCCTCTGCTCCTATTGCATGAAGAGCTTTTAGTCATTCTTGCACAATTGTGGACAGTGTCTTTCCCCAAAAGTCTTCCCTTTTGGAATTGTTGCTATTGGAGGAAGTACTGTGATGCTGAGACTGCTGTGGAGCATCTTGGGAGAGACTGTGACCTGCCTTTATTACTTGACACTGAGAAATGGGACACAAAGACCAACCATCTTTGCCCTCTGTACTTAGATAGGAGCTTTGAAAACAGGGGTTTGGCCATGTCCTGGAGTGCCATTCGGTGTGCAGTTTGCTTTGCCTGAAGTATTCTGTCCTGCTTCTCATAGACTCACCTGCCTCTGGGGCAGAGCAACAGCTGTGGCAGCGTGCTCCCTCACTCATTGGCAACCATGACCAAGGACTCAGAGTCTCGGAGGATGCTCAGAGGTATGTACTTCTATATCACATGCTGTGGTCCTCTGTCTCAGAATTCCCTAAGAAGAACAAATGAGAATACATCTGGGAGTACTAGGGGGGAGATCAACTGAAGTCCTATATTTTACTCTTTTTGTGTTCCATTTGAGGGAAAGATGTGTATACATTATTTTACTGAGGTTATACTTCTTATTTACATGCATAGCAGGTGCATTTTAAACATACTTGTTATACTTTATACATTCAATAACTCTTTCAAATCAGAGAGGCCTTGAGAAAATGACTCATCTTCCTATTTGATTGATAGAAAGAAGAGAGACCACTGAAATGCAGGGAAATTTCTAGGGCACTTAAACAAGATCACTTGTCTGCGGCTGAGACACAGTGTTAAATGAACTTTGTGCTGCAGAGTCAATGAGTTGACACTGTTAATGGGACCCTAGTGGCCCAGAACAGAATTTCTATGACTCTTTTTTTGATGTAGGCTTGAGACGTTTTATGTGTATTTAGGTTTCAGGTAGACTTTGACTCACAGTATATTTTCTTCACAACAGCACATAATTAGATATATAATAGAGTTATGATAATAGTCTTTATGGGAGACTGAAAGAAATTGCTATAATTTCATTCCAGAAGCAAGAATCTTGTGGAAAGTATTGTATTAGTACATTGTTTACACCAACAACTTATGCTAGACTTAACTTTTAAACAGATTTCAGTTAGATACCAAGAATACAAAGGAATGCATGATCCTTGCCTTTGAAATGCATATAGTCTAGTGAGGAAAGAAGAAGTACACAATAGATGATTTCAATAAAATATTGTATTAGTCACTTTCCTGTTGCTGTGATAGAAACACTGACCCAAGCAATTTATAGAAGGGAGAATTTATTTGAGCTTACGGTTCCAGGGGATTTACAGTCTGTCTTGGGAGGGAGGCATGGTGGCAGACTAGTGGAAGCTAAGTTCTACATCTTCTAGCAGGCACAGGAAACAAGAGAACAGCTGGAGATCTGGAAAGGCTTAAGAACTCTCTAAGCCCACCCCCAGTGACATGCTTCCTCCAGGATAGTCACACCTTCTAAAACCTCCCAAAACAGCGCCACCATGTGGGGACAAAAATGTCCAAATACTTGGAGCCTATGGTGGACATTTTCATTCAAACCATCACATTCCACCCCCTGACCCCCATAGGCTCATAACCATATAAAATGCAAAATACATTTAGTCCAACTTTAAAAGTTCCCATAGTCATTGTCAGTCTCAGTACTATTCAAAAGTCCACAGTCCAAAGTGGACTTAGGTAAATATCTTAACTGTAAGCCTCTATAAAATCAAAAGAAAAATTACATACTCCCAATGTGTGGAACTGAATACACATTACCATTCCAGAAAGGAGGAATGGAGGGATAGTAAAGAAATACCGGACCAAAACAAGACTGAAAACCAGCAGGGCAAACACCAAATCCAGTAGCTCCATGTCCAGCTTCTGAGACTTTACTTCCAAAGGGCTTAGATGGCTCAGCCTCTCTAGCTTTGCTGCATGCAACACACATCTCTCTTGTGCTGGTACCATTCCCAGTTTGCAGATCTTCTTGGAAAATGCCTCACAGCTCTGGCATCACGATCTTCTTGGGGTCTCCATTGCCAACCAGGCTTCCCTTGTCAACTTGACACACAAACATCGCTATTAAACCACAACTTTCCAATTTCTGTTCCCAAGATATGTTAATATCACAACATAAGACAGTATAACCTTAAAAACCCACAGCCCTTAAAAAATCCAAACACTTAAAAGTTCATAGTCTCTTTTAAAAGTCTCTTAACTGTGGGCTTCTGTAAAATCCAAAACAAGTACTGTCTTATTTCAAAGGGAAGAATTGGGCACACCTAAGCAAAACCAAAGACCAGCAAAGTAGATCAAGGCTAGACATCTGGGATTCACTCATGATCTTCTGGCCTCCAAAGGGTTCTGGCAGCTCCACTTCTCTAACACTGCCGTCCACAGCACACAAAGCTTGTCTCACAGACCCAGGCAGCTCCATTCCACACTTTCTGCAGTCCTTGGTGGTTGTCCCATGGTCCTGGCATCTCCAAAAAGTTGGGTCTCTACTGAAACTGTGGCTACACTTTCAATGGTTTCTTCTTGCCTCTTGTGGTGGAAAGCCTCAGATTCTCTCCATGGGCCCTTCAATCCTGGGGTCTTATCTGCAACTGAAGCTGCACTTTCACCTATGGCCTTTCCTGGCCTCTCAGAGTGCCAAGCCTCAGCTGCTCTCTGTGACCCCTTCACGCTTTCAACATCAGAACCATGCAGGAGACTCTTACACATTACCAAGTCCTGCTTCCAACTAGAGACAGAGGTTCGGGTCCCCTCTGTGTGCTGACCCTGAGGAAATGCCTCCCAGAAGATTTCACCTCAGTGATGCTGGTCTCTTGGTACTTATATCTGATTTTGCAGCCCCAGCTAATCAGCATCAATTGTCCCAGTAAAGCAAAGGTTTTACTTCAGGTTCTGGTCTCTACTTAATCACAGCTGATTCTTCAGCCCCAGCCAACCAGAACCCACAGATTCTCAATCCAAAAATCTCACACGAACAGCCCTGATAGTCTCTGCTTCCCTTTGAAGCTTCATAAGCCAGGCCTCTATTGCCCACAAGTCTTTCAGCATAACCCCCAAGCTCCACAGCAACAAACTCTAAGCACTCAATGGCTTTTCCGGTCCAAAGATCCAAACACTTCCACAGTCCTCCCCAAAACAGCAAGATCAGGTCTGTCAAAGCAATACCCCACTCCTGGTACCAAGTTCTGTTCTCGTTTCTTTCTTCATTGCTGTGACAAAATACTCTGACCAATACCAACTTGGGGAGGAAAGGGTTTATTTAGCTTACATATCCCAGGTCATAGTTCATCTGGGAGCCCAAGGTAGGAACTCAGGGCAGGAACCTGGAGGCAGGAGCTAGAGCACAGGCCATGGAGGAATGCTGCTTACTGGCTTGCTCCCCTGGCCCCCACTCAGACTGCTTTCTTATGCAACACAAGCCCACCTGCCCAGGGGTGGCACCACCCACAGTGAGCTGGGTCCTCCCACATCACTCATCAAGAAAATGCCCCTCAGACATGGCCACAGGCCAGTCTAATAGAGGCAACTCCCCAACTTAGGCTCCCTCAACCCAGGTGTGTCAAGTTGACACTAAAGCTATCCATCACAAATGTCAAACATAATGATGGAGGTGTGTATGCTGAGGATGTAAAGGGAGAAGCTGGTAGGAGGGCAGACATTGGACCATCAAATGTATTCATATGTTGATGGATTAAAATTTTTCCCTCTGTGAAAGGTGAAATTAAATTCTGATTGATAAGCCTCTCCTCTCAGAATAGGAGATAATCACTGATTTTTCTCTTAAAAAAAGACCTATATATGTTACATATGCATAACATTTACATGAATAAGTTTATATATACATAATGTGTATGTGACATAGCACTAGGATGAAGTTTTTAAATCATTACTAGAGGTGATTTAAAGAATTAATGGAGCTAGGCTGGGTAATATACACCTGTATTCCTAGCACCCAGGTGGCTAAGGTAGGAGGATCACAAGTTTAAGGGTGGCCTGAGCTATGTAGTGAAATCTTGTCTCTGAAAAATAGAGTTAATGAAGCCAGGTGTGATGGTATATGCCTATAATCCCAGCACTCAGGAGAGAGGCAGAGGAGGCAGAGCCAGGAGGATCCAGGATTTCAAGGCCAGCCTGGGATACATAGTAAAAATGGTTAAGGGAGGTTATAGTGTACATGAGAGGTTTACTTTGACTTCTTTATTTATTATAATTTCTTAATAAACTAAAATATTTCTTAGTAGTCACAATATTAAGCATAAGTGAGTATTTTGGTTCTCATTTATAACTGCTAAATTGAAGGTCAAGTCTATTTTCTGTTGTAGCATTTTTCTGTCATGAGTAGGGTTCCTTTTAAACATGTATTTCATGCTGGTGGAGGACATCCAAGCCTGATTGGCTGGGCAACTGAGAATGTCTAGCATATTCATGAGCTTTATGCATTACAGTGATTTAAGGAAAGATTGAACACTGACGAGAGGAGGCCAGATCAGAAATGATTATGCTCTGTATTGAAAGTATTTTTTCAAAATTTTGAGAGCAAGGAAAAAGTGGACCTTTGTACTAAATGATTAAATGAGTAGATTTGTAAAAATTGAGGTCTGTTGGGGGTTGAAGAGATGCCTGAACAGTTAAGAGCACTACTGCTCTTGCAGAGGACCAGGGTTTAGTTCCCAGCATCCACATGGTGGTTAACAATCATCTGTCACTCCAGTTCCAGGGAATCTGATGCCCTCTTCTGACCTCCATGGGCACTGCACAGCATGGGTGTGCTTACACACACGCAGGCAATACACTCATACCTATAAAATAAAAATAATAAATAAAAATATTTTAAAAACTGAGAACTGTTAACAGTATCATTTAACAGGATTCTTGTAAGAAGATGATGAAACTACGGAATGGCAGATCTGTTTTCTCCCCAAATAATGGGACACCTCTTGTCAGCTTTATAAGGAAAACCTAAGCCAGTCCTCTGAGGTCGTATTATGGATTTAGCTATGCAAAATCTCCTGTCTGGGTGTCTCTGGCTCTTCTCTGTTGGTGCATCTTTCATATTCTGAGAAGACTGCGGCTTCAGTCTGCTGCACTTCTGAAGTGGAGTTCTGCTTAGAGCTTCATGGAACTAGGATGTGACAGGTCTGAAGAAACGGAGCCATGTGTTGATCCAGGAGCTGTGTCCTAGCAGCTCAGCCCACTCCTCTTCCCAGATGAAGAGTGGTCGTGGATGATAGTTCTTAGAGCCACCACAGATGGTAAAACTGGCAGGAGTTTATACGAAGTCCATATGGGTATCTCACAAAGACCAGGAAGGGTGAATCATAAATTCACTTAGAGTTGTTTCACCAGCGTTTGTTGACTTCATTAAAATTCCGAGATTAAAATGACCAAGTTTTGAAAGCACTGTGCCTGTTACATTTTCATTAACTCAAATTTAGTAGACGTTATCATTTATTTTTACATACATGATTAACTCACATGCATCATTTTTTTGCTGCTACTCATAATGGACACGTCAAGGATGATGGTGTAAGTATAAGCCTCCTTTAATCAGCACTGTTTTCATAGTGTTGACAATATGAATCATACAAAGAACCTTGAAAGGGGCCAAGTTTAAAGCAGAGGGCTAAGGAACTGAACCCTGGAAGTTACAGTGATCATTTGCTTTTGTACAGCTTGTCAACTGTTCTTTGTAAGCTTTAGAATGAATGAAATCTTTATCCTTTGTTGTTGTTGTTAAATGCAGGAAAGTTCAAGAAAGGTATGAAACCTTCTTGTGTGGTGTTTTTTGTTTCTAGCAAATATCGAAAGGTCATTGTCAAGTCATCTTTAACAACTGATCTGATTTTAAACTTTGCTGTGGTGAATTTTAAGTCTAATGATGATTTCTTTTGCGTAACAGAGAAAAAAACTGCTGCATGTTTTAAGAAACACCATGCTGGGCAGCTGCTGTGCCTTCGAAGGCAGTTGCATGACCCTCTTTTGGCTATTTTATAACAAGTTCAGACCATGCAGGAAACACAAATGCTGTGAAAGCGTTGATCTGTAAGGCTCAGGAGCCACACTAGAGTGAGCATCATATGCAGGCCCAGCATAAATTAGATGTTTTTCCTTTTTAAGGTCAGGTATAAGTAAATAAGGCAAGTGACAGGTTAGAAGGATTTGGATTTAAGAAATCGCTATGAATTCATTCCATTTAAGCTTATTTTGTAAAGAATATTTGGGAGTGTGAAGAAAAGTTTAAATGCCTGGCTTGAATAAGTAAGATTGTTGTTCCAGAGGTTAGGTATAGCACGTTAGAGAATTTGTTACAAAGTTTCATGTGAGTCAAACAATTAAGTGACATTTTTTTGTTCTAAATTCTTGAATACTATTTGTTACTGTCTGGGGAAAAAAAATGCTCTTGTAGATGTATTTTTCCTATTTTCTGGTTGGTGAATATGTGTAAAAATTTTTCCCTTATAGAAAGTCTTTTTTTTTTTCTTTCTTTTTCTTTCTTTTCTTTTTCTTTTTCTTTTTTTAAACTAACTATGCATGCTTCATGAGGCTGGGTTTTTTTTTTTTAACTTTTTCAGTTTTTTTCCCCTTTCATCTTAGAGTGAATCTGAAAATGTGACTGTCATTTCTGTTCATCTGATATTGTTACTAATACCTCAGAGGCTGCATGGCGGGTGGATGTTTGTTTTTCCCCTCGTCAGCCTTTCTGACCTTGTGTCTTTTTCCCTTTCTCTGTTGTTCCTCTTCATGCTGACTTTGCCCTCCTATTCTGGCTGTGGACTGTCATTAGGAAGAGTGAATTCCTCAGCAGGTGAGCTGTGATAGGCTACGTTGTCAGAAATGCTGCTTAGCTTTATCTTCTTAAGCTCAGATAATAGTTTTCAATCACCTCATTTTCTATATTAAGACCCAGATAGCCATATAAACGTATATAATACACATTTGGGATATATATATTTTTTAAATATATTTCACAGTAGTTAATTCGCAAAAGGACTTTGGGGTCAAATTAGCCAGAATTCATGAGATTGCCGTTTAAAATAAGAATAGCTTGGGAGCTGGGGAGATGGCTCAGTGGTTCAGGGCACTGTCTGCTCTTGCAGAGGACACAAGTTCAGTTCTCAGCAACAACATGATGCAAACAACCATTAGCAACTCCAGTTCCAAGTGATTGATCAAAGCATTGAATGCATAGTTGCACTTACATACATGCAGGCAAAATACTCGAGAGAGATCGGAGGCGGAGGCAGGTGGATCTTTGTGAGTTTAAGGGAGGGAAATGAAAAAAATTTTAAAGAGAATAATTTGGCCTTGTGCCTCCTGGCTAATGGCTAGAACTGAATTATCCCCATAAGCCAGTGATTTCCCTATAGAGCACAGGCTATGAGACAAGTCTCAGACAGGAGAGCTTGCTTTGTAGACCTTACAAGCCACACGTTTATCTGTCAGCTTAGGAAAGACAACATATTTTCAAGATCTTTTTTGAAGTTTTTTTACCCTGCTGAACATTATTCTTGCTATATAATTAAAAAATAAAAACAAAACCAAGTAGATTTGAGTTGAGAAAGTTTCATATTTCCCAACGTAGTTCCTTTGCCCCACCCTGCAGAGTAGATGCATTCCACTGCCTTATTTGGGCACTCAGATAGTTGGAATTTATAGATGAAAAATGAATTCATTCAGTGACTATTTTGTGATACCTCTGTGATAAATAACCAGGGATTTTGCAGTGAACGGGATGCCAGTGTCTTGCTGACTAAACTTCCGAGTGGTGCTTGGGCCTGTTTGAAGCTGCCCTGGGGCAGCAGTTCTTGAACCTCCACCAGTTCCTCTTTCAGTCCCTGCTTTGCTGTGGTCTTTCCTCTATTGGAAGTATCCATATGCTTGGATGGTCAGATCTGAGCCCAAATCCCCTGGCCAGCTCTTCAGAATCACACAAGTGCAATTCTACTGACACCAGGGAGAGATCTCTTCTCTTATTCATTGATTGATTTGCTTTTTTAAAGATAAGGCCTTACTATATAGCCCAGGTTGGCCTGGACCTCACAGCAATCCTCCTGCCTCAGCCTCTTCAGTGCTGGGACTTCAGCTGTGTACCATCATGCCAGGCTCATGCCCTTATTATAATGGCAAGATAACATTTTTGTTTACATTTGTTCAGCAGAGAGAAACCATGCTAGGTGACAGCTGGGTTCAAACAAGGGTTGACAGTTGGCAGCATTGCGTAGCTGTCGGCAAAGTGAGAGTTCCTGCTCACCCTGGATTTATCAGAAACAAAAATCCTGCATTTGGAAACAGAGGTTCAGTAGCCACAGGCTTTGCCATTCGAGTTGCCGTGGATAAGCACCGTAGGGTTAGGGTTAGGGTTACATTTGGAGTATCTGGAAGAGTCCCTTAGCATGGGGTTAAACCTCAACCAATATTGCGATGGTCTGAGGAGTTGATGCTCACAGTCCTTAGCACATTGTGACATGATTGTCCCTTGTGCACCAATCCAAAAATTTTGAGCTAAGTCGTTACCTGCCTGTCTCAACCGAGGGTTATAAGTTCATTTTGTTATTCTGTGATACTTTTGAAGAAGACAAAACCAAACCAAGAACTCTGTAAGATTGGAGAGGCAAGTCATGCTGTTTAAGAAGAGTGAGAACCTTCTTTCTTCGGCCTTAGGAAGCAGTTAATTTCTCCTTAAGACTGGCTTTTCCTCAGTTGAGAACGCTAATGGGATGATTGGAGTAGAAAGTCCCTGCCAGGGACATAATTCTTATACGCTTTAAGTTACACCAATGTCTTTCAGGGATTTGTTTTCCATAAGACAATGACACGTCTTCCATGTGTTGACACCAATGTGAATGCTTTTTGTGCTGTAACTTTCTCTAGAAATCATGAGGAAATACACATCTGTAGCTTTTTCAAATGATTTCTGTTGTCATTGTTCCTTTTTTTCATAATGAAAATTTGAAAATGATTTAAAAGGAACAATTAATAATTCCAAAAGTTCAAGTGTAAAATGTAAATATGTGAGTGATGTGATTTTTTCCTTTCTTTAAAAAAGTGACATGAGCTGTATACTTTGAATGCCCTGGCTTCACGTCATGTCATATGCATTGATCACTGCTGTTAAGAATATTCTGTCTGGTCTTACAGAGTGCTTTGATGCTTTGCATCTTTCCCTAGTTCAGTAATATGTGACTTTAATATATATGTATCTATAACTTATAATGGCTGATTATATATAACACATTTTTTGCATACATATATAAACTATACCAAATACTAATACATCACAATTTGCATGTAATTAACATCACTTTATAGAACTTTTGGGCGGATGTTGCTTTGTTAAGACATGGATGAGATTCCTATTTCTAAACAGAAATGTTAAATTGACAACTGAGGAAGCTGTTTGGAATTCTCTCTCTCTCTCTCTTTCTCCCCGCCCCCGTCCTTTCCCTTGCCCTCCCTCATTCTTTTTGTTCTTTCCTATTGCCTCTTTTTTACCATTTTTTAACAAATTAAAAACCTCATTGAAAGTGACCAGGAGAAGAGGCAACATTTAAGTAATCTATTTGTAAGCTTTTCATAGGTCTGGTATTAACTCCCTGGGGAATGAGAAGTAGATTTTTCTCTTCTTGGGAGAAAACACAAATTATGAAGAACTTTTAAATGAATTTAAGGATTTGTCAGTTCCATTCCACCTTCCTGTGCCTATGATAAAGAACTAAAAAGAAGCCAGGCATAGTGGTACATGCCTTTAATTCCAGCACTCGGGATGCAGAAGAAGGTGGATCTCTATAAGATCGAGGCCAGCCTGATGTATCTACATAGCAAGTTCCAGGACAGCTGGGGCTACAGGGAGACCCTGTCTCAAAACGACCAAAAAAAAAGAAAACCAAAACTGAAAGGAAACAACTTGATTTTTTTAATACCTAAAGCTGTAACAACACAGGATAAGCCAATGACCTGACATGCCAGCTATCGGGTACCAGGGGAAAGAAAACACTTTTTGTTTAGGGTACTTTTGAACCTATTGACATTTTCAGTTACCAACAGCTAGCAAAGGACTGGTTGTTAAGGTGGGAAAAGAAGTGTTAGCTTCACAGCAAGTAGGGGAGCTCAGCTTGGGAAGGATTGCTGACCCTGAATGTTTTAAGTAAGTAATTGGTAGACAAGAGAAATTAGGGGAGGAGGAAGAGAGAAAGAATAGAAAGAAGACAAAAGCAGTTTGGATCTTACCCAGATTGAAAATATTACAGATAGTTACAAATACGTTTCTCAACCCCTACACCTGAAAGAACCACTTGCTGTTTTGTGAGCAGATCAAAGGCTCCTGAAATTTGAATGCTGTTGAAGGTGACTGCCCTATGACATTGCATCACTTATCACTAGGCACCAGCTTGCCTTCATTTGAACACAGCTTTATTCAAGAGGATTCAAAACTTTTGTGTTTCTGGTGTGTGTGTGTGTGTGTGTGTGTGTGTGTGTGTGTGTGTGTGTGTGTAAATGTATATATATATTTCTCTCTTTTGTGTGAGTTGTAGGAATGGGGTTAAAGAAGTGCCAAGTTAGTCCACTGATAAATAAAATCCCTCATATGACCACTCTTCTCAAACTCTTGCTTACCCTGGTCATGGCATTGTTCCTTTGATCTTCTTTGCTTCAAAATACATTAGATCAAGGCCCAAATTCACATACAGATGTTTCTGGTTACTGGCTTGAGTCTGTAGACTTAGGAGATTCTAAAATTGATAAATGAGACAAATTTACGTATTTATGGCTCTCTCCTTAGGTTATAACCACCAACAGATGAGTGAAGGACAAAGACAGAAACCTGAATTTTACAACCGTACGGCATCTGAGTCAAATGTCTACTTGAATAGTTTCCATTATCCAGATCACAGCTACAAGGACCAGGCCTTTGACACATTGAGCCTGGACAGCTCCGATAGCATGGAAACCAGCATCTCTGCCTGCTCACCTGACAATATCTCTAGGTAAGGGTTATTGAAAACCATCTGCTGGTTTCAAAGAGAAACTCATCAGTTTGAGACACAATGTGTATATAAGTTCAATTTCTGAGACATAAAATATATGGTGCAAAAGAGGGCTGGGGATCATGGGGACCCTGGAAGTGATTTCCTTGCATCTTGTGTGACTTGGTCAATTATACATCATACTGTTTTCCCACTTTATCCCATTTCCTTATGCTTGAGCTCTGATTAGCACTGTGCTTCAAAATTGAGTTTCTCTGTTGGTGGGATCTAAGCTCCTTTGCCCTTGCTTTTTATTAAGTAGGCAATGACTTCCAATAAGACAGCCAGAATTTCAAACACTTTTAAAATTTTATTATTTTTATTTTATGTGTATGGCTGTATTGCCTGCATGTATGTAAGTGCACCCACTCATGCCATGCAATGCCTGCAGAGGTCAGGAGAGCATCAGACCCCCTAGAACTAGAGTTATTATGGATGATTGTTAGCTGCCATGTGATTGTTGGAAACAGAATCTAGGTCCTCTGCAGGAGCAGCCAGTGCTCTTAACCATTGAACCATCTCTCCAGCCTCCCTCAAAGGCTTTTTTGACCCTTTTGTTTTGGTAGATTTAGAAGAAAACTTCAGTTGTTGTGTATGTTAAAATTTGTATAAGGATTTAGCCATTCATGTTTGTCTTTAAATTTGGGGTAAGCAAAATGGATGCTGTGGACTGAGGAGCGAAGGCGCATCTGAACTATAAATTGCTGGCAGCAGCTCCCCTCCTCTGACGCTTTGCCCATGAATGCCCTGCTGACTACTGGGTAATGTGAAACTCAGATCCAGTCTTCCAGATCCAGCCCTACCTTGTTGTCCCCTCCGAACACCCTTCCAGCTTTCTAGAGTAAGGAAGCTCAGAGCTTTGCATCTTGGTCCAAGTTGGTTCTTAACGTCTTCTCAAAATATGAGCACAGGCCAGAGCTTGGGAAGTCAGTAAGGCAAGAATAAAAATAGGAGCTGGTGGAGGCAGCATCCAGAATGCTATTCTGTAAGACAATTCAATAGTTTAAGCAGAATGGGGATTTTTTTTTTAAGGATTCACCCACAGTTGACTCGAGACCTATTTTTCCTAATTTATGGACTAAATTTTTAAAATTTATTTTTGACAATTTCATACAAGTACATAATGTATTTTGATCACATGTACCCCCTATTATCCCCTGTACCCCTCTGACTCCTTCTGAACCCCTTCTGTTTCTGTATGCCCAAGACCTGTTCCTCTGAACTTTGTGTTTATTGACAGTGTAAATAATGATGCTGATAAAGCAAAACCAGCATCCAGCTCATGTAACTTTCTGGTAGTCACAAAAATGATGCCTCAACAAAAAGTGACGAGCAAATGTGCCCACAACTGAATAACTCTATGATTCTACAAATGGTTTCTTGTGACATAATAAACCACAAAACCAAGTTTGTGGCACTAGAATTTCAGAATGGAATTACATCTTTAATAGACTTATAATTTGGGGATATTTTAATGCATAATTTTACAAAATCTTAAGCACAGCATTTTTTCTTTGACTGTTCTTTATACTAATTTCAAGAAGTTCCCAAGGAAAGATGCTTTTTCATAACATGTATTCCAAACATTAGTTCCTTATTATTTGTTTGCCTGGAGTTTAACACGGTATTTTCCATAATAATAATGGGTAAAATCTCTTAGTATAACATGAATTTTTAAGGTAGATGGTGGCACTGAAGCAAAATCCCTATTTTCCTCTTCTCTCCATTTTACAATCCAGCTTTAATAGAATTTTCTACTCTCTCTTCAGCTTTTTGACACTGAATAGGCACTGTTTAGTCATATCTGACCGTGAGCACTGAGTATCACCGCAGTGTCTATTCTATGTGAGATAGCTCTGGACAGTTACATAGCTATTCAAAATGACTTACTAGAAAGGTAATTCTGCAGTAACATCGTTATACAAAGGACTAAGGGACAGGTGTGTCTCATCAGTTACACACACACTCAGAACCATATAAAATATTGGATATGTAAATGAGTTTGATTTTTGGTAAGTATTTTACAATGTATACATATATCAAAATATCACAATCACATAAATTTTCAATTATACACTCAGTAAAGCTAAGGAATGGAAAGCAAATAAATAAAAATGGCAAATAGTAAAATATAGATTCTATAACAATGTGATGAGTGAGGATAGAGGATTGGTGGGCTTGTTTCTTTAGTGTGTGTGTGCATACGTGTGCATGTGTGTGCATGTGTGTGTATGTGTGTGTGTGTGTGTGTGTGTGTTTGTGTGTTGCTAGGGATTGAACCCAAGGCCTCATGCATGCTAGGCAAGTATGCTTAGCACTGAGTTGCAGTCCCAGTGCTATTTTTTTTTAATTGACAAGTTTTTAAGACCTGTGATTTAGTAAAATTCAAATCCCTTCTAAATTTGTTGGTGACATAAAGTGTATATTTGATCATGGGCAGCAGCATAGAATATGCATTTAATTTGATGCTCTTATATGGCCTACAGTCGGATAATGTCTTTGGCTTTCTCAGCTGGACCAGTGAAGTATGTTCTTTTTCTTTACATGAAGTCAAGTATTGTCAATGAAAGGGAATAAGCATTTATACACAAATATTAGAGTTTATTTCTTGAATTCCAGATTGCTAAGAAGCACAGAAATAATCCTCTGTACTTTTCTCAATAACCACTGGAAAGAATAATAAGAAATCAGCGTATTCTCTTTCTCAGGGAAAAGCGCCTGGTTAGAACTTAGCCCAAACACACACTGCAAAGTGCATCGTGGTTATGAAGCTTATAAAGATCTGGCCTTTCTCCCATGTCTGCTTTGTAATGTGACTGGCAGTTCTGGCTGAGGCAGGCCATGTGTGGTGTGATTCTTTATGTCTTCAGAATAGTCTTAAATTTGAGGCCTCCTAGGTTTGAACTGGTCAAAAATATAATTTAGGAAACTAAGGCTCATACCTTTAAATTCTAGTTCTTAAGAGTCTGAGGCAGGAGGATAGTGGGTGCTAGGCCAGCCTGGCTGCATAGTGAGGCTGTGTCTCAAAAGTGCACATATAGGGGCTGGAGACATGGCTCAGTGATTAAGAGCACTGGCTGCTCCAGCAGAGGACCAGGTTCAGTTCCCAGCACCCACATGGATGCTAACAGCCAGCTGTAACTCCAGTTTGAAGAGATATGATGCCCTCTCCTGGCCTTTGTGACTATTGTGTGACACAGGTACACATACATGCAAGCAGAACACTCACACACATAAAATAAACATTAATTAAAAGCATACATACATGACTGGAGAGATAACACAGTCCATAAAGCACTTTTGCACAAGAGTAATGATCTGAGTTTGACCCCCAGAACCAGCCTGTTTTTTTGTTTTTTTGTTTTTTTGTTTTTAAGTCAGGCATGGTGGCACACTTAGAATCCTAGCACTGAGGAGGCAGAAACATGTGGGTCCCTGGGGCATGCTAGCCAGCCAGCCTAGCCTACTTGGCAAGCCCCAGAACAATGAGAGATCCCATCTCAAAAGACAAAGTAGAGTGTTCCTGAAGAATGACTCCCCAGATTGGCCTCTGACCTCTATACACATGTACATACATGTGCATGTACACATTGTACACATGCACGTTCACTCGCAAAGGTGTCTGTATACATATTTAACTCAAGAATGCTTTATATAATAGCCATACTAACCCTCAGGGTTCTGCTTATTCCTTTCAACATACATTTTGATGCGTTCATTTTCTGAATGTGCCTCCTGTGCTGGACTTTGTGCTATGGGAACACAAGCAGGAAAACTTGTCTGTGCTCAGGTAGGTCTAAGAGCAAGGTTTGTGCTTGAGCAAACACAGCACGCAGCACACAATAGGGTTCTGTGAGGAGGAAGCATCGGGACTGTTCTAGTTACTTTCTATTACTGTGATAGAAGCACTGACCAAAACCAACTTGGGGAAGAAAAGGTTTGTTTCACTTTCAGCTTTCAGCTCATCACGGAGGGAAGACAGGGCAGGAACTGAAGCACAGACCATGGAGGATCGCTGCTTTCTGGCTTGCTCCCCCAGCCCATACTCAGCCTGCTTTCTTATATAACATAGGACCACCTGCCTAGGGGTGGCACTGCTCCCTGTGGACTGGGTCCTCCCACATCACTCAACAATCAAGAAAATGCCCCACAGGCCACAGGTCAGTCTAAGCAAGGAAATTCTTAACTGAGGTTCCCTCTACCCAGGTGTATCAAGATGACAACTGAAGCTATCTAGCACAAGGATAAATGAAATTTCGCCTAGACCACTGTTCTTCATTCCAAAGACAGTCAAATGAAATGTAAACAATTGAAAACTAGTTTTTCTGTCTTCTGTTACATGTTTCCAGTTACTGCTCTTTCTCTGTCAGTTGCCCTGGCTATTATTTTGGCTTCCTCTTGCTTTTTTCTTCCTCTTCACTTGTTTGGGTGATGTCTTTACCAAGATGCATTTCTTTTATGTTCTTGAATCTCCTGTGCAGTTTCCTCATTATCATGCTGGGGGAGAGCTTTTGACACAACTCCCCATCACCTGTCAGTGCACATATGGAAGTAGTTTTGAAATGGCATCCTCATTTAGAAAGTAGCGTGTCTGTGTGTACTAAGGTACAACAAGCCCTGGTGGTACTACACATTGCCCAGCTGAATAAAGTGACTTCAAACATTAGGTGTCCTTTGCATAGAATGTTATGATAGTCTTGTTGGTCTGACGTCAGAATCAGGAACTAAAGGGAAGTCCTCCCAAAGCTATCATTATTAGAATTTAAAGCTGCATTTTGGAGTCACACTTTTTAAGATTTGGCTTTGCTTTCTTTATTTCTAACCAGTTTACACTGGCCTTGTTTATGAGTGCCTAATTTTATCTCCTAAACTGAGGTAAGTCAGTGTCACCTACAATTTTCAGAGTGAAATTGATTTGCCTTTTAAGACCAATGACTCATAAGCAACATCCTTTAAATTGTATAGGCTTTGATTGTGTCATGCATCACCCTTGACTCTGTGTGTGTGTGTGTGTGTGTGTGTGTGTGTGTGAGAGAGAGAGAAAGAGAGAGAGACAGAGAGAGACTTATCAGGCTTAACAAATATTCTCAAAAAGCTTTTTATTTGTTTCAGTGCTAGCACATCAAATATTGCCAGGATAGAAGAAATGGAGAGACTCTTAAAACAGGCACATGCAGAAAAGACCCGGCTGCTTGAATCCAGGGTAAGCTAGAGTTTGTGGCAGGGGTCTCTAATGGGGCATTTGTGCAGAGAGCCCTACACTTGAAATCAGGAAGTGGGCTTCTTCTAGAACTTTTCTAGGTGCTGTGACCTTGGGGAAGCCACTTGGCCTTTCTTGGCCTCCTTTCCTATATGAGAAGTAAAGGTGTTAGAGACATGACTTCCATCGCCCTGTGCACTGCTGTGTTCTACAACTTGAAATGTGTGTCTAACACGGACTGAAATGGACACATTCTATTCCATCTCCCCTTGGATAGCTGCTTTGATTTTTGCTAAGGAAGAATGACATTGCTTCAACTCGGGCTAACTGAACTACTGTTATATTAAAAAAACAAACAAAACAAACCCCATGGTATTTGACTTTCGGTCCAAAATCAGAACTTCCTTAAGAATCCCCCCAAATGCCTTTGCATCCTGCCCTGAGGGCACCTCCTTTCCTTTTCCAACTTCCTCACGAGCTTCCAGTCAGGAAGCTTCAGAGCAATAACAGGAATTGGAGGGAACTATGGCCTTCAGTTAGGAGATGGCCTCCCAGAGAAAGTCCAAGCTGCGTGGTGAGTGTTGCATGACAGCTTGGTAAGGTCTTTTATTTTAAAAAGAGGAAGACCTGTGGTCATTAACACAAATGCCTGATGTAGTCAAAAGTCGGATTTTCACTTGATTCGTATTTAATTGTTATTAATTAATTCCATGAGGCGAGCCTGATAGCTATGCAGAGGTGGTCGTGGTTTATGTTAGTCCCGGTTATATGTTTTAAGAGACTAGAATACAAGCTGAAAATTGTCTAGTGAGAACTGGGGTTTTGGTATATTACTTAGAACCATTCAAGTTTAACCAGCATATTTTAAAATAAGTATTGGTCTGTGTTAGGAACGGGAAATGGAAGCCAAAAAACGAGCTCTGGAAGAAGAAAAACGGCGCCGAGAAGTTCTGGAGAAACGACTGCAAGAAGAAACCAGCCAGAGGCAGAAGTTAATAGAAAAAGAAGTGAAGATAAGGGAGAAACAGAGGGCACAGGTTGGTGGGTCAATGCGGACGCTTAAGCATAGGTTGCCCCCTGGTGGCCATTCTGTAGAAGACAGTAATTCTCTCGTGGGTGGGCTCAATGCCTGTGTCTCGGAACTTCCAGGGAAACTAGTAACCAAGTGACACTTTCTCTGGTCTCATGGGACTTGCTGGTGGGTGAGACACTTCACTTTTTCTACCTATTCTCTAGGTACATTTAAAAAAATTTTTTATGTGTATGAATGTTTTGCCTGCATGTATATTAGTGCACCCACGGAAGCTAGAAGAGGGCATTGGGCGTTGGATCCCCTCGAACTGGAGTTAAAGAGTTGTGAGTTGCCTGCCGTGTGGATACTTGGAACTGAAGCTAAGTCCTCTGAAGAGCAGCCAGTGCTCTTAACTCCTGAGCCATCTCTCCAGCCCCCAAAGGAGAATACCTTTTGGACAACTTTGAAAAGTTCTGCTGAAATAGCCTCTGAAAGCACAACATTCAAACCAAAACCTTTAGTTGAAGAAAGAAAAGATTTTGTTTAAGCCGTCTTTAGCAACAAACCGGCCAAAACAGGATAAAATTAAAGCAGCCCAACTTCTTGGTGGTAGTGGTAGTATTTTTCTTCTTTTTCTAACCACTATATTGTCACACATGCCCCCTTTCCTACACCAGTCTGTAACCAATCTCAAGGCAAATTCAGGAAAACCACTTATTTTAACTTCCTATCTTGGTTGTCATAGATTTGCAATCTCTGTTCCTATCACTGCAGCTGCTTACATAATGTATATTTTCAGAGAATAAAATAAAAAATTATAAACTACAACATTATGTAAAGTTCAAGTCAGTTTCATCACCATTGTCCATTTATCTAGTAGATTCAGAAGTAATAGGTCTTCTTTCCCTCATCCTGTCTAGTTGCTGGCCATTTGATAGTACAGCCATTGGGGACTATTTTTTAAAGCTTTGTGTGTTTTGAGGTCATGAGAAGCTTGTGGCATCTCTCTTATGGTCAAGTACCACAGAATCAAAAGTAAAATACTGAGGAAAAACTGTTCCTTTCATTTGATTATGTCCAACCTCTGCCCAACTCTGATTTGCAATGAAGGTCATCCATGCTTTTTAATATCTGAAGCCAAACCAAAAGGCATAATTCTATTTTAGTCTTGACTATAAGGTTTTCCTTCAAGTATACGATTAGATCATTTCCCCGAGGAAAAGGAATGGAATTACTTAACAGGACAAAAATAAAACAGCATTTTAGAAGCAGTATCCATATTGATGTGTGTTTCCTGGATGATGTGAACTTTGGCCCTCATCATCAGTAAAACAAGTTATCTAAGCACATCCCTTTGATCTCTGGTCCTGCATAGCCCACCACATTAGGTTCAGTTTTTATTCTATACTTAACTTTATTTTAGCTTCACTTTTCAAAGAACTCATCTCTGCTTTGAATATATAAGTTGACATTTATAACTTTGGAGGATCTTTTGGGGGTTATACCTACCAAACAGTGTCTGTCAATCAGGCAGTGTCTGGGATTACGGATGGAGAACTGTTGTGAGGTTGTGTTGGGGAGAAGAGGAAGCTTCCCAGGGGAAGAATCCTGTTCCACACAGATCAGTGGGATTGCTCCATGCCTCATATCCCTGTGTGGGTTACAGGCTGAGGGCTTCTTTGACACTACATTAATGATGTTTTTCCATTCTCCCTCCATCCATCTTAAGGAATAGAATCAGTAAGCCTGATTTATGGATTTACCTCCTGATACTGTAGATTCCTACTTAAAGTAATACCTGCTTTTTAGTCTCTAGATGATAAGTGCCTTTTTATCATAAGTACTTGTAATTCCATGGCATTTTAAAGCCTAGGTTTTATACGTCCTTCCTATATCTAAAGATATGCAAACCAAAATGAAGCAGTTAACTATAGATGGAATGGGTTTTGCACTTTTCCAGGCTCGTCCTCTGACACGCTATCTGCCTGTCCGGAAGGAAGACTTTGATTTGCGGAGCCACGTAGAAACTGCTGGTCACAATATTGACACCTGTTTTCACGTATCAATCACAGAGAAGACCTGCCGAGGATACCTCATCAAAATGGGTGGAAAAATTAAAACATGGAAAAAACGTTGGTTTGTTTTTGACCGGAATAAGAGAACGTTTTCTTATTATGCAGGTGGGTAATAAAAAACAAAACAATGATATATTCAAATCTGTCAAAGAACAAAGGAAATTGAAAATCATTATCTGTGTCAATACAATTTTGGAAGGTGAGGCAGGAGGATCACATCAACTCACAAATTGACTCTAGGCACTAGGCAACATAGTGGGATCCTGAGAGAGAGAGAGAGAGAGAGAGAGAGAGAGAGACAGAGAGTGAGAGAGAGAGAGAGAAACAGAGAGAGAAACAGAGAAAGAGAAGGAAAGGGAAGAAAAGAAAGGAAAGAGAAGAAATAAAGTTGAATACTTGATAGGTTGAAATGTAAGAAAGTTAATGTATGCATATAAAATAATGCATACATTATTTTATATTAAGATATATAATTAAATATCATATGAATTTACTTTTTACAAATAAAATCAATGTTATTTTAAGTGTGAATTAGTCTATTCTAATTCTGAAATAAACTACAGTCCAAATACATTTTAAATGGAATTTATTTTTACATGAAAACATTGCCCTTTAAACTACAAAGGCAGAAAAAGATATTGTTAATATTTATTTCATTTGCTATATATTATATTTAAATCACACATAACAAAGCAGCCCTGGCTGTCATTCATGTAGTTATAGTTTGTAAGTTAGCCTGATGTCTCAAGCATAGAGAGCAAAGCTCATCAGCAAACCGAATGAATGAATAAAGAAGCATTCATTAAGTGTCAGAAACATTTTTGGAGTCTCCAATACTGAACTGTGAAAAACATATCTACTGAATCTTATACAAATCGAAGAATATTATTGGTATAACTGAAGTATTTATTTAAAAGCCTCTTGGGCCAGACATAGCTATAAGCTTAGCACTCAGGAAGTGGAAACAGAAGATTGAGGTCAGCCTGGGTTGCACAGTGAGATCCTGTCTCTAAACAACTAAGAAATAAAGAAGCCTCGTATTTGCACTTGGATCGTACATGAAATATGCCCATTGTAAGCTTACGTCTGGCTCTGCTGTCTTCAGCTGCTAAGAAGGAGTGATATCACACCAGGTCTCGTGCTTGGGGATTCCATGACAGCACTTAGAAGCACAGTCAAAATCATAAACTGCATAGGTGGGATAAAGTCATGGAATCTATGTGCTGAGGTGATATTTATGAGCACAGGGCCTCCAGAGAAAGGGAAACACTGGTCCTTGAGCCGCAGAACTGGGTGGGGAATCAGCTAGAGAGCCATGCCTTCAGTGAAGGGCTCTTAGTCTAAAGCAAATGGCCTGGCCGTCACAGGGTCCTGCTTTCTTTTCTTGAGTTTCTTACAAAGTTCACAGCAGCAGTCATCAGTTTGTCTGATGGGAAAATGCCTGTTTAATAAGAAATCCACTCTAGTGTCTGCACAATGTGTAGACAAAGCACTGCAGTATGTTCTCCTTTATGGACAGTCTCAGATTATTTCAACAGGAAAAGGTCAAAGACCTTCAAAGAGAAAGCAACTCCACTCTTCCATGTTTCTCTTCTCCGTGAGCCTGATTTCAGTTCTTCCTCATCAGTCAGGTGTCTGGTTCAGGGACCCAAGCAGATTCTCCAAACCTACATCCCTCTGACCCTTGAAACTTTTGGTGCCCGATTTTCAGTTTTATTTTAAATACCTTTTTTTTTTTTTTTGCCTAGAAAAGATAATTTAGAACCCTAATACTTAAAATATATGAGAAGTATATTCTATCAGTCCTTTTGCATTTGAAAATGCTATCACCTGGCTGCGGGTAGGCCAGATGCTAATTTGGCTCTGTTCACAGCTGTCACTCATCCACTGCCTGTGCTCTCATCCCTACCCCTACCCCATCCTTTTTCCAAACACCCACAAGAATTGGTATATACCAGTCCCAAACCACTCATCTTGATTACAGCTCAGGCTAACCTTGACCCTACAAGAGCCATACCCCCTCAGTTTGTCATTGGGGTCAATGGCCTTATATATAGACTCATACAAATGTGAATACTGAGAGCTTAAGAAAATAAAACGAGGCCTCCCTGTTGTGCATGATCTCGGACTCTGGGCTTAGAACTTTAACAGTCTGTGAAGAAAGTAGGCAGAGAAACTATGTCTGTAATTGTCAGTGCTGCTGGGAGACACAATGGATCCAGTTATCTCATCCACACAAGCGCATCCCGGGTCCCTCTGTGCACCAAGCGGTGGTGAGGCTCGTGATTTTTCAAGTGCTTTCTCACAGATGAAATGGCCTACAAACAAAATTTCATTCCCGTTTTCTGCCTGCTTGAAGCACCAACATTTACTTATATCTCCAGATTTTATCTTACATCTTTCGTGAGAAAACATGGTAACTGTATTCCCTCCAATTACTGCAGGATCCTTTCCTGTAAATATTTGAAAGATAAACTGACTTTCACTGAAACTGGTTGAAATCCACTGAGCATGATATTAATTAAAATAATATTACCTAAGGAAGAGCAAAAACAACACAAAAATATGGTTCATTGTCAAGTCACTTAGGGAAAGACTAAGTTAAATGTAACTAAATACATCAAGTCTATAGTTTGGGCTATTTTTTCAAACTAGCTTTTTACCATTATTGGGGAAAGGAAGGTATTCACTCAGCAAAAATATTAAAATATAACAAAGTCCATGTAACAGTAGTAAATCCTTTTCTATCACAGATGTTCTGACCTCCCACTGTTAAGCCTGAAATATTCTATTTTATGTTTCATTACGTACATTCTTCATATATATGTGTGTATACACACACACACACACACACACACATACACATATATACATAGCCTGATTTTTCATTTTCTTACTGTTCTAGGAGTAAAAACTCATGGCCTTGAAATTGTTGGGCAAGTGCCCTGAGTTGTGTCCTTCACATTTATACGGTTTGAGACTGAAATTCTTCAGTCTTCTCATGCCATGTTTCAGGTTATACTGTTCTCTATGAACACATACAGACATACCTCGGTTGTCTCAGCAGCTGTACCGATTCCACCGTGTGCTAGCCTCTAGCTGAAGCATTCTCCTATTAAAATTCAAGCAGAATCTTCCCAGCTGTGCATCACAGCACACAGATCCACGTGCAGTACAGAGCATGTGTAGATGTTAGGCAACAAAGCTTTGAAGTGGAATTGCTGCATAAGAGAATTTTTGTATGAACCTAGGTTACCTGGATTCATCTTAGATCATTTAAATGTTAGTTAAATATTTTAATAATGATAACTAATTAAATTATCATTATTTTCCTGTTTACCAGTGGTGGTAAAGTATTTAACACTCATCTATCTTTGCAGACAAGCATGAGGCTAAATTAAAAGGAGTAATATACTTCCAAGCCATCGAAGAAGTGTATTATGATCACCTCAAGAATGCTAATAAGGTAAATACCAGTTTCCCAAATATCTGCAATTTGGGGTTTTGTTGTTGTTGTTTGGTACTTAGGGCCTTATGCACTCTAGGCAATTGCTTTATCCTCAGTCCTTTTTTATTTTTTGAGACAGGGTCTCACTACCTTGCCTAGACTGGCCTTGAACTTGCGTTGCTCATGCATCAGCCTCCTGAGTAGCTGGGGTTAAAAACACGTGCCAGTAGGCCTGGCTAATTTCTGCCATTTGAATACATAATTAAGTTAGGGGAGAAAATAGGTATTTGGAGATTATAAGTGATTTAGGTGTTGTGTTCTGGCAGGATAGAGAAATATGTTCAGAAGGGTGCAGGGAACTTAAAACTGGAGTGAGTTGGACAGATTTTGTGACAAAAAAAAGTCAAGAAAAGATTCTGGATATAGGGGGTTGGGAAATACTGAAAAGCCACTTTGCAAGCACTTTGGGAAGGAGCTGTGTAATTAGGAGGGAGAATCATAATTTGACAGGATCTTAATAGGGCTAAGAATGATCACTGTTATTCATAAAACACCTCTCATCAGCTAGGTACTGTGCAAACTGGTCACAAAGAGAATGGTGAGTTGTGCCTGAGATATCTTGTATATAAAGGCAAGAGAGATGGTCAGTCCTGCGGAAGTTGGGAGATGGCGTGGGAGTTATAGTGGAACATATGTGATACAAGTAGAAATTTCTATTAAGGGCAACTTAAAAAATATTTTGTTTATTATTTTTGTTTTATGTGTATGCATGTATCGCCTGTATGTAATAGAACTTGCGCAATGCCCATGGATCCCCTGGAACTGGAGTCATAGACAGTTGTTAGCCACCATGTGGGTGCTGGGAATCGAACCCAGGTCCTCTGCAAGAGCAGCTAGTGCTCTTATCTGCTAAGCCATCTCTCCAAGCCCCTCTAGGGCAACTTTCAAAGCAGAAGAACCCTTCACATACGTCAGTGTTACTTAACGTTTTACTTTCAAGGCGTTTCTTTAATGTTCTTTTCTTGTTTTGAATTTCAGAGTCCTAATCCATTACTCACCTTTAGCGTCAAGACACATGACAGAATCTATTACATGGTAGCTCCATCACCCGAGGCCATGCGGATCTGGATGGATGTTATAGTCACGGGAGCAGAAGGATACACCCACTTCCTGTTGTAGTGAACTGAGCCTATGGTCCCACTCCAGGGCAGACTGCAATAGCATCTTGCAAGAATGAAGCCATATTCATTCTCAGATGGAAAGACCAAACAGATCCATCCCTTCAGCATTGTGTAATCTGAACTCTTTTCATATCAAAGAGCCCTTTATGGAAAAGAAAATAGGGGTTTCAGTTCAAAGCTTGATCATAAACAGCAAAAGGACTGAAACTCCTATGGCCAAAAAAAACCCAAAAAACAAACCCATACTATTTTGATAAACAGCATCACTTATATGAGCATTTCTAATAAACTTTTTATCAGTTGATTTTGGCTAAATAAACTTAACAGTTTACACAATATCTGTATATATGTACTTAGAAATAGGGAACTTAGCTAAATCATTGTCATTGATAATATTGGTAAGCAACTGGCTTTTTTGGAAGTAGCATTTTATAAATATAAGCAAATAATGACTTGGAGGGGAATGTTTTAGAGGCTTCACCTTAATTTTTAAATACTGCACCAAAACCAAAGACCTGGCTTGACTCCTGTTTGACATTAGTGTTGTTCTATACTTTAAAATGATATTTTGATGCTGACTTTGCAGTGTCATCACCAGTGTAAGCTGCTGTAGTGCGCACATAGTAAAACACTTCTTGTAAAAGAATGAAAACCAAAAAGCTCTGTGTCTTATGAAAAGGTCATCTTAGACAGCAGACCCTTCAGAACACTGGGCAGTTTTAATTAAAGAGAACATTTATGGTAGGACCTTGTTTTACTGAAGATTTTTCCATTCTTGGTGCTAAGAAAAAAAGGCAACCAGTAGCCAATTTTTCTTAGATTGTCTCATTTCTCTTTGTTATGGGGCAAGCTTGCTAATTACACTCAAATGTGAGATCTATGAAATCATGTCTGTTTCACCAAAGAACAGAACAATTAAAATTCTTGTTTTCAGAAGGCAAGCAAAATTCAGTTTAACATTATAATATACTGTCTTATTATATATGTATATAGCTTTATAATTAGCCTTTTAGAGTTAATTTTTGTTGAATGAAATGACTTCAGTCAAGTCTCTTTTATAAATGGTTTTTCAAGTGCCATTTAGTTTAGTTTTTGTGTTTTGTGTTGTGTGTTTGTTAAGTATGAGTGTACTCTTTCCTAAAACATGGCAAAGGAATAGTAGAAATTAATGACATTACTTAGGAGTACAAAGAATGATAATTAGAAGTGTCTATATAACTTTGTCAGGCCTGACGGGGTACAATTTCTTTTAAATTTGCAGTGTACTTTTATATATACATGATGCCAATAATAAGACTTTGCAACTGGATGACACAAGATTTTACTTGAACAATGAAGGACAAAAATCATGACTAGGAAATATTTTTTAGAATCTGATTTTGCAGAGGTCACCATTCAGCTCTGTAATGATCTGAGATGCAATTGTGAAGATTTTGGTGGTTGAGGTAAAGATACAAATTTTCTGTACTGTATTTTGTTCATAGGATTGTAAGGGTATTCTAATCAGCTTGCATGTTGTAAACCTTTTAAACGTGTGTTAGGCGTATTGAGTTTGAATTAAAAGTGTTGACCTGATTTCACATTTGAAACTCAACTTCTCTCTCATGTGGAAGTTAACTCTCTGTAACAAGATGGAGGATAGATTAATCAGCGAAAGGTAACTCTAGAATCTACATAAAGGCTGATATGTGTTAACATTTTATTTGGAAGTTCATAAACTAATTAGAAGTATACATGGTCACTATATTAGTCACTTTTCTGTTGCTGTGATAGAAACACTAATCAAAGCAGTTTATAGAAGGAAGAGTTTATTTGAGCTTACAGTTCAGGGGAATTACAGTCCATCTTGGTGGGGAGGTATGTCAGCAGAGGTGACTGGAGGAGGAGCAGAAGTTAAGCTCTACATCTTCCATCAGGCACAGGAAGAAAGAAAGCAACTGGAGGTCTGGCAAGGCTTAAGAACTCTCTTAGCCCAACACCAGTGACATGCCTCCTCTAGGAGGCCACACTGTCTAAGACCTCCCAAAACAGCACCATCATCTGGGGACAAAATGTCCAAATACTTGGAGCCTATGGGGGGCATTTTCATTCAAACCACCACAGTCACATTGCTGAAAAAATGAGGTGAATACCGAAAAAAATCTTATATTTTATTACTATCTTTTTGCATTGATGAGTTACTGCTGAGGCTTGTAAGACATATCCTGTCTAAAAGGGTAAAAAGCATAATACAAATTTGTGAGTTAAGCTTGGGGGCTTACGTGGCTGGGACCTAAGCTGATGAAAAAGAGAAACTGCCTTGAAAAACTCTTTTTGTTACTTTCTTATGCTAATGAAAGGAACACTGATAGCAGGTGCCCTAAGGGAAAGCAAAATGTTTTACTTCTGGCCTATCACTGTCAGTAAAGGTATTTTGATTTGCCACAAGCCACTTACGTTCCTGATTTGTTATACTGAGTGAACTGAGAAAGTGTTCCCTGGGTTCCCCCTTTCTGGCTCTACATAGTGCTTTCTCCATTATTGTAAATCACACACACACACACACACACACACACACACACACACACACACACACATTAATTTTGCTACACATAAATTCCAACACAACCTGAAAAACTAAAATGAAAATAAAGGAGGAAGGGTTAACAGTATTTGCAATTACCTAAACACTGTAAGGAGGAAGGTTAGCTTTGAGGATACAAAAGATGGTGAGGAGAACTTCACTGGACACCAGCACCTTTGTGATTCAATCCTTTTGGAATCTATATACCGGTAAATAGTTCCACATCTTTAGTAGGTCCTAAAATCAAGTGGCTGTCCTTATGTAACTATGAAAAGTCCAGTTCTGCTGTGAGCAAGTCATGCCAATGACTTGAGAGACTGTTAGAAAACAAAGAGCTTTTTGGACAGCAAGCCAGCAGGTGGAAGATGGTCTTTCACTCGGATTCCAAGAGTCTGTGTGGGCGACCTAATTTTAGCATAGCCAGATGGGGTACGTGGCTAGTTCTTACAGTAGAGTTCTCTCGATGAAGTTTCAATGCTGTCCACAGGTCACCAAGCATTTCTGAAAACTTAGACAAAGAACTTGTACAACTATAGTGTTTCTCTTCTTTTTTTTTTTTTTTCAGGTACGGCTGACTTTATTAATTAGTTGAGGAGTGAGGCACAGAAAAGTGAGACAAAATCAAAATGATAAAAGATGTGCCAGTGATAGAGGCAAATCTATTACTGTATGTGCTTCTTGTAGGAGATGCATTGCACTCAAGAAAAAGATGTATTCCATCTTTCTCTGTCAAACTTCTCCAGTGTGTTCTAATAGGGCAGGTTCTCAAAACTCCAGGCACACCTCACTGTGCCCAGCCCTTCCTTGCTTTTAACTCTGCACCAAGCACTAAAGGTTAATAAAATGGTTTTACCCAAAGTATTGCACCACACCAATCAGTAATTTTAAGCAAAATATGCAAGATAACATCTATATTGGTTGATACTTGAGGCCCCAAGAATTACTTTGAAGGATGTCAGAATCTGGAAACCGTAGTATCACAATTTATTCAATTATTTTCCTATTGACATGATTTTTTCTTTTCTTTTAAAAATGGCTCTGTAGTAGATAACATTCATGTTTATTTTACTTATGATTTTTAATTCATTTTTATAGGATAATTAAAAGCAGACTGGTTCAAAGAGTATTGAAAATTATGTACATTTTAAACTGTAATAAATGTGGTTAGAATGCTTGACAAAAGATTTTAGGTCGTCACCACCCAACAATCCTGTGTAAATGTTTCCAGTATCTGTGCTCATAACTGCTCATTTGGATTTTTGGCCATCTGGTGGGTGGAAAAATTATTTTATCTTTTTGGAGCCAGTGTCCCCATATTTACCTCAGGCCTGGAACTCAATTCTTCTTAAGATTCCTGAGTGTTTACACCACAATTTTTTTTCAGTAAGTGAGGTTCATATTTGCCAGTTTAAACTGTCTAGTCATACCTGTTGGTTAATTGTATTGGAATCATATTTATTTGCAGGATTAAGCTGAATAGAATTGCATCTATGCTTCAAAATCTACTTTAGGTTCTCATTTGGTTAAAGTATCTTTTGCCAATAAAATGCATAAATTTCTATATAATTGAGTACTGTATAATTTCAGTGCTTCAAATATTGATGTTGGTTCTAATCCCATACTGCATTCTCCTAAAACTTAATGTCTTCTAAGATTTTTTTTTTTCTCCGTAAGATTCAGCTACTTGAATTTATTTAAGAAGGCAATCCCAAGAATTCAGAGGGTCAGGAACATAAAAAACTTGAACAAAAGCCAAATTGAAAATGGCGAGGATGCGACGAGTGTTTGATGCCACTCCACGGGAGTGACTTTAAGACTAATGCGCCTGGGAGCACGACAGGTTAAAAAGGAGTCGCAGGGCCTTGTGACCGGCAGCCTAGCACTTCTGTTTCTGGTGTTTGGGGTCCTCGGGATGATGACGTGTTTTCCCATCGGTGAACGTTGGATCCGGAGCGTCTCCGAGCTCTGGGCTGGCACACAAGGCAGCCACCGAAAGCCACCCAAATGTCACAGGCCAAACATCCTACAGAACACCCAGGTCACGAGCTGCACGGTCCTGCGCATGCCGCCCACGTGAGGCAGTTGCGCAACCCCCACCTCCCCCGCCCGTCTCAAACTGCTACGTGACCCGAGATCCGCGCGTCGCCTGCAAGTCCGTAGACGGCGCTGGGCGCAGGGGCAGCTGGGAAGATGGCGGCGGCCTGGGTACCTTGGCGGTGGGGCTGGGGGGCCGTGTCCTCCCGTCTCGCCTCGAGGCCTCAGTGCGTCACTTGCTCGCAACGCCCCGCGAGCCTGCTGGCTTCCAGGTTAGTGGACCGAGGCTGTACGCTCGGTGCCAGTGCACAGTGGCCTTGGCGCTCCATTCAAAAGTGCTCTTGGCCTCCCCAGCCTACAGGGCTGGGTGCTCGGAACTGTTCTGGTCACGGCTGTGAGACGACTTCTGCAGCCGTAGGGCATCTTTGGAACCCAGGATCCTGTAAGGCCAACACCAGAAAAAGCCCTTAATATGTGCATTTAATGCATTTTATTTAATGCATGCGTTACTGTTCAATACTTAGACCCGCCCTTCGTTGACCAAGGAAACTTCCAATGTTGAGCATATGCTTTGTGCATGTAGATGCCCTCCGTGAATCTAATTTGTGATGTTTCACTTGAAAGAACTTTAATCATTAATCTACAAAGCAGACTAGAACTTGGAGCAAAAATAGTACATATAATTTCTTTGTGTATAGTTGTCTTTAATATCCTTGTGTTTTTCACAGCTTGCCTGAGAGCTATTAGATGATGATATGGTGCTTGAAATAGTAATATCACTGTAGAAACCTTTGTTTCCTGTTAATTTTTTAAAAATTATATAAGCAGCTTAACCTATACTGTGAACAAACACACTTGTGCATTATATATAAGTATTTGTAGCAAAGTATAATATATGTCAGTTCATTAACAAGAGTAAAATATTCATTTGTCTATTTAGTAGTATTCATTGGCCATCAGGCTTTTCAGCTAATCCTTATATATAAAGGTGATTTATAGATTCAGTGTTGAATCTGTTCATTTAGAGCCCACAAACATTAAATAAATGGTCAGTTTATTTATATTAAAAAATGGGAAGTTCATAGAAGACAATGTCTGAAAGAATAGAAGTTTTGAGTGCTTAATTAATGAAACGGTAAATGAACATTGTTGCGGATAAAATCTGACCAACATAACTGATCTCTAGTAGGCCAGTTTTTCACCAAGTTTTAAACTTAGTATATTTTTTTCTT